>NW_020622492.1:2408415-2720414 GCF_003573695.1 Papaver somniferum
AGAAAAGTAGACCTAGAGATAGTCGCTGTTTGTGTGTTTTTAAAACAGAATTTCGAGTCATATTTATAGGATGACATACTTGCAAATCAAGTTAGGTTTTTTGTTTTCTTCAAAAACAATTAAAACTCGTAAAAGGAATTTCCCACAAATAAAACTCTTAAAAAATAATTTTGGAATTAAATTCCTAAAGAAAAAATTCTCCCAAAAATAAATCCGTGTAGGAAAGGGACTTGGTGCATGGTATACGCGTATATCGCATCGGTCAAAATATGTATTTTTGCCCACCCGCTTCACCCACGTTTTACAATTCATACATCAGTGTATGATTATATAGTGGAGCTCCTCTTTAGTTTTCCACAATGTGGGACTAAAGGTTCCACTTCATTCACCCAAAAATGAGTGAGTATCCTTAGACCCTTAGGTCATTAGATCAAACCATACCAAGACCATAAAATCTTTTTAATTAAAACTCATTTTCTCCAACAATCCCCCACATGAATGAAATGTCGGAAAACGAAAAAATCAGAGTAAGGAAAATACCATTTAGGCAAAGGTGTCCATGAGGTCTTGAACCTTGCTTAGTGAGAAGTTACCGGAACTACTAGCTAAACAGTGAACGCGATGTCTTGAACTGCTAGCGTTTGGTGTAGTTCAAATAATATCCACGCATGATATCCTCCAAGTGTTTCTAAGTTCGTGTCGTTTTGTCCATTTTGGCCCTGGACATATCCTGTTTCTCAGAATGCTCTAAAGAATTGGCTCCATTCTCATAGGAAGCGACCCACTTCCTCATTCAGATAGGTGAGTTCCATCAAGAGTGTTTACTGCTACACCTCACTTCAATCTTAAATTGAAACTATAGAACTCATTAAGACTTAATTAAAAGTCATCCTCCACATGCAGTCACACTATCACATCAACACCATAGGGAAGGGACAGATAATAAAATTATCTGATAGTGTTTACCTTTAACTACCACAAATTAGTTGTCTCATTCGAAACCTTGATCTTGGAATCTCCAGTCAGCAAGGTTGAGTATCCTTCATGGCAAGTTTAATTATTTGAGCCTAAGCCCCATCCCCTTCGATGCTTTACTAACTATCTCCTTGGACAAGCCTTTCGTCAAAGGGTCCGCGATATTCTCCTTGGACCTTGTCCAATCTATGGAAATAACGCCTGTTGAGATTAGTAATTTCAAAGAATCATGTCTTCTACGCATATGTATAGACTTTCCATTGTAGAAGCTATTTTTAGCTCTACCTATTGCAGATTTGCTGTCACAATGTATAGATATAGCTGGCACAGGCCTATGCCAGAGAGGAATATCTTCTAAAAAGTTTCTTAGCCATTCGGCCTCCTCTCCTGCTTTATCTAACGCAATAAACTCCGACTCCATAGTTGAGCGAGCTATACATGTCTGTTTGGAACTCTTCCAAGATACAGACGCACCTGCTAGAGTGAATACATATCCACTCGTAGACTTAGACTCCTCTGAGTCTGCTATCCAGTTCGCATCGCAAAATCCCTCAAGGACGGCCGGATACCCTTCGTAATTCAAACAAAAGGTCATTGTGTACTTCAAGTACTTTAGCACTCTATTAAGTGCATCCCAATGTTTCTGCCCTGGATTACAAGTATACCTGCTTAACCTACTCACAGCATAAGCAATGTCTGGTCTCGTACAATTCATCAAATACATCAGACTTCCTATGACTCGAGTATTCAAGTTGGTTAACACCTCACACCCTTATTCTTCATGAGTTTGCAAGAAGAATCATATGGAGTGCAAACAGGTTTACAGTCAAACTGATTATATTTCTTAAGTATGGATTCAACATAATGAGACTGACTCAGACTATAGCCATTAGAAGTTTTTCTAATCTTCATCCCTAATATGACATCAGCGGGGCCTAAGTCTTTCATGTCAAAGTTCTCATTCAACATTTTCTTAGTGGTATTAATAACATCCATGTTTGTACCTAGTATAAGCATATCATCAACATACAAGCATACAATCACACAGGCATCCTTGACAAGTTTAGTGTATAAACACACTTATCAGATTCATTAATTCTAAAACCACTAGAAATCATCACATGATCAAATTTCTCATGCCACTGTTTAGGTGCTTGTTTCAATCCATACAAAGATTTCTTCAGTTTACAAACCTTCTTCTCACAACCTTTAACTACAAATCCTTCGGGTTGTTCCATATAAATTTCTTCATCTAATTCACCATTCAAAAACGCTGTCTTTACATCCATTTGATGTATCTGTAGGTTATGGACAGAAGCTATAGCAATTAACATCCTAATGGAGCTAATTCTACTTACTGGTGAATATGTATCAAAGAAGTCTATACCTTCTATCTGTTTATAGCCTTTCGCTACCAACCTAGCCTTGTATTTTTCAATAGTTCCATTTATATTACGTTTTCTCTTGAAAATCCATTTACAACCTATGGCCTTAGACCCTGGAGGTAAATCTACAAGTTCAAAAGTACCGTTTTCTCGAATGGAATCCATTTCACTAATTGAAGCTTCTTTCCACCACGGAGCTTCAGGACAAGTCATGGCTTTTGTAAGTCTGAGGATCAGACTCGGCTAGGTATGTAATGCAACCAGGATAGGTTTTCATAGTTTTAACCCTTTTACCTCTTCTAGGTTCTATTTCTGGTTCATCTTCCTCTAAAGGTAATGACTGACTGGATGATGTAAATTCTAGGGGATCATCTAAACATCTCTTTCGAGAATCACGTTTCATAGGAAAAACATTCTCAAAGAACTCAGCATCCCTAGACTCCATGATAGTATTCAACCCTATGTCAGAAATTTCAGAACTCACAACCATAAACCTATGAGCACTAGAATGCTCAGGATACCCTATAAAAACACAATCAACGGTTTTGGGTCCTATCTTATTTGTCTTAGGAGGAGGGATGGCCACCTTTGCCAAGCACCCCCACACTTTGAAGTAATCATAAGATGGTTGTTTACTTTTCCATAACTCATATGGACTTTTATCTGATCCTTTAAAGGGTACTCTGTTCAGGATGTAATTGGCTGAGAGGATAGCCTCCCCCCACAAATTCGAAGGTAATCCTGAACTAATCAACATGGCATTCATCATATCCTTAAGGGTACGGTTCTTTCGTTCAGCTACACCATTGGATTGAGGTGAATAAGGGGCTGTAGTTTCATGTATTATCCCATGTTCTTCACAGAAATCTCCAATAGGAATTAGATACTCACCACCACGGTCAGACCTAAAAGTTTTAATGGTAGCATTCAATTGGTTTTCAACTTCACGTTATATATCTTAAAGGCTTCTAAGGCATTGTCCTTCCCTCTAAGCAAATAAACCTGACAGTACCTCGTACAATCATCTATAAAAGTGACAAACCATTTCTTACCACCTCTAGTTTGAACTGACTTCATGTCAACTACGTCTGAATGAATCAATTCTAAGGGTTTAGTGTTTCTCTGGACATTCTTCCTGAATGATTTCTTAGCATGCTTAGATTCTACGCAAATCTCACACTATAACTTTTATCCAAAGTGAATTTGGGTATGCAGCCTACGCTAGCCAGTTTATGCATTGATTTGTAATTTACATGACCAAGTCTACCATGCCAAACATTCGATGACACACACATGTAAGCAGAAGAATCATTCAATTTCACTTCAGGACAGGTTACATTAAGTTTGTAAAGACCCCAGTCTTATAACCCTTACCCACATAATCATTGCCCTTAGTTACTATAAGTTTTCCAGACTCAATTGAAACTTTAAAACCCTTATCATCTAAAACAGAACAAGAAACAAGATTTTTGCAGATGTCTGGAACATGAAGAACTTCATTCAATGTGAGAGTCTTGCCAGATGTGAGCTTCAGACCGACCTTTCCTTTTCCTGCAACCTCTGATGCAGATGAGTTACCCATATAGAGTTTCTCGCCTTCCCCTACCCTCTGGTAGGAGGTGAACAGGTCTCTGTTCCCACAAACATGCTTGGTAGCTCCAGAGTCTACCCACCAGTCCATCACATTGGTCACCAAATTAACTTCAGACACTACTGCAGAAAACTCGTCCTTGTTCTTTTCAACCAAGTTAGCACTATCCTTTTTGTCCTTACGATGTCTACAGTGAACTGCCATATGTCCAGTAACTCCACACGCATAACAAGCACCCTTAATTTTAGTAATGCTAGACTCTGGTTTTCGAAACATACCTTTCTTGGGAGGACCACGCTTAGAGTTACGATTGTTACTCTCACCTTTTCCAGCTTTGGAAGATCTGTGTTCAGTCATATGAGCTTTGTTACTCATGTCCCTTGCAGAAGACACGTTCTTATCCTTGGTGCACAGCATCTCTTCCACTTGAATTTTCTTTCCTAATTCAACCATGTTGATCTCGCCAGTTTCATGTCTTAGCTTTTTCTTGTATTCAGACCAAGAAGATGGTAACTTCTCAATTACCGCAGATACTTGAAACGTCTCATCAATGACCATACCTTCAGCAAGAATCTCATTAATGATCTGTTGAAATTCGAGAAATTGATCAACAACAGGTTTATCATTCGTCATCTTGAAGTCCATAAACTTCGCCACCAGAAATTTCTTGCTCCCTGCAGTCTCCGCTTGATACTTTGCTTCTAACGCAGTCCACAAATCATAAGCACTGAAATTTTCTTTAGCATTGTAAAAATCATACATCGCATCTTCCAAACCATTCATGATATGATTTTTCGCCAGAAAATTACACCTCTTGTTATACTCGATCGCCTCCTCAGTTAAACCTTCAGCATTCATCAATTCAGCATGTGGAACAAGTACATAATCCAGTTCATGATGGCTTAGATAAAATAGCATCTTGGATTGCCATCTCTTGAAATCCTTTCCGTTAAACTTCTGTGGTCTTTCAACATCGTTCTTTCCCATTGTTACAAGGAATAATAATGTGTTAAGATTGTTGGAATCTTGCAACAATTGAAGAAACGTCAGATGTATCAAACAATAATATAAAGAACAGTATCAAACAACTCTACCACGAACAAATTGATGAGGGCAGAATCACAGGTTCAACAAGCTGTCCTTAACACATTAGTTCGCGGGTATACTCTGAAGTAATGCTAAACCCCAACGTGCGAAGATGTGTCCAGGATAAGACTGCCCGATATAACTTGAGTTAGCACAACGCAAGTTACCCACTCTTGAACTCAGCAACAGGGATGGAAGCAAAACGCCGCACAAAATATAAGAAGAAGAAGAAAAGTAGACCTAGAGATAGTCGCTGCTTGTGTGTTTTTAAAAACAGAATTTCGAGTCATATTTATAGGATGAGATACTTGCAAATCAAGTTAGGTTTTTTTGTTTTCTTCAAAAACAAGTAAAACTCGTAAAAGGAATTTCCCACAAATAAAACTCTTAAAAAATAATTTTGGAATTAAATTCCTAAAGAAAAAATTCTCCAAAAAGTAAATCCGAATAGGAAAGGGACTTGGTGCATGGTATACGCGTATATCGCATGGGTCAAAATATGTATTTTTGCCCACCCGCTCCACCCACGTTTTACAATTCATACATAAGTGTATGATTATATAGTGGAGCTCCTCTTTAGTTTTCCACAATGTGGGACTAAAAGTTCCACTTCATTCACCCAAAAATGAGTGAGTATCCTTAGACCCTTAGGTCATTAGATCAAACCATACCAAGACCATAAAATCTTTTTAATTAAAACTCATTTTATCCAACACATCATAATCATCATCAACCAAGGAATCAATAGGAATATCATAACAAAGATGATTAGAAGTAACCTTATAGATAGAGTGTAATGTCTCTAAGTCGTTAGACTTAACCACAGTTTCCTCTGAATTAACACATTCTTCATAAGCATCATTTTTATAGACTGATATGTCACACCGTCTAAAAGAATGGTGTCCTCAATCCTAAACTCATCCTTTTGAATAGGCGAGTGATCATTATCATGATCAGGAGTTGGACTAAATACACCACCTTCACTTGGTATGAAAATGTCTCTATTCCTATGATCACAACTATCAAGTTCATTATCATTCTCCATACATATTGATTCATTAGTTAAAGCATTTACATCATAAATATCAAGAGTATTAGAAAAATTAGAACTTGTCTCCTCGGTAAGACCAAAATCTTTTACCGACTGTGTTAGTTGAGCAATCGATAAATCAGTTTGTTCAGCAAGTTGAGCAATATAATCATGGCTTTTACTAAGCTCGGCAAAAGATAACTCATTAGCTTTGGTCTGTTCAGCAGTTTCAATATTGAGGCGTTCTAACAAAGATAGTTGTGATGCAGATGGGTCACAGTAAGATTGATCATCTCTCTCATACTGTGACGGAGAAATGTGTGAATAATAATTGGAATCAACAAATTGTGGCTCATAACCAGGGTAAGGTTGGTAATGATCATAACCTTCACAAGGTCCGGAATGATCATACCTATGAGAATAATTCCAATCATTATTTACACACTCGGCAGGTTCTTGATAATGAGAAGGTGCATATGCATACTCCTCAGGTGAAATATCGAATGACTCCTCTGTCTCAGCTCTTTTAGTAAGATTCCAAAAAGCTATAAAAGAAGTCAACTCACTGGAAACCATTATACAGAGTAATATTTTCCCAATAACTCACCTTGCAAAAGCTTTGTGAGAATATCAAGTACTTACTTAGGCATGTTGTTGACTCAAATAACCGCTCTTCAGACTAAGGTACCTAAGTAAAAAAATCAAATAATCTACGTAAAAAGAACTAAAAGAAAATATAAAAATAAAAGAAAAATAAGATATGTACAGAAGAAAAAAAAAATATGTACAAAATACTAATTACAATATTCCACAACCGCTCCCCGGCAACGGCGCCAAAAATTGATAGGCTTTCGGGATTGCCTATATGTAATAACCGCAATCGCACGGTATCTACAATGTAGACAGAGACAAGTACGGGTCGTTCCCACGAAAAGTGGTGGAAATTCCAATAATCAATATTCTTAATCAATTAACAATGACGTTTTTGGATTTTTGAAAGAGTAATAACAAAGAAATAAACTAAACTAATAAAATGAATTCAATGGAAAAGTCGTAACCAGGGTTTCATGGTATCCACTACTATCTCTATTCAAATCCTGAAACGAAACATAATTATGAATATATGTTTATTTTTCGTTCTATCAACATCACCTATTATATATAATAGCGTCGCAAATATCATTGGGACACCCTAAGCATGGCACATCAAAAGACTAAACCCAAGCATGCACCATCAAATTGCGTTAGTGAGAAAGTTATACGAAACTAAAATATTGATTCACAAATATTATCTGGCTTTTCTAAGCATAACCCATCAAAGACATTAACCCAAGCATATATTATCAAATAATAAGAACAAATATATTTGTAGAACCATCAATTACGTACAAAGGTTTTAAAACCGGTGAAGCAACAACTAATTTTTCAATCAATCAATAACAATATTCAAAGATTAATATATTCATATCATGATGGTCTTTTGCTCAATTAATCAATTCAAATAGCCTGATACCCAAGTAGTTTCAACCATAAAAACCCTAGTTACAAGAAATCTAGTGAAGCATGGCTTTCTCAAAAACCATAAACAAAATAAAGAAAATCACAAGCTAATCAGAAACGGAATTGAAAATGAAACTTCAAACTGAAAATCGTTTTTCCGTGTCTCTATAGCCACTCCTCCCTTTGTTTATCTCTCCAGGCTCCGAAGCCGCAGCTTCTTTTTAGTTCTTCTGTTTGCGGCTCACTCGCCGACCACTGTTCTTTCTCTTCTTCCCGGCTCTACAGCCGGCCTCCTCCTCTCTATGTCCCATTTTGTTTATATAGCAGTTGTTGTTATAGAAATCCGACCAAGACCTAGTAGAATTGCCTAGGCCCAGTCCATCCCGGTCCATTACTACCTCATGTTTCCAAGTTCCAGCCATTTCCCGAATCCGGCCACATCACCTCTTTCCATTCTCTCAGCCACTACCGAAATAACGCTGTCAGAACTTCAATTTCATTGCTACAGTGAACATCATCTACATTCAGTTCCAATAAGTCAACACGTCTCCATTATTTGCTCGCTGCCAATCAATTCCTCTTCATTCCTTGTTTTCCCAAACTAAGAACCTTTGTTGTAAAACCAGCATGAAAAGCCGAGACTTCTCACCACATCATTCATGGATAGCGATCCAACCTTGTTCACAACCATGGATCAATACCACCAGCAGATTTGGAAGTCAGAACTTCCAATACAGACCCATCATTCACTTTCTCGAACCACGGCAAACTCCCATATTCTGTATAAGCAACCACCACTCCAGTTCGATTCCATCATCTGTACCTTCACAGCAATTGCAGGTCGACTAACCCTTTACAGCAGCGCTTGCATATCGACTACAATTCAAGCCACTGCACCAACTCAAATCACAACAACACTTCTCGCTTTCTAACCCTCTACTTACCGTTGCATGCAACGGCAGCTGATTCCATCCTTCTCGATTTTCAGTCCACATAACGACCTTGCTTCGCTCCAGCAACACGGCCATCGAACTTGTAAAGATTTGATGCTGTTGTTAATGAATTAAACATCACCAGCGCCACCTTCTATTCGGATCATCTGACCATATTCAATCCCGTCAGCACCATCATCTTTGTTTTTCTCATATCTTCACCCTGAGTTGACTGAACCATAACTCCATTTGAGATATGCAGATGAAATCACCACCAGCTGAGCCAATATTCACGCCTGCAGGTCTCCTCATACAACCACCATTTGATTTCAGCCAAAACCACTGGAGATCATTCATCTCGGCAACAACAGCTCTTTTGTTTGCTCCATCGACACACAATGAACTCCAGCGAATACTCCAACTCAGGCCACTGCCCATTCAAACACATAAACACCACCAGCGCCTTTATCTACCTGATCTTCGAAAGCAAATGCCACCCTGAGCTTCCTCTTGTGTAGCGGATGTGTTTGGCAAACGAAACCATTCCTTTGCCCCAATATTTGCCCAGTCTCCTTTTGGTGCCGTGTGAACTGTGATATTGCTGCTTTGAGTCACAAATGCTTTTTCGGCTGCCATTTAGCTATGTCTTCTTTCTGTGATCAAACTCACTTGTACTTTCTACAAAAGCAATAAAATAATATTATTAGCCAAAATACCAAGTCCTAGCTAATATAAATATGGGTATAAAATATAGTATTTACGTGCGTATCACTTGCTCCTTTCAATTTCTTAGACCTATGATGAATTCTAAAGGGACAAAAAGGAGTTCTAAGAACTCAAAATCCTCTAGCTTGAATCCTCCTTGTGACCAAAACTCTCTTAGAATTAGGTTTGTGGATGATTCTTCTGCTAGAATATTTGATAGGATTGCTTCAAAAGGTTTCATTCTAGAAAAGAGGTTGGATTTCTCTATGGGTATGAAGAGGATTTGGTATGCTTTACAAAATTCAAGCTTGGAAATATCTTTGATGGTCTTGGTCAAGGATTTGATTTTCTTACAAGGATTTTCTATGCCAATATTCATGATGTTGATTACAACAAGATGGAATTCAAATCCATGATTGGTAGAGAGAGGTTCCTTGTTGATAGAGAATTAATTTCAAGGATTACCAAAATCCCGTTGGGAACGTACGGCTCCCTAGACCATGTATGGACGTTCATCCTGTGATGATATCTCGGTTGGGCTTTGTGGCAAGAAGGTCGTTTGGAGTCAAGGAAAGTTCCCTACTAATGATCTTAGTATTAATTTGATGGCTTTTGGAAAGATTGGTATCCCCAATCTTTGTCCTTCCACCATTGAAATTTTTTGGTGGAATCACGAGTTTGCAGAATTGGTCTATTTTTTTAATTCGGGTATTTGAAGTCTCGATATTTGTGGTTTCATTATCCTTCAAATGATTTCGATGACTTCACCCGTCAAAATGTTGGGTTACCCTTGCTTGCAAATTTGCCGTGATCGTGGGTGTGATTCAATTGGAAACTCTCTTGGGGTCCCCAAACCGGTTCGTCCATGTACCTTTAGGCGCATAAGGGAAAATGCTTGCAAGCGACAGAGAATTGCTTCTCTTGATTTTAGTGACCCTACCACCATAAGCCTTCTTCAAAAAATTCATAAAGGTGTGTGTAAGGTTGATTTAAGAGTAAAGTGTGTTCAAGAACAATTGTCCTTGGTTGCAACAAAGTTTCCCGAGCTCAAGGAAGATTTGAACGGAATTCAAGCATCTTGGAGTATCTATGATGAGGAAGAAGATGAGTAATACGTGTTCTTATTGTTGCCTATTATGTCTTATTTTTGGTTTAGTTGGAAGAATACTAGTGCTTGGAATAGCAATGATTGTGACTACACATAGCTATTATTTTCATCTTCTTGTTTCTTTTTTTTAGGTTTATTGGTATTAAATTCTAAAAATATTTGGAGGATGATAGTTTGCAGTATTTAATCTTTATGATTTGTTATATTGCAATTTGTTATGGGATATTGGTGTTTACGTCCGTGAACTATGTTGTCCCATATTTTGTCAAAAGTAAAGTCGTTCATGATCGATATTCATGTATTGATTTAAGGATGAATAGACTTTTGACATATACAAAAGTTAATCCTATATTGTCAATTCTTTGATGGAAGATAGGTTAAAATCTTTTGTGTTCAAGGATTATGTCTATTAAAAATCATTATGCAAATAGTGATGGAAGAAGAATGAATCCTTGTGTATTCCACAGTATTGATCTTCACTGATCCATATTCTATGTAATACTGTGAGGCTCCGTAATGTGTCTTATGTTGAGCACGATACAACCAAGTTGATTAATTTTTGATTAGCTTTGTTGGTTGTTCCGTAAGGTACTTTATGTTGAGCATTTTTGAACTAAATTAATCATCTTTTTTGGTTATTTAGTTACTGCTCCATAAGTCTTTTTATGTCGAGCAAAACAAATGACAATTAAATTGATTACTTTTGTAATTAGTTTGGTTGTGTTTTCCAATTAGATTAATTATGGGTTCTCTTGTAACTAATCTAGTTGAGTATTTTCATACTCCGTAAGATTCCTCTTATGTTGAGTATATGAACGCCTATCCTATTCATTTTCTAATGGTTATGTTAGTATGCTCCGTAAGTTCTCTTATGTCGAGCATAATCAATTAAGTTGATCACTTTTGTTATTAATTTGATTGTGTATTCCGATTAAATTAATCATGGGTTTACTTGTGATTAATTTGATTGAGTTTTTGGATATAGAAAATCATTCTCATGGTTTTTGGTTTCCAACAAATACTTCTTTTCTTTTGAAATTAAGGTCGCTCTTGTTGTTCCCTTGGGAATGACATCAAATGAGGGAGAGTTCTTTTTAACTTGTGCTTAATGGACATATCTTGAGGGGTGTGCGGCTTTGGAATTTTAAAGGGGTTATCTTGTATCTTTAAACTCCTTGATGAATGCTATTAGCTTCGGATATATGATTGCATCTAAATTAGATGGTATGTATTTTCTTTTAGTCATGAACTGTCTCTTACGAAAATTTCATTATGATCCCGTTCTTGTACCTTTGCCAATTTTATTGACAAAAAGGGGGAGAATTAATATGTAGTTCACACTACAAATACATATGGTTTTCGAATCATTGTGTAAGGGGGAGTGGTTTCCATGTGAGATGGAGTATTGACTAACGGGAAGTGATACATATCACCATAATATTATTGTTGAAGTTGTGATACAATTGGACTTTGATACTGTGTAATAATACTATGACACTATATAACAATGATCGAGACCGATGCTTTCTCATTGTTATATCTACGGATCTTCAACAACAGTGATGCTAAACTTACAACCTTTGGGATCATTGGAGTACTTGGAAGTGACGAAGATTTCGAGGAATGTTGAAGATTAGACATGTGGAATAGGAGCTACTAAATATTATTTATCTTTTTTGTATTCCATATGTATTGATAGTTTTGTCACTAAAATCGACAAAGGGGGAGATTGTTAGAGCATTGTTCGGTCGAACTCGCATGCGTTGCTATGTCAATCATGTTTGTCAATGTTAGTGATCAAAACTATAAGTCTTGATTTCTAGTATACTATAGCTAAGTCTCGGACTAGGATAAAAAGTGTGGTTTATCTCAAGGACTTCATGGAGATTCATCATACAAGAAGAAGAACTACTCAAGGAACCGGTGGAACTTCTCGACAAAAAGGTATGTGAAGACTTGAACTTATCTGTCACTCAAAAATCTATCTACTCTATCTCTTACTTCTTGAGAAAAAAAGTCGTATGCTATACATATAGACTTAGATTATACACATTTTGTATTTTGATCCGAGTATACCTCGCCTATCTATATATCGGAATATGTGTTGGTAAGTGTTTCGCTTCGACCGTGTTTATCTTTACCTAGTGACCAAAGTCATGATATGTTTCAATCACTTTGAAAATTGCTTTGACGAGAAATGGTGTAACAACTATATAACGTCCTCTAAGAATGTTTCAATGGTTGGAATGAGAGTTTAGATAACATAACCAATGATGGACATAATTATTATTGTGGAAACACATATGTGCATAAGTCCTATCTCTTGAACCAAAGTTTGTGAACTTTGTTGATCAAGAGAAACCGGAAGAATGGCTTGTTGCCAAGTCCGCGAACTCCCGAACTTCTCATCCCGAGAAATTATGCTGGAGTTAACAAACTAGTTGCGTGAGTACCATTCCGTGAACCGGCGGAAAGTCTTTGCCGAGATTTTCTGCTGGAGTTTGTAAACTTTGCCCGGTTGCTTAAGTCCGCGAACCTAGTGTGCGAACTTAAGAAGGTTATATATCTGAAGATGATTTCTGAACTTAAACTTATAAAGACTAAGGAATGCAATTTGCAAACCGTGGCTATAAAGTTCATGAACCGATTCGAGTGAATCAAATCATCTTTGCTTCAATTGTGTCTTGTGTAGTACATAAGATTTTCTTGCAATTGAACAACTCTCTAACTAGTTCATTTGAGTCATTTGAAATAGTCATGGTGAAGAATAATATGATTGGTATGAAATGCTCATATGGCTAACCTTTTGGTTAACTATTGTTGAACCAACAATGTACACGTTTGGGTACGGTTAACAAACCTAGAAGCTTGCATTTCATTTGTGTATAACAAGCTAAGTTTTCGATCTAATGGTTGAGAAATGATATCTTGAATATAAATCAGGTTTTTATCTAACGGTGGATATTGTTTTCTTTGTGACCAAGGCGAAACCCTGATTTGAAAGACTATATAAGGGGACATCTAGCAACTCAGCAAAACTAATCCCCACACCTCACGTGTGATACTAGTTTGCGTGCTAGAGTAGTTTCTCCTTTAACCTTTGGTTTCTTCTTCCAAAACCAGGTTAACGACTTAAGGACTTCATTTGGATTGTGAAGCCATACCGATACTACTTTTATCTTAGTTGTGTGATCTGATCTTGCATCCTCTATCATACGAGTACAATCAGATTGATTGGCTTGATATTGATATCTCCGATAGGCAAGATATAAAAAGTAGTCACAAACATCTTCATATCATTGTTTGTGATTCCGAAACATCTTGTTTCGCTACCATACGATAAAGATTGTTGTGAGGTGATTGATTTGTCTAGGCTGTTCTTCGGGAATATAAGACCGGATTATCAATTGGTTCATGTTCACCTTGATTATTATCAAAAGAAGGAACAAGAACTTTAGGGTTTTTCTGTGGGAGATAGATTGATCCTTTGATAGACTTGTCTGTGTGAGACCGATTTGTTTATTGTCAAAGCCTGTGATTTTGGGTCGTAGCAACTCTTAGTTGTGGGTGAGATCATCTAAGGGAATCAAGTGCGCCGTATCCTGCTGGGATCAGAGGCGTAGGGAGTACAACTATACCTTGGATCAGTGGGAGACTGATTGGGGTTAAACTACAGTCCAGTCCGAAGTTAGCTTGGAGTAGGCTAGTGTCTGTAGCGGCTAAATACAATGTGTGTTTAATCTGGACTAGGTCCCAGGGTTTTTCTGCATTTGCAGTTTCCTAGTTAACAAAATTTCTGGTGTCTGTGTTATTTCAGTTTCCGCATTATATTTTTTTTATCTTTATAATTAAAATAATACATGTTGTGCGTTAGATCATCAATTAGAGTAGTCCAACCTTTGGTTGTTGATTTTCATTGATTAATCCTTGAATATTGGTTTTTGGTACCATCCAAGTTATTCCATGTGTTTGATTAAAGACTCGCTGATTTCTATTAGATCGAGTAAATCAAAACAAGAGAGAGATATTAACTCCTTGATTTACTTTAATCTAGATTGAGTCTGACTGTCTAGTTGATTCTCTATCAAAGTATATTGGAGTTAGTCCATACAGATTGCTAAGCAAAATATTGGGTGGTATTGTTCGACCCCCGCTTTTTCAGTGTGAACCCTTATGGTTTGGGTGGCTTTTTGATTTAGTGGGATTGAGTTCTATCCCATGTTGGTAGGCTTTATCAAAGGATCATAAGGGGTTCCGAATGAAACTCATGTGTGAAAAAGTCACAATATGTTGAATCGTTTTTGGTTTAGCATAAAAGCATCTGTGTTTCGTGGTTTTCAACTTTTTCTTTACATTAGTTAAAACCGATTTCAACCTTTCTCTGGTAAAGGTTGTTGTTGTTGTTGTTCTTTTTTTTCTTGGGATAGGATGACAACACAATGATATTCCTCCCTGGAAAGATGCGAAGAAAAGGAGAAGAGGATGCGGAACTTGAGGTAACGAATTTGTTAGTTAATCGTTTTCCTGTTTAAGAATAGCCTGATTTTATTGCATATATTTTTCTTTTGCTTAACAAAATTTCGGTATGTATGGATGTGTGTGTGATTCAATTGTTTCCGGTTGAAAAAAACTATTGTTATCTTGCTTTATTGTTTGGTATCAATTGTTTAGGCTTAACGAAATTTCGGTGCAATTGCGGTGTTTTAATGTCTATTTTTGTTTCAATTGCTTCCAGTTAAGATAAATAATTATGCAAGTTGATTTATTTGGTTTGTATGAATTGTTTATGGCTTAACAAAAAAAATTGGGATCATTTGTTTAGTCCAATTCGATTCCGGATAAGAGAAACTAAGTTAATTTTGATCTTAGTTAGACTTATCAAAGTAGAGGATTCAGTTATTCAAGTTTAACCGAATGCCTTAACAAGAAATACTAGTTAACTAACCTAGTACTTGTCTTGTTTAAAGTGAGAGGTCTAAGTTATTGTTCGAATAATTAGAACCTAATGAGAAAAATAGAGTTAAATCTGATCTTTATTTTGGTCTTATCAAACAAGCGATTATATTTGTACAATCGGTTTAGCAAAAGAAATAAGGCGCTTAGTCAATTTTTAATTTGCTAAACTATTAGGGAAAATTTCTTCGTGTAATTCTTTCCTTGATAACATATCAAAATAAAATTACTTTGTAGTTTCGGTTTTGATATTGGTTATCTAAAATGGTATGTGAAACCTTCGTGCTTAACTCTTATAGGTTATGCAAGTCTTTTAGATTTGTAAGATCCTTTCGGTTTGACCTTTATTTGCTCGTACCTTTGTCATTTTGTGACAAAATGGGGAGAAATATATGGAGTAAACAAGTGATGTGATTCACTAAGGAAAGTACAATGGTGCTAAAACGTTATATCTAACGAAAGAGCAAAGCATTGACTAAGGGGGGAAACATATCATATGATGATTTGTAGTTATATGGACTACAAGAGGAAATAACAAAGATGTGCGGATTGAAAATATACCTATATTATCTTTAGGGGGAGTATTAGCTTTGTTATTATAATGTCAACAATGGCATTTATGGATTGAATATATGCAGGTTATTGTGTCTTTGAAACTTGGAATCAAGCGTATGTATAATTAATTCTTGTAATTTGTTTGTCCATATGATGTAAGAGTTTTGTCACTATTGACAAAGGAGGAGACTGTTAGAGTATTTCTCGGTTGAACCCACCAAGCTTTGGTGAAAAAGCGGGGGTCTAACAACCACACCCAACAATTCGATTAGCAATCTATATGGACAAACTCCAATATACTTTTTATGAGAATCAACTAGACAGTTGGAGTGAATTAATAAAAAGATATATCAAAGAGTTTATATCTCAATATCTCGATTTAATCTTACTCAAGCAAACTGCGAGTCTCGATTAAAGAGAGATAAACTTGAACGGTACCAAAGACCAATATCCAAGGATCAATCAATATCAATCAACAACCGTTAGGTCGGACTATCCAATAGATTGATCTAAACGCACAACCTGTATTATTTCAATTATATAACAAATATAATGCGGAAAAGAAATAATACAAACACCAGAAGTTTTGTTAACGAGGAAACCGCAAATGCGGAAAAACCCTGGGACCTAGTCCAGATTGAATACACACTGTATTAAGCCGCTACAGACACTAGCCTACTCCAAGATAACTTCGGACTGGACTGTAGTTGAACCCCAATCAGTCTCCCACTGATCCAAGGTACAGTTGCACCCCTACGCCTCTGACCCCAGCTGGACACTAGGCACTTGATTCCCTTAGCTGATCTCACCCACAACTAAGAGTTGCTACGACCCAAAATCGCAGGCTTTGACAATAAACAAATCTGTCTCACACAGACAGGTCTACCAAAGGATCAATCTGTATCCCACAGAAAAACCCTAAAGTTTTTGTTTCGTCTTTTGATATAAAATCAAGGTGAGCAGAAACCAATTGATAATCCGGTCTTATATTCTCGAAGAACAGCCTAGATTAATCAATCACCTCACAACAATCTTAATCGTATGGTAGCGAAACAAGATGTCGTAGGATCAAAAACAATGAGACGAAGATGTTTGTGATTACTTTTTATATCTTGCCTATCGGAGATATTAATCTCAGGCCAATCAATCTGATTGTACTCGTATGATAGAAGATGCAAGATCAGATCACACAACTATGATAAAAGTAGTATCGGTCTGGCTTCACAATCCCAATGAAGTCTTTAAGTCGTTAACCTGATGTTAGAAGAAGAAAACAAAAGGTTAAAGGAGAACCGACTCTAGCACGCAAACTAGTATCACACGTAAGGTGTGTGGATTAGTTTTGCACAAGGCTAGATGTCTCTTTTATATAGTCTTTCAAATCAGGGTTTCGCCTTGCTCACAAAGAAAACACTATCCACCATTAGATGAAAACCTGATTTAGATTCAAGCTAATATATCTCAACCGTTAGATCGAAATCTTAGCTTGTTGTACACAAATGAAGTGCACGCTTCTAGGTTTGTTAACCGTACCTAAACGTGTGCATTGTTGGTTCAACAATAGTCAACCAAAAGGTTAGCCATTTGAGAATTTCATACCAACCATTTTCTTCTTCACCATAACTAGTTCAAATGACTCATATGAACTAGTTAGAGAGTTGTTCAATTGCAAGGAAATCTCATGTACTACACAAGACACAATTGAAGCAAATATGATTTGATTCACATGAATCGGTTCATGAACTTTATAGCCACGATTTGCAAAAGCATTCCTTAGTCTTTATAAGTTTAAGTTCAGAAATCATCTTCATATATATATAACCTTTCTCAATTTCGCAGACTAGGTTCACGGACTTAAGGTACTGGATAGATTTTACAAACTCCAGCAGAAATTCTCGGGTTTGAGAACTTCAGCAGTTCGCGGACTGGGTTCGTGGACTTGGATCACGCAAGAAGTTTGTTAACTCCAGCAGAAATTCTCGGGTTTGAGAACTTCGGCAGTTCGCAGACTGAGTTCGCGGACTTGGTACTAGCCATTCTTCTAGTATAGGACTTATGCACATATGTGTTTCCACAAAATACTTATGTCCATCATTGGTTATGTAATATAAACTCTCATTCCAATCATTGAAACATTCATAGATAACGTTATATAGTTGTTACACTATTTCTCGTCAAAGCAATTTTCAAGATGACTGAAACATATCATGACTTGCGTTACTAGGTAAAGAAAAACATGGGTAAAGCGAAATGCTTACCAACACATATTTCGAGATATAGAGAGGCGAGGTATACTCGGATCGAAATACCAAATGTGTTTAACCTAAGTCTATATATATAGCATACGACTTTTGTCTCAAGAAGTAGGAGATAAAATAGATAGACTTTTGAGTGACAGATAAGTTCAAGTCTTCACATACCTTTTTGTCGAGAAGTTCCACCGGTTCCTTGAGTAGTTCTTCCACTTGTATGATGAATCGCCATGAAGTCCTTGAGCTCAACTACACTTACTATCCTAGTCCGAGACTTAGCTATAATAGACTAGAAATCAAGACTTAAAGTTTTGATCACTAACATTGACAAACATGCTTGATATAGCAACGCATGCGAGTTCGACCGAGAAGTGCTCTAACAATCTCCCCCTTTGTCAATTTTAGTGACAAAACTATCAATACATATGAAATAAAAAAAAAAGATAATGAACCTTTAGTAGCTCTTATTCCACATGTCTAATCTTCAACATTCCTTGAAATCTTCGTCATTCCAAGTACTCCAATGATCCTAAAGGTTGTAAGTTTAGCATCGCCGTTGTTGAAGATCCGTAGCTATAACAATGAGAAAGCATTGGTCTCGATCATTGTTATACAGTGTCATAGTATTATTACATAGTGTTAAATTCCAATTGTATCACAACTTTAACAATAGTACTATAGTGATATGTATCACTTCCCCTTAGTCAATACTCCATCTCACATGGAAACCACTCCCCCTTACATAATGATCTGAAAACCATATGTATTTGTAGTATGAACTACATATTAATTCGTCCCCTTTTTGTCAATAAAATTGGCAAAGGTACAAGAACGGAATCATAATGAAATTTTCGTAACAGACATTTCATGACTAAAGGAAAACAATACACATCATCTTATTTAGATGAAATCATATAGCCGAAGCTAATAGCATTCATCAAGGATTTTAAAGATACAAGATAACCCCTCTAAAATTCCACAGCCGCACACCCCTCAAGATATGACCATTAAGCACAAGTTTAAAAGAACTCCCCCCCATTAGATGTCATTCCCAAGGGAACAACAAGAGCGACCTTAATTTCGAAACAAACAAAGGATTTTTATTGGACACCAATAACCATGATAAATGATTTTTTATATCCAAAAACTCAATCAAATTAATCACAAGTAAACCCGTGATTAATTTAATCGAAATACACAATCAAATTAAACACACAAGGTGATCAACTTAATTGATTATGCTCAATATAAGTAAACTTACGGAACATATGACTAACATAACCATTAGAAAATGATTAGGATAGCCGTTCATATGCTCAACACAAGGAAACTTATGGAATATATGAATACTCAACTAGACTAATTACAAGAGAACCCATAATTAATATAATTGGAATACACAATTAAACTAAACACAAAAGTAATCGATTTAATTGTCATTTGTTTTTCTCGAAATAAGAGAACTTACGGAGCAATAACTAAATAACCAAACAAGATGATTAATTCAGTTCACAAATGCTCAACATAAAATACCTTATGGAACAACCAACCAAGCTAATCAATTAGTCAACTTAGTTGTATAGTGCTCAACATAAGACACATTACGGAGCCTTACAGTAATACATAAAATATGGATCAGAGATGATCAATACTGCGGAATACACAAGGATTCATTCTTTCTTCAATCACTATTTGCATAACGACAATAATAGACATAATCCTTGAAAAACAAAAGATTTTAACCTATCTTCCATCAAAAAATTAACAATATAGGCATAAATTTTGTAAATGTCAAAAGTATATTCATCCTTAAATCAATACATGAATACCGATCATGAACGACTTCACTTTTGACCAAATATGGGACAACATAGTTCACGGACGTCAACACCAATATCCCATAACAAATTGCAATATAACAAATCATAAAGATTAATACTGCAAAACATCATCCTCCAAATATTTTTAGAATTTAAAACCAATAAACCTAAAAAATAATACAAGAAGATGAAAATAATATCTATGCGTAATCACAATCATTGCTATTCAAAGCACTAGTTATTCTTCCAACTAAACCAAAAAGAAGACTTACTAGGCAACTAATTTTTTTAGCTCTATCCTGAACACGGTCAGGGGTCAGATGGACGGTTCATGATCCTTATGGAGCATATGATCCTAGAGCATATGATCAACAACTTCCTTTGCATCATCGGAAAGATGATTCTCTTGGCGAAGATCCTTGATTTGAGATTTTATGAGACCAAGGTATGAGGCAACCTTTTCCAACTCAGTTTTTAACTCATCAAGACCTTTTAGAGTATCGACAAGCTGTTGTTTTGCTTCTCCAAAGTACTTAAGAAAGTCATGAACCACTTCAGCAGAAATCATATCGTCCTTCTCAGCATCTTCATGAACATAGGCAAAGAAACATGAAGCATTAGGATGATATTCTTCTACAAGCGTTCTTTTCCTCTTTGATTCAATAACCAAACTTTTGTCAAGGAATCCTTTTGCAAAACCACCATAGCACGACGAGGAGGAAGACATTCTTGAACAACTGAAATCTAACCTTGAATATACGTACGAGACTTGTAACTCAAAGGATCGAATATTTAACCTTAGTGGAGGAAATCTAGGGTTTGTTAAAACCGTTGACTCGGGCCAGAACAGGTATCCGTTCGCGTACAACATTTAACCCATAAAACAGCCCAAAGACGTTTGCATGCAACCAACCAAAACAACACTCAGACAGAAAATAATTTCACAGAGGTTGTAGAAAGAGCTAAAGGAATACAAGATAAACAAACAGACAAAGACTAATACTTTAAGTATCACAGGTCTGCAAACAACTGTTTAGCTATGGACGATAAGAAAATAGCTCAACTTTAACAGATGCAAATACCTACTTATTAACACATCTTACTCACAAGGATTTTTATGAAGCTCCTTAAACCTTGTGATTAATTAGCACAAGTATGATCTACACGCTCATCCATAGATTTGTGTTTATGATCAAGTCTCTTTTTTCCTCCTGAACCTAGAGAGGGATCCTGTTTTATGCGAGAAGTTATCATAAAACATACTGTCAACAAAGTACGAGACATAGTTTGAGTTCTTACCAGAATATTTTTGGTTTGAGGAGGAAGACAACCTGTTGACAAATTCTTTATACCCTTCAATTATCTTTTTCAGATTATCTCTCATTTCATCAATTTTTCTTCTTTCTTCTGAACTTCCTTTCTCAGCTGGAGCAGCGTTGTTTTCAGAGACCACGACACGATCTTCTTTTAGACAATGTTTATTAAGACATATGTTTTCTTCTTGGGTGTTCGAAGAACTCATTGAACTGGCTTTCCTGGTAACATACACATGGTAGGTACGAAAACCGATTGGTTTAGTCATACGAATGTCAGTTACACCTTTAAGAATTAAATCTAAGGTGTGTTGAAGTTGAACCAGGTGTTTTTCTTCAACCCGGAGGTTCCCTTTCGTTTAACAGAACTCTTTGTCTCACAGACAAGACATACTTTCTGATCATCAGAATGATTAGATAGTACAGTCTTAATATCATCGTTAGAAGATTTCTTTCTTCCATTTGATGTGCAACATCCTTGAGTGGTGGTGAATTCAGGCACATCCGTTTCACTAGAAGGGACTTCCGTTTTTACATCTGAGCATGAACCATCTTTAGTTGTGTCATAAGTACTTGGCATATTAGATTTCTCTGAGCATCCTTGAATAGAGAGATTACTCAGGCGATGTTCAATTTCCAAGGCATCTCTTTTAAGGCTAGCTTCAATAGACGTACACGAAGAATGAACTTCAGTATTACCTCTGGATTTGCAATCTCTTAATACACCAAGTAGAACATTGACATGGTGCTTCAACCGATTGAATCTATCAGCTTGTATTCTAACAAGATTTAGAATCAATTCACTCTCTTCAGCCGAATTCCGTTCATTGATGGAGAGGCTCACATTTGAAGGGTAATCGGAAGTATACATGTCAGTGTTAGTCTGTCTTGTCAGTACAGAAGGTTCATCTATATTCGAGATTTTAGAACCCTTCTCTTTATTATAGTTAGAAGAGATAGAAATTTTATTTCTGGTAAAGCGTTTATCAGAGACAGTACTCTTATCCATAGAGTCAGATCGCTACAAACACAGACTTGTAAGGTCTTAAACGTGTTTGCCTGCTATGATACCAATTGAAAAAGCGGGGGTCTAACAACCACACCCAACAATTCGATTAACAATCTGTATGGACAAACTCCAATATACTTTTTATGAGAATCAAATAGACAGTTGGACTCAATCAATAAAAAGATATATCAAAGAGTTTATATCTCAATCTCTCGATTTAATCTTACTCAAGCAAACCGAGAGTCTCGATTAAAGAGAGATAAACTTGGACGGTACCAAAGACCAATATCCAAAGACCAATCAATATCAATCAACAACCGTTAGGTCGGACTATCCAATTGATTGATCTAAACGCACAACCTGTATTATTTCAATTATATAACAAATATAATGCGGAAAACAAATAACACAGACACCAAAAGTTTTGTTAATGAGGAAACCACAAATACAGAAAAACCCCGAGACCTAGTCCAGATTGAATACACATTGTATTAAGACGCTACAGACACTAGCCTACTCCAAGCTAACTTCGGACTAGACTGTAGTTGAACCATAATCATTCTCCCATTGATCTAAGGTACAGTTGCACCCATATGCCTCTGATCCCAGCAGGATACTACGCACTTGATTCCCTTAGCTGATCTCACCCATAACTAAGAGTTGCTACGACACAACATCGCAGGCTTTGACAATAAACAAATCTGTCTCACACAGACGACTCTATCAAAGGATCAATCTGTCTCCCACAGAAAAACCCTAAAGTTTTTGTTTCATCTTTTGATATAAAATCAAGTTGAACAGAATCAATTGATAATCCGGTCTTATATTCCTGAAGAACAACCTAGATTAATCAACCACCTGGTAGGGTATAGAATACACCCTATTTACTATCTATTGTTTATGCTTTCTCTGCTATTTTTCTTGTAAAATATGTATTTTACGCATGTTTTTGAGTTATTAGGTATTTTGGAGTCGCACGGAGGAAAAGAAGAAGAAATTACCCAATTTGTGCGAAATAGGAAATATTATCATTTCATAGGCGACTCAATTAATGAAGAATTTTCTAGACTCATCTAGACTCATGGGTTTGAAGAATTGGGCTTGGATTTGGAAAGAGAAGATGGAAGATTTGAGAAAGACTTGGATTTGGAAGTTGAGATACAAAGGGAAAGTGGTGTTATTATGGAATAAGGATTCTATTCCTAAGAGGATTGCTAGGAAATTGAAGCCTATAAATAGAGAAGTTCTCTACACAACTTTTACAACACATTTTACACACACAACACTTCTCTTTTCTTTATTCTTTGTGTGAACTCCTTAGCATGAGTAGCTAATTTTATTGATTGAGGATGAATTCCTAGTTCTTAACTTGTTTTGAGTTTTGTTTTTAAATCTACTTTGAAGTTTTTCACATGATTATCGTTTGATTTTACTAATAGGAATGTTTATACATTCATGGTTGATTGATAGGTCGTTTAGGATGCATACTAAATTGATTTGTTAATTGATCTAAAGCTAGTGAAAGTTAGGGGATAAGTAATCGTTTCTTGACTCTTTACACAAGTGGCAAACACGAGACCTTGCGGAGGGATTCCGTGGAGCAATTGTGTGTGAAAACAACGTTAGCAAGTAGAACTTGAGCTAAGAGTCTAACTACTAATATCAACCTAATAAATTCATAAATCTTAATGCGTTTAACTAAATTACATCTTGAGTGAGCTACTACTATGTGGTTCGTGAATAGATTCCGGTAGTCGAGAACTTCCGTATCCGGTGATACTAGGGATTTAGGGGTTTAGCACTAAGCTAGCTTCTTTACCTACGGATGGTGATAATCTGTGACTAATAAAAAGTGGAAAACAACATAACTTGAATCATTGTTTTGCAACGAAGAAGGATTCCTTGATCTAATCTCTCTTATTGATTTCAACTTAAAACTTTTAATTGCTTTATTTACTTTCTTTTGTTTTTAAAATCTAAAACCAATCCCCCCTTTTTTTTGTGACAACTAAACAACTAAAACCTCTTGCTCCTCGTGGGAACAAACTTGAATACACTATATTACTTGTTAATTAGGTGGAAAAACATTAACTAATTTTTTGTGGTTACGACACGCATCAAATTTTGGCGCCGCTGCCGGGGAGCAGCGGAGCAGCTTTAGTTGTTTTATTTTCGTTTTATTTTTGTTTGTAACTTTGTTTTCTAGAATTTTTATTTCAGGTACCAGTTTTCCATGTACGGTGGACAAGAGCAAGCATATTACAACAATCAATACAGTTTTAAACCTCAACATTATGTCAACTTCCAACCATCCTTAGGATACAGACTTTATGGATATTCTCATACATATCAACAACCTTATGACGGGTATGTAAGTTAACAATCACTAGGAGGGGAGGATAGTTATGCTTCTAAATCTATGTGTGATCTCCTCGGTGTAAGGCAACCTAGTTTGAGGGAACTTGAGAGAAGGTTTTATCAATTGATCGATGAAGGCCTAGCATCGGATGAAGAAATTCTTGAAGCTAAAAAAGCTTTAAGAATAGAGCGTGAAAAACGTTATTATATGGGTTACGATGATGATTTTGAACCTTATGAAAATTATTGTAACAAGGATAAAGTTATTCCAACTCCGGATCATAATAACTATTCTTCACCTATTCAAAAGGAGGATATTGGTGTGACTTACCTATTGTTATAAACGGTGTAACACCCTCACAAGATCTTACAATTTATACCGATGAAAATCATTTTAGTGAATGGCCCGATTCCGATGATGAGAATGTTGAAGAGATGATGCTAGAGGATGAAACCAAATTCATTGATTTTGTGGAAGACCCAATTGAACTTTCCAATGATTTTAATGATGCCGAGACTTTGGTGAAGGTAAAAAATAACGAAGAATGGTTGCAAGATTTGATAGAGGACCACGATATACAAGAGGTAAGTAATTCACTTGAATTTTCTAAGGATGAAGAGGATTACATAATACAAGAGTTTTTGCAAGGTTTGTCTAACCCTTTGCATATTGATTCTTCTCCTTTACCTCTTATTGGGTTGAATGCATGTGCTTCGAAAATATTTTTGGATGATTTTATTTCTCGATATCCACCATTGGAAACACTTGATACTAACACTATGCAGGTTTGCCAAGAGGAATCTATAGAAATTCCAAAATTCTATGTTCTTTATACACTTCCGAGTGTGGAAAAGAATAAGTGTGGGGGAAATTTCTATCGAGCAATAACATTATTATTATTTTCTTGTGCTAACATTTGTATGGAGTTATTGTTTGCAAAACAGGTACTATGGGTGGATCCCTAAATTTTCAGATTGTTAGCATATGGGGAATGAATCTTACAAGAGCCAAGTCGGGCCGTCGACTTTAAAACAAGCGCTTAATGGGAGGAAACCCATAGGTTTTGTATTTCTTATCCTTTTACTTTTTATTTTATTTTATTTTTTTGTTTATTTATTTTTTCTTGTTCCATATCATATTAGGATTTCCCACCTTGACTTTACTTGGACGATTCAATTACATTGAGGACAATGTAAGGTTTAAGTGTGGGGGAGTGGTTAAGCATATTAAAAAAAACAACAAATATTTGCATAAAACGTCCAACTTGTAGAGATTTTAGAGTCACTAGCAGACTTCTAGGTATGTTTACATAGAGAATTCTGACCTACTAACTGAACTTGGAAGTGTTAGGGAACTACGTTCGGATTTCTTGCTTGTTAGAGTGTTAAATAATGGATTTAATCATGTCGGTGATGCAAATTAGGAGCAGGGAGACATGCATTATTAGAGTTGTTGATCAATCATTAGTGGAGACTACCCTATTTATGTCATGCGAGGCACCGACCAGATTTCTTTATAAATAACTAAAGAGCTTTCTTTTGAGTGTGTGTCACTGTACGTTAATTCCGGGTAGAATGGTGAGCTACCCAACCTCCCACCAATAGAAGAACTACTCTTTGATCTCTTGATTGCTAATTTTGTCAATCATGAGGGTGACGTCTATAGATGAAATCCTCCTTCTTGTAGTTCGATTTGCAGTTAGCACCATTCTCTCTCTCTCGAAAACAACGGATCCATAGAAACACCATCATCATCAACAAGGGAGAGACATCAAAATCTACAAGGAAAGTTAAAAACGTTCAAGGTTTACAAGCAACGGAACAAGAAAAGAGTAAATTTCATATCCAAGTAAAGCAACATATAATGAAGGGATTTTTATATATACATGTTGAAGACTTACATATAAGGAGTGTAATTTTATATCCAAGTTGAAGACTTATTTACAAGAGCAAAGAAAAGAAAAATATGAGAGTTATTGAAGTTTATGATTTCAAGACGATACAAGTTATGAAGAATCAAGCGGTAAAGTACTTTTCCCACGGCCATGGTTTGTTTTTATTTTCACTTTGTTTTGTATTTTATCTCTCTTGTTTTAAAAAAAAAAAATGATGGCAAGAGAATTATTTTTTTTATCTTTTATTTAATAAGCCGTGGGGAAGAAAAATCTATAAGGAAGTTTCAAGCGACAAGGATTTAAGGTAAAAAGTTACAAATTGTCAAGGATCTACGAAATTCAAGAGTTTACCATCAATAGTTGAATCCGAAGATGAAAACGAGGAGCGACGACGTTTCTATTGGATGCCGTGAGAGTGGTGTTATCATAATTGGCAATCAGATGTGAAGGTAAGTAAGTAATCTCATCCTCAATAATAGTGGTTGATTTACTTTCTTAGAGATCGTCAGAAAAATGGTTTTTCAAAATGTTAAAAGATGTGGGTTTTTAAAATATTTCGGAAGTTTTCCTTCCCACCATTCAACGTGTTGCAGGAATTCTCTCTTCATTCCTACTTGCACACATGTGAGACCCATAAAAAAAGCCGTCTTATTGAGTGCAATTATCAGAAAATCCTTTTGGTGAGGCAGAAGTCGAGGAGAAATGCTTATTGATCGCTTATCAAACACGCGTTCTCTCATTATGGTGTGATTATTTCTCACTCAACATTTAAGAATGAGAATATGTTCTTTAGTATTTCTAACTTCTTATTACTAGCATGCAGAAATTCTATGTCCTCATAACTCTTTGGATGCTTGGGACGCTGAAACGCTTTGAAGTTGTAAGTTTTAGTTTGATTTTCTCGAGGACTAGCAAAGTCTAAGTGTGGGGGAATTTGATAGGGTGTAGAATACGCCCTATTTACTATCTATTGTTTATGCTTTCTCTGCTATTTTTTTTGTAAATTATGTATTTTACGCATGCTTTTGAGTTATTAGGTATTTTGGAGTCGCACGGAAGAAAAGAAGAAGAAATCACCTAATTTGTGCGAAATGGGAAATATTATCATTTCATAGGCGACTCAATTAATGAAGAATTTTCTAGACTCATCTAGACTCATGGGTTTGAAGAATTGGGCTTCGATTTGAAAAGAGAAGATGGAAGATTTGAGAAAGACTTGGATTTGGAAGTTGAGCTATAAAGGGAAAGTGGTGTTATTATGGAATGAGGATTCTATTCCTAAGAGGATTGCTAGAAAATTGAAGCCTATAAATAGAGAAGTTCTCTACACAACTTTTACACATACAACACTTCTCTTTTCTTTATTCTTTGTGTGAACTCCTTAGCATGATTATCTAATTTTATTGATTGAGGATGAATTCGTAGTTCTTAACATGTTTTGAGTTTTTTTTTTAAATCTACTTTGAAGTTTTTCACATGATTATCGTTTGTTTTTACTAATAGGAATGTTTATACATTCATGGTTGATTGATAGGTCGTTTAGGATGCATACTAAATTGATTTGTTAATTGATCTAAAGATAGTGAAAGTTAGGGGATAAGTAATCGTTTCTTGACTCTTTACACAAGTGGCAAACACGAGACCTTGCGGAGGGATTCCGTGGAGCAATTGTGTGTGAAAACAATGTTAGAAAGTAGACCTTGAGCTAAGAGTCTAAATACTAATATCAACCTAATAAATTCATAAATCTTAATGCGTTTAACTAAATTACATCTTGAGTGAGATACTACTAGGTGGTTTGGTGAATGTAATCCGGTAGTCGAGAACTTCCGTATCCGGTGATACTAGGGATTTAGGGGTTTAGCACTGAGCTAGATGCTTTACCTACGGATGGTGATAATCTGTGGCTAATAAAAAGTGGAAAAGAACATAACTTGAATCATTGTTTTGCAACGAAGAAGGATTCCTTGATCTAATCTCTCTTATTAATTTCAAGATAAACTTTTATTGTTTTATTTACTTTTTTTTTTTTTAAATCTAAAACCAATCGCCCCTTTTTTGTGACAACTAAACAACTAAAACCTCTTGATCCTTGTGGGAACGAACTTGACTACACTATATTACTTGTTAATTATGTGGAAAAACATTAATTAATTTTTTGTGGTTACGACACGCTTCATCACCTCACAACAATCTTGATCGTATGGTAGCGAAACAAGATGTCGTGGAATCACAAACAATGAGACGAAGATATTTGTGATTACTTTTTATATCTTGCCTATTGGAGATATTAATCTCAAGCCAATCAATCTTATTGTACTCATATGATAGAAGATGCAAGATCAGATCACACAACTACGATAAAAGTAGTATCGGTATGGCTTCACAATCCCAATGAAGTCTTTAAGTCGTTAACCTGTTTTTAGAAGAAGAAAACCAAACATTAAAGGAGAACCGACTCTAGCACGCAAACTAGTATCACACGTAAGGTGTGGGGGTTAGTTTTGCACAAGGTAGATGTCTCTTTTATATAGTCTTTCAAATCAGGGTTTCGCCTTGCTCACAAAGCAAACACTATCCACCGTTAGATGAAAACCTGATTTAGATTCAAGCTAATAAATCTCAACCATTAGATCGAAATCTTAGATTGTTATACACAAATGAAGTGCACGCTTCTAGGTTTGATAACCGTACCCAAACGTGTGCATTGTCGGTTCAACAATAGTCAACCAAAAGGTTAGCAATTTGAGCATTTCATACCAACAATTTTCTTCTTCCCCATAACTAGTTCAAATGACTCATATGAACTAGTTAAAGAGTTGTTCAATTGCAAGGAAATATCATGTACCACACAAGACACAATTGAATCAAAGATGATTTGATTCACATGAATCGGTTCATAAACTTTATAGCCACGGTTTGCAAAAGAATTCCGTAGTCTTTATAAATTTAAGTTCAGAAATCATCTTCAGATATATAACCTTTCTCAAGTTCGCATACTAGGTTCGAGGACTTAAGGTACTGGATAGAGATTACAAACTCTAGCAGAAATTCTCGGGTTCGAGAACTTCGCCGGTTCACGGACTGGGTTCGCGGACTTGGCTCATGCAAGCAGTTTGTTAACTCCAGCAGAAATTCTCGGGTTTCAGAACTTCGGCAGTTTGCGGACTTGGCTACTATCCATTCTTCCAGTATAAGACTTATGCAGATATGTGTTTCCACAACATACTTATGTCCATCATTGGTTATGTAATCTAAACTCTCATTCCAATCATTGAAACATTCTTAGATAACGTTATATAGTTGTTACACTGTTTCTCGTCAAAGCAATTTTCAAGATGACTAAAACATATCATGACTTGAGTCATTAGGTAAAGAAAAACATTGTTAAAGAGAAACACTTACAAACACATATTTCGAGATATAGATAGGAGAGGTATACTCGGCTCGAAATGCCAAATGTGTATAATATAAGTCTATATATATAGAATATGACTTTTGTCTCAATAAGTAGGAGATAGAATAGATATACTTTTGAGTGACAGATAACTTCAAGTCTTCACATACCTTTTTGTCGAGAAGTTCCACCGGTTCCTTGAGTAGTTCTTCCACTTGTATGATGAATCGCCATGAAGTCCTTGAGCTCAACTACACTTACTATCCTAGTCGAAGACTTAGATATAATAGACTAGAAATCAAGACTTATAGTTTTGATCATTAACATTGAAAAACATGCTTGATATAGCAACGCATGCGAGTTCGACCGAGCAGTGCTCTCACATTTGGTATGTCAAGTTTGGTTGTCATATTTTAGTGAACCAAAAATCATTTAAAGAGTCGCTTGATTATTTACTAGAGTCAACTTTGTATAGGTTAGTAGAAAGTTATTAGGATATGCGACTTACAAGTATTACTCGAAGACTTGAAGAATGTGAAGAAGTAATGAGCTACATCGACGACATCATCTTCCTCTTGAGGTTAGTAATATTTTTACTTGAATTGTTTCATTCCTAACGTATCTTTCAAGTCGTGCTATTGATAAGCACTAAAGTACGATGCTTTTTCACCCATAATTACAATAGCTAGGACTCATTATTTCTCTAATAAACTTGTTTTTGGAAGAATATTCTCTTGTGGAGAATTGGCTCGAAAAAATGTGATTTGCACCCGGAGGACACGTATTATTCAGACTATCAATGTTGTCTAAGGGGCACCTTCCTTACCATTTCCACCCCGTTAGGCAAGTGCTAAAGGGACGCCCATACAGGATTAGGGGGAGGACATCTTCTTCCCAAATTCAAAATTGAAAAAATGGTGGCAGAATTAGGGTTTGGATTTTGGAAGTGTTGAAGTGAGACTCAATGTCTTAAACTTAATGGGTATATTCCTCTGGGTTAAACAGGCTTGGTGAGGTTGTTGGATTGGAGCTAATTTGTCTAGAATGTTCGATTTGAAGAAAAACATAAAACATACTTTTGGCAGGAAAGTTTGTTTACTCCTGCGAGTTTCTTGGATTGATATAGATCGATTTTCTCAGATATTTTCTCATGCAGTTTGATTGGTAATGTCGTGTGGAATCCAAACAGGGATGGTAATCTTTTCAGTTTCGAGAAAAAAGGAGTACATTTGCCGAGTGAAGAAAACAAAGAATCTCACGGGATTTCTCGATTTTATTTTTGTTCTGCTTGTGACAAAGTAACTGCTTCATGTGTTTTTGGGAGTTTGACAGCAGGAAGGAGATAAAAAAGGAGAAATCAACACCACCAAAACATGTGAAGAAGCAATAAAACTTGTTAGAGCATAGCTCAGTTGAACCCGCCAAACGTTGGTATGTCAAGTTTGTTTGTCAATATTAGTGAATCAAAACTCATTTAAAGAGTCGCTTGATTATGTACTAGAGTCAACTTCTATAGTTTAGCTTGAAAGTATTAGGACATGATACATTACAAGTATTGCGAAGACTTGAAGAAGTGAAGAAGTAAGAAGCTACAACGACAACATCATCCTTACACTTGAGGTTAGTGATATTTGAATTGAACTGTTTCATTCCCTAACGTATCTTTTAAGTCGTGCATATTGAAAACAAAACTGCGAAGCATGAATACTATAGATAGACATAGTATTAAGGAATACAATACGAGGTTTATTGCTTAACCATTAAACTTTGTAGATAAGACATCGACATAATCTTTTAAATGCTATTGTGATTGTGTATGGGTATGAGGTGAGGATTTCATCCTAGGAAACAATGTTTTACATGTGTTTTAAGGAAGTAAATTCATGAACTTTTTTTGTGAATCGAAGAGGAAATTGCCAGGAGTTATTGGTATTGTTATTCATTGCATATCTTGTGAACAAAAAAATTGTGTGATTAGTATAACCGCTCATGACTTGTTTGTGTTCTTGGTAAAACTATTCACAAAGGCCTGACTTATGTATTGGTATGACTTTTATTAGTGAAACCGATCTTAAGTAATCACCTGAGATGGTATGATCGAGTTTGTGATTTTGTGTGAGACCGTCTCTGGGTAAAGGGAACCGATCCTAGTAAGAGGTGCAACACATCACAAAGGGGAATCTATCCTTGTATGAGGTGCAGCATGGTTTGGTAGAAAGGGGAACCGATCCTATGGAAATGTGAAACACATACAAGTTAGATACCGTATATATGTGGGGAACCGATCCTAGTACCTAGTCAACCGAATTTTCGAAATCTAGTGTGACTATGCAAAGTACTCACATCGAGGTAGAACCGAAACTTGTTTTGGTAGAACCGTTAAATCCAAGATTTGTGATTGAGTGTTCTTGATCAATCACATAGTTCTTGAAAGTCAGATGAACCAATTCTAAACTTGTTTGGAAGTGTGCCAAATCGATTTCAAGATTGTAAGTATGAAATAGGACTTACAAAGTAAGGATGTCGACATACTTTGAACATGTGCTGTAATGCTTATCTTTAATTGTTCAAAGTTATTCCTTAATAGCTAAAGGAAGACAATCCCAGGATCGAAACATAAATAAATTAAGAATCTTTTATTTAAGATTTTTAATTTTATTTTAGGAAAATGAGAATTAGTAATGTGCATTTACTAGTTGAAGATTTTCCAAAGAGATTTTCGGTCATTATTTTGGATAGAGCATTTCCAGGAATTATGGAAACCGAATTTGGAATATATTGCATATCTTGAGAATATTTTTGATTATGGAAATTCCTTGGTGTCCAAACTTCCTTGTCTATAAATACTTGAAGTTTGCATTTCTAGCAAACTAATCCTTCGTGACAGCAAACTTCCGCGGTTGTGTTGTTACTGGTGAAGCCGCCTATTTGGAGAGGAGAGTAACCTAATTAGGCGAAATCTCTTACGACCGCTCAGTTTAAAGTTTTATTTGGGATTGAGAAGCTCTATTAGTACCGTTGGTGGGAAACTATATAATTGCGGTTTATCTTGTGTTTTCGATTGATTTTATTGACTAACGGTGGTTTAACTTTGATTGCACCTAGTTTGTTTATGCTTGAGAATCTTCTCTTCTGATATAAGATTCAATCAAACTAGATTGAAGTTTCGACGGGTATCTTTCGACTATTTGTATATCTAAAGACGTCTTGTGATAATCCATTGTTAACATACTCCGTTCTGTGCTTGATTGATCACAAGAGATTCAAGTTGTTGTGTGCAGACGTTTATTGAAGATCTAAGAAGATTTGAAGACAAAGACAATATTGAAGATTTCTGATTTAGGGTTCATAATGTTTGGTGTGCACAATACTTGTTTCGGTATAGAGGATCCAACTATAATTGGTTTATCCTTGTGATAAATTGGATTGGTTAGTTGTGTAGATCGGCATCAATATAATTCTTTGTGATTAAAAGTATTGATTGCAAAATCTGAACAATTAACTTTGGTAGTTGAGAATAAGATAGATCTAATAACCTGACGAATGAGTTTATTGAGATAAACAGAAGAGACTTTGTCGAACTCACATCACTTGGTTGAAGAAAGTTGTAACCAAATAGATTTGTTGTTCCTTTACTGTTTGAAATACGAACCAAAGGAATTGTTCCAAGTACGTGACTTATTCATAAGTTGGAGGCGCGGGAATACAGATGGAACTAGGTGAACTATAGGTTTAGTTGCTTGGTCTCAACTATACGAAGTTGGTTTAATTTTGTGTAGCGTCTTAATCCTGAGAGTATTCAATTCTGGACAAGGTCCCGGGATTTTTCTGCATTTGCGGTTTCCTCGTTAAAAAAATCTTGTTGTGTAATTTACTTTTATTTTCCGCATTATAATTGTTTTATTATAATTAAAGTAAATTACATAAACGTTAATTCCTATTTACTTTATAAGCAATCCTATTGTGTTTGGTTAAGTCCGAACCTTTTTATCAAGTAAACATACTTCGTTGTTGTATTGTCTTCATATCGTATCCATAAACGATCATACAAAGTGTGAACAGATTAGTTGCCTTGTCTCGACTCAGTCCATAGACAATAACTTTCGGAGAATGGACTTATAGATAGGAAAAGTTTTAACTTGAGGTATATTTGGTTACCCTCGCCTTTTTAAAAGTTATTCCCCGTGGCTGGCCGGAAAAAGAATAAAACAGGAAAGAAGATATTTCATAGTTAAATCAAAGAATTTTGGATGAGATAATATTCCTGGGAGTATATTTTGCATTGATAGGAAGATTTTGACAGCCTGTTTACGTGTAGAAGATGAGTAAAGGAGAATAAAAATATCTGTAATATGCAGAGAGGAGGAAAGAAAATATTCTACCGTATATGGAAGCATTGAATACGAGAGATTTCTCAGTGATGTTGGGCTATAAATAATCGCTGGAAGTCACATGAGAGGTCATGGAGAGTTAGGGGGTGAAGTTCTGGTTCATAGAAGAAGTTGCAGACGAGTTCTGCATTTCCAGGGAGGAAGAAGAAGTCACGTCCACGGACTGTCGCAGAGAACTGTCATTTATAAATAGTACTCGTAACAGTCAGTTTGGCATGCTTATTTTAAATTTGCAACGAATATTGTAACGGTGGATTCTGTGACGACAATAAAAGCGTTGCAAATTACCTGTATTATTACTCTTCTTCAATAAAAACACCATTTGAGCTATGAGTTATCTTTTTGAGTGTGTTTTTACGATGTGGATCTAGATCCCTACACTGGGTCGACGGAGGAATCCGAATTTCATACATGGGTAGATTTATTTTATTCTCTAAATGACTTTTGCATTAATTAAAATATAATTATGATTTTGATTAATTAGTTATCATTTCGTTTGATGGGTCATGGTTGCTTAGATGTTTTGATGTCCCATGCTTAAGATTTATAGCTAATATTTTGAGAATCTACCTATGCAAAAATAAGAGCCGATGTTATTTTATTTATTGAGCGATAATTGCCGAAGAATAAATAATTGAGCCTTATGATATGAATTCAGTGGAATCCTAGTCCCAGTAACTCTCGCTTTTGTTTATATTATTTCATTTTCATTAAATCTTTAAATTTAATCTTCACAAGTCTTAAAGTTCGAATCTTATTTACTACAACAATTAAAAATTACATCAATTTTGGCGTCGCCGACCCAGAGTTGTTTTTAGATTAATTTTTAAGTTTATTTTTATTTGTACAGTTTTTTCATTTCATTTTAGATTTTCTTTTTCCTTCTTATGCGTTTCTTTTTAAGAACTTTTTGAGGATGATGACTTCTTCTGAGATGACGCTTGGAGAATATATGCATAGAAGTAAACATTCTCAGAAGTCGTCACCTGAAATGACACTTAGGGAGTATATGACTGCGTCACGGCATAGGGATGTCCCTACTCCACATGAGTTCAGTGAAGAGTCGCCTCTAATGATATATGAGAAGTATTACAAACACACACTACTTACCTTGGAATAAAGATTGAGAATTCTGGAATGCCAAAAATTATATGATGATGATGATCAGTCTTGTAGTGACTCTTTGTTCCAGACAGAATTTATAAACCCTATGGATGATTGTGTAGATGATTTGTCTAATTTCATAGAAGAATCTATCTCACAAGATCTTTCACCCGACTTAAAGGTTGTTTCTAGACCCCTAGACTTACGAAAGTTACCTAATTTAGGGTTAGAATTATGTGCTTCTAAAATTTTGTTGGATTACTTTGCATCCAAATACCCAGAGGACGTCCCTGTTTCTGATACCGTGTATGAGCCAATTGACAATTTCCCAGTCCCAATAGTATCCCCATATTATGTTATTTATGCACTTCCTTGTGAAGTAAAAACCAGGTTTGGGGGTAACTTTTTCTTTTTGGTAGTTTCACCTTCTTCAAGATATCATAATATAAGTGCGAAGCTGTCATTTGTAAATACTGTATTTTGGGTTGATCCCAAAATTTTCAGGTTATTAGTGTATGGGGATCCTTTTTGTACATTCCAGTAGGTATATTCATTTTATTTTATTTTTCATATATATTTTCGTTTACTTTTTACATTTCCCATCTTAATTTTTGCGTTGGATGACTCAATTACATTGAGGACAATGTAATTTTTAAGTGTGGGGGAGGGGTTAACTTTTTATTTTTCTTTTTTAGGAATTTCGTTGCAAATCATGATCAGCTGTCGAGCGGAGTTTTGTAGGTATATTATGATCAGCTGTAGAGCGGGTCTAAAAAAATTATTATTATAATTGTAAGGGTTATGACCAGCTGTGTAGCGGGTTTTTTTTTTTTTTTGCCTTGTATGTTATGACCAGCTTTTAGCGGGTCCAAAAAAAAAATATTATGATTGTTAAGATTATGACCAGCTGTGTAGCGGGTCTTTTTCATTCTTTTTCGAATTTTCATTTTATGACCACCTATTGAGCGGGTCAGGAAAAAAATATGATTTGACCAGCTGTGTAGCGGGTCTCTCTCTCTTGTTATATGACCAGCTGTGAAGCGGGTCTTCTTTTGTTTTGCTCGAGGACTAGCAAAATGCAAGTGTGGAAGATTTGATAAGCACTAAAGTGCGATGCTTTTTCACCCATAATTAAAATAGCTAGGACTCACTATTTCTCTAATAAACTTGTTTTAGTTGTTTTTGGAAGAATAAGCTCTTGTGGAGAATTGGCTCGAAAAAATGTTATTTGCACCCGGAGGACACGTGTTATTCGGACTCTCGATGTTGTCTAAGGGACACCTCAACAGATAAGGGGAACCTTCCTGACTATTTACACCCCATTAGGCAAGTGCAAAAGGGACGCCCGTACAGGATTAGGGGGAGGACATCTTCTTCCCAAATTCAAAATTGGAAAATGGCGGGAAAAATGGTGGCAGAATTAGGGTTTGGATTTTGGAAGTGTTCGAGTAAGAATCAATGGCTAAAACTTAATGGGTATCTTCCTCTGGGTTAAAAATGCTTGGTGAGGTTGTTTGATTGGACCTAATTTGTCTAGAATGGTCGATTTGAAGCAAAACATAAAACATACTTTTGGCGAGAAAGTTTGTTTACTCCTGCGAGTTTCCTGGATTGATATAAATCGATTTTCTCAGATATTTTCTCATGCAGTTTGATTGGTAGTGTCGTGTGGAAACCATACAGGGATGGTAATCTTTTCGGTTCGAGAAAAAAGGAGTACATTTGCCGAGTGAAAAAAACAGAGAATCTCACGGGATTTCTCGAGTTTATTTGTGTTCTGCGTGTGACAAAGTAACCGCTTCATGTGTTTGGGGAGTTTTACAGCAGGAAGGAGATAAAAAGGGAGAAATCAACACCACCTAAACATGTGAAGAAGCAATAAAAGTTATTCCCCGTGGCTGGCCGGAAAAAGAATAAAACATGAAAGAAGATATTTCGAAGTTCAATCAAAGAATTTTGGATGAGATAATATTCATGGGAGTATATTTTGCATTGATGGGAATATTTTGACAGCCTGTTTACGTATAGAAGATGAGGAAAGGAGAATAAAAATCTCCGTAATATGCAGAGAAGAGGAAATAAAATATTCTACCGTAAATGGCAGCATTGAATACGATAGATTTCTCAGTGTTGTTGGGCTATAAATAATCGGTGGAAGTCATAGGAGAGGTCATGGAGAGTTAGGGGTGAAGTTCTGGTTCATAGAAGAAGTTGCAGACGAGTTCTGCATTTCCAGGGAGGAAGAAGAAGAAGAAGAATCTAACTCCATGGACTGTCGCAGAGAACTATCATTTATTAATAGTACTCGTAACAGTCATTTTGGCACGCTTATTTTAAATTTGCAACAACTCTTGTAACGGTGGATTCTGTGACGACAATAAAGCGATGCAAATTACCTGTATTATTACTCTTCTTCAATAAAATCATCATTTGAGCTATGAGATATTTTTTTGAGTGTGTTTTTACGACATGGAGCTAGATCCCTACACTGGGTCGACAGAGGAATCCGAATTTCATACATGGTAGATTTATTTTATTCTCTAAATGACTTTTGCATTAATTAAAATAGAATAATGATTTTGATTAATTAGTTATCATTTCATTTGATGGGTCATGCTTGCTTAGATGTTTTGATGTCCCGTGCTTAGGATTTATAGCTAATATTTTGAGAATCTACCTTGGTAAAAATAAGAGTCGATATTATTTTATTTATTGAGCGATATTTGCTGAAGAATAAATAATTGAGCCTTATGATATGAATTCGGTGGAATCCTAGTCCCAGTAACTCTCGCTTTTGTTTATATTATTTTACTTTCATTAAATATTTAAATTCAATCTTCACAAGTCTTAGAATTCGAATCTTATTTACTACAACAATTAAAAATTACATCAGCTATATTGAAAACATAATTGTGAATGATTATACTCTAGTTCGACATGGTATTAAGGAATTATAATACGAAGTATAACGCACATCTTTTGAACTTCGTATATAAGACATCGACATAATCATATGAATGCTATTGTGATTATGTATGGTTATGGGTGAATATTTCATCCTAGGATACAATGTTTTTACATTCGTTTAAAGGAAGTACAATTCATAAACTTGTTTTGTGAACCGAAAGGGAAATCGCTAGGATTATTGGTATTGTTATTCATTGCAAATCTTTGGATTACCAACATATGTGTTTAGTATAACCTCTCATAACTTGTTTGTGTTCTTGGTAAAACTATTCACAATTCCTGACTTATGTATCGATATGAGTTTTATTAGTGAAACCAATCTTAAATAATCATCTGAGATGGTATGATCGATATTTTTAATTGGTGTGACCATTCCTAGTCATTGGGGAAGCGATCCTAGCACTTGGTGGGACTAATCGCAAGATGTGTAATCGATCCTTGTAGTATTAACAAGTTTTAGTAATTGTTGTAACTAATCATATAACTTGTGCAACCGATCACAAGTAGTACCATGAGATAGTGGTAACTGATCCTGGTACTTAGTTAGCCATTTTATGGAAACTAGTGTATCCATCCTAGTAGCCACTTGGAGGTAGAACATAACTTTGTGTTTGGTAGAACCGTTAAACCCATGAATGATGATTGAATTTTTTTGATCAATCACATAGTTCTTGGAAATCAGATGAACCATTCTAAACTCGTTTGGAAGTGTGGAAAATCGGTTCCAAGATTGTAAATATGAAAGAGGATTTACAAAGTAAAGATGTCGACATACTTTGAACACGTGTAACTATTATTGCTCAAAGATATTCCTTAATAACTAAAGGAGAACTTTGATTGCACCTAGTTTGTTTATGCTTGAGAATCTTCTCTTCTGATATAAGATTCACTCAAACTAGATCAAAGTATCGACGGGGATCTTTAGACTGTTTGTAGATCTAAAGAAGTCTTGTGATAATCCATCGTAAATAGACTCCGTTCTGCATGTGATTAATCACAATAGATTCAAGTGGTTTGTGTGCAGGTGTGTATTGAAGATCTTAGAAGATTTGAAGACAAAGAAGATTTCTTATTTGACTTCATAATCTTTGGTGTGCACAAAACTTGATCGGCTGGGGATCCAACTATAATCGGTTTATCTTTTGATAGAGTGGATTGATTAGTTTCGTAGATCGGCATCAATACATTTCTTTGTTATTCATAGTTTTACTGCATAGTCTAAACAATTACTTTGGTAGTTGTTGAATAGATTGATCTAAGAAACCGACAAAGGAGTTTATTGGTTAAACGGAAGAGCCTTTTGTCAAACTCATATCACGTTGTTTGAAAACAGTTGTTACCAAACAGATTTGTTGTTACTTTACTGTTTGGAATACGAACCAAAGGAGTTGTTCCAAGTGCGTGACTTATTACAAGTTGGAGGTGCAGGGATACTGAGGGAACTAGGTGAATTATAGGTTTAGTTGCTTGGTCTCAACTATACGACGTTTGTTTAGATTTTATATAACGGCTTAATTCAGAGAGTATTCAATTCTGGACAAGGTCCCGGGGTTTTTCTGCATTCACGGTTTCCTCGTTAACAAAATCTTGATGTGTCTTTTACTTTTCTATTTCCGCAATTATAATTGATTCATTATAATTAGAAGTAAAATACACAAACGTTAATTTCTAATTATTTGATAGAAATCCTATAGTGTTTGGTTAAGTCCGAACCTATTATCAAGTAATCATACTTCATTGTTGTATTGTCTCGATATTGTATCCATAGTTAATCACGAAAGTATGTTGTTGTCGTATTGTCTCGATCTCGTATCCATGGACGATCACAGAAAGTGTCATTGTATTGTCTCGACTCAGTCCATAGACAATCACTTTTGGAGAAAGGACTTATAGGTGGAATTCTTTTAGATTGAGGTATATTTGGGGTACCCTCATCTTTTCACAAATCAAATCAAAAACTAATAACACTGCAATTATCTAGTTTCCCACCTATGGTACTAGTTGAGATTCTTGATCCCACAGAAGTCTTTAAACGAGCGGTCGTAAGAGAATTCACATAATTAGGATACTTTGCTCTCCGAATAGACGGCTCCACCAAAAACAACAATAAATGAATTTTTCCCGGCTCTTAGGATAGTTTGCAAGAAATGCAAACTTAGATATTTGTAGACCAAGGGTGTTTGGACACCAAGGAATTTCCAAAACCGAAAATATTCTCAAGATATGCAATAAATGACGAAATTCGATTTTCCTAATTCCAATAAATGCTTGTCCAATATTTCTGAAATCTCTCAATAGAAAATCTCCAATTAGTAAATGCACATTACTAATTTTTATTTTCTAGAGCTATGCATTATTCTGGTAATTAATGTATATAAAATCAAGAACCTTAATTAAAAGATTCTTAATTTATTTCAACACATGATCACCTTGAGTACCAAGGAATATCTTTGAACAATAAATGATAAGAGTTACTGCTCGTGTTCTAAGTATGTTTCTATCTTTTTACTGCAAATCCTTATTTCATATTTACATGGATTTGCTTTCTTGGAATCAGTTATACCACACTTCCAAACAAGTTTAGAATTGGTTTGCCAGTATTCCAAAACTATTATGTGATTGGTTATACCAAATCACAATGGTTAGTTGTGATCGGTCCTTCCAAGTCACATACATGGGTTCGGATCGGTTATACCAATCACTAGGATCGATTATACCTAAATATGGTACCTACGTGTGATCAGTCACACCAGCTACCAGGACCGGTTACACCAATTAAAAGGATCGGTCACACAATTATTCTGATTGGTCACACCAATTACTACGATCAGTCACTCCAATTACAAGGATCGATCATACCATCACATGGTGATTATTTAGGATCGGTTACACCAATTACCAGGAGCGGCCATACCAAATCATAAGTCTAGGCATTGTGATTGGTTATGCCAAGATACATAACATGAGTTAAGATCGGTTCTACCAACTCACACATATTGGTCATCCAAAGATATGCAATGAATAGCAAGACCAATAATCCTATTGATTTTCCTTTCGATTCACAAACAAAGTTTATGAATGTACTTCCTTTAAACAAATGTAAAGCATTGTTTCCTAGGATGAAATCTTCACCATAACCCATACACATAATCATGATAATATATAAGAGATTATGTCGATGTCATATCTACGAAGTTCAAAATATAAGCGTTATACTTCGTAGTCTAATTCTTTAATACTATGATCATACTATTATGATCATGTCACATCACTGGAGTATAATATACAATATATACAATATGCAGCTTTGCAGTTATGTTTTCAATATGCACGACTTGAAACATACGTTAGGAATGAAACAAGTTCAAGTCAGTATTACTAACCTCAAGTGGAAAGATGATGTCGTCGTTGTAGTTCGTTACTTATTCACATTTTTCAGGTCTTCGGAGTAATACTTGTAAGTCTCAACATTCCTAGACATTCTAGTCTAACCTAAACAAAGTTGACTCTAGTATTTAATCAAGGGACTCTGGATGAGTTTTGATACTAAAATATGACAACCAAACTTGACATACCAACGCTTGGTGAGTTCAACCGGGCCATGCTCTAACAATTTCTCTTGGCAGAAATTATTTCCTTCCCTTTCTTCTGAAAACACTCAGTAGGTGAACTACCTTCATGTAAACAGAGGTTGTTCGGACATGATGAGGTGGAACCTTTTTTCAGAAGTGATAATCAACTCTTTCATCTGATCCTTTTGAGTTGATTTTATCGAGTTGGGATATATTCTGTCTTTCTTCTAAGGAATGATCTTTCATTTTTTTAAGACAAGGTACTTCTTTTAATACTTTTAAGAGTATTTTGAAGAAGTATAAGTTTCCTATCAAGTGACTGAAAGTTGTATTCCTTAAGATCTTTTTCATGGAACTGGTTCAAAGTTTCCTTTGGACAAGATTTCGTTTGATCATCAGTGGTTGTAGAAGATGGTTTTTCATTCTCTTATGACTTGATGTAGTTAGATAAACTACCATTATCTTGATTTGTTTAAGATGTGATCAAACAAGTATTGTTTTCACGATCTGTACAAGTCGAGCAAGGACTTTTAGTTTCTTCTCCAGAATAAATTACAACAGAATCATTTGTTAGAGTCTTCGAATGAATCTCTTTCTTTTCAGTAATTTTCATCAAAAGCTTCTACTTTGACATAGAGATCCATATTCTCTTTTTCTAGAATATTTAGTTGAATGTATTTTTCTCTGATCTCTTGCTTAAGAAGATTAGATTCTGTCTTTAATAATAACATCCTACTAGACAGAGATCTGATAGGCTTTAGGAGTTTCACCAACTCTTTGTCAGCATCTTATTTATCATCATAGATAGACTCAGATCTATTCTTAATTTCCTTAGATCATGGATCATGAGTTAACGATGTAGTGACATCTTCAACTTTTGAGTATTCGCTATCTTGCATAACATTAACTGAATCAGACATTAGATTCAAATCTTATAGGTTGGGGGGCACCAAACACAGATTCTTAGATCTTTTCGTGTTTGCCCACTCTGATACCAATTGAAAAGACGAGGGTACCCAAATACACCACAATATTTTATTTGTCAACCTATCAGTCATCTACCGAATGTGATCGTCTATGGACAGAGGCGAGACAATACAACAAATTCGGTTCACAATTCGTGTGATCATCTATGGATACAAAATCAAGATAATACAACAACAAGGTCACTTGTGTGATTGACTATGGATACAAGATCGAGACGATACTGAAAAGACGAGGATACCCAAATACACCACAATCTTTTATTTAGATCACAACCTATACAAGACCCACTGTGTATAAACCTCTTGGAGATACAATCACTCAAGGAATATTTCAACACAATGTCCACTTGATATAGGGTTAGTCCGAACTGGCCTAACTCGTGAATTAAATATCAAAGGAAAGTTGAGAAAACCAATACACTTTGTGTGATTATCTATGGATATGGAATCGAGACAATACAACAACAAAGTGATCACTTGATAAAAGGTACGAAAATAAACGAAACCAATGGGATCAATTTCAAGTGCCCTGTTAACGTACAAAGTGCAATTTACTTAAATCATAATAAAACAATTACAATGTAGAAATTAAAAATAAATGGCACAACAAGATTTTGTTAACAAGGAAACTGCAAATGCAGAAAAACCCCGGGACCTTGTCCAGAATTGAATACTCTCAGGATTAAGCCGTTATACAAAATCTAAACCAACTTCGTATAGTTGATACCAAGAAACTAAACCTATAGTTCACCTAGTTCCGTTTGTATCCCCACAATAAGTCACACACTTGGAACAATTCCTTTGGTTCGTATTCCAAACAGTAAAGGAACAACATATATGTTCGGTAACAACTCTTTTCAAACAACGTGATATGAGTTTGACAAAAGGCTCTTCCATTTATCCCAATAAACTCGTTTGTCAGGTCCTTAGATCTATCCAATAACAACTACCAAAGTAATTGTATCTATATATTGCAACCAATACTTTTAATTTCAAATAATTATATTGATGTCGATCTACTCAACTAATCAATCAAATTTATCACAAATATAAATCGATTATAGTCGGATCCTTTTCCAGCCAAAACAAGTATTGTGCACACCAAAGATTATGAACCCAAATCAGAAATCTTCTTCGTCTTCAAATCTTCTTAAATCTTCAATAAACACCTGCACACAATAAACTTGAATCTCTTGTGATAAATCACATACAGAACGTAGTCTGGTAACAATGGATTATCACAAGACGTCTTTAGATCTACAAACAGTCTAAATATCCTCGTAGAAACTTCGATCTAGTTTGAGTGAATCTTATTTCAGAAGAGAAGATTCTCAAGCATAAACAAACTAGGTGCAATCAAAGTTCAACAACTGTTAGTCTATCAAATCATTCGAAAACTAATAATAAACTGGAATTACCTAGTATCCCACCAACGGTACTAATAGAGCTTCTCAATCCCAAAGAATTCTTTAAACCGAGCAGCCGTAAGAGATTTCGCCTAATTAGGATACTTTCCTCTCCGATTAGGCGGCTCCACCAGTAACAACGCAACTAGGTAGTTTTGCTGGCTTTGAGGATTAGTTTGCTAGAAATGAAAAACTTCAGTATTTATAGACAAGGAAGTTTGGACACAAGGAATTTCCAAAACTGAATATTCTCAAAGATACGCAATAAGGGAAAAAACGGTTTTCATAATTCCTGGAAATGCTTTGTCCAAATATTGACCTTCAGTAGAAAATCTCAAACTAGTAAATGCACATTACTAATTTTTATTTTCTAAAGATATGCATTTTAATTGTTGGAAATTAAAAGCATATAAAAACTAAAAACCTTAATTAAAAGATTCTCAATTTATTTCGATCCGGGATTCTCCTTTAGCTATTAAGGAATATCTTTGAACAATAAAAGATAAGAGTTACTGCACATGTTCAAAGTATGTCGACATCTTTACTTTGTAAATCCTTACCATATTTACAATCTTGGAACCGATTTGCCACACTTCCAAACAAGTTTAGAATTGGTTCATCTGACTTCTAAGAACTATGTGACTGATTATCCTATCAAATCACCATTAATGGGTTTCACGGTTCTACCTCAACACAAAGTTTCGGTTCTACCTCCAAGTGGGTACTAGGATCGGTTACACTAGTTACCATAAAATGTCTAACTAAGTACTAGGATCGCTTACCACTTCTTATGGTAAAACTTGTGATCGTTTGACCAAGTTATAGGATCGGTTACACCAACTTACTAAAACTTGTTAAACCTCTTACAAGGATCGATTATACTCTCTCTTGTGATTGGTCACACCTCTTACTAGGATCAATTACCCAATGGCTAGTAATTGGTCATATCAAATTCAAGATATCGATCTTACCATCTTAGGTGATTACTTAAGATTTGTTTCACTAATAAAAGTCATACCAATAAAAACGTCAGGCCTTGTGAATAGTTTTACCAATATACATAAACAAGTTATGAGCGGTTATACTAAACACACATATTGGTAATTCAAAAGATTTGCAATGAATAACAATACCAATAAGCCTGGCGATTTCCCTTTCTATTCACAAAACAAGTTTATGAATTTACTTCCTTTAAACGAATGTAAAACATTGTCTCCTAGGACGAAATCTTCAATCCTTAATACTATGTCTAACTAGAGTATAATCCTTCACAGCTTCGCAGTTACGTTTTCAATATGTACCACTTGAAAGATATGTTAGGGAATGAAACAGTTCAAGTCAAATATTACTAACCTCAAGTGGAAGGATGATGTCGTCGTTGAAGCTCCTTACTTCTTCACATTCTTCAAGTCTTCACGTAATACTTGTAATGTCTCATATCCTAATACGTTCAAGCAAACCTATACGAAGTTGACTCTAGTAAATAATCAAGCGACTCTTTAAATGATTTTTGGTTCACTAAAATATGACAAACCAATCTTGACATACCAACGCTTGGTGGGTTCAACCGAGCTATGCTCTAACAATCTCCTCTTTTGTCAATTTTAGTGACAAAACTCTTACATCATATGGATAAAAAAATTACAAGAATTCATTACACATATGCTTGATTGCCAAATTCAATAGCACAATAACCTGTATACATTCAATCTTTTAAATGCCGTTGGACATTATAATAACAAATCTAATACTCCCCCTAAAGGTAAGATATGTATATTTTCAATCCGCACGTCTTTGTTATTTCCATCATCATATGATATGTTACTCCCTCTTAGTCTATGCTTTACTCTTTCGTTAGATATAACGTTTAAGCACCATTGTCCTTTCCCTTAGTGATACCAAATCAATACAAATCAATATTAATATCACTTGTTTACTCCATATATTTCTCCCCCTTTTTGTCACAAAATGACAAAGGTATGAGCAAATAAAGGACAAACCGAAAGGATCTTACAAATCTTACAAAGAGACTTGTAACCTATAAAAGTTAAGCATGAGGGTTCCACACACCATTTTAGATAACCAATATCAAAAACGAAACTACAAAGTAATTTTGTTTTGATATGTTACCAAGGAAACAATTTCCGGAAGCAATTTTCCTAATAGTTTAGCAAACAAAAAATCGACTAAGTAACTTAGTTCCTTTGGTAAACCGATTGTACAAATACAATCGCTTGTTCGATAAGACTAAAATAAAGATCAGAATTAACTCTATTTTTCTCATCAGGTTCTAGTTATTCTCATCAATAACTTAAACCTTTCACTTTTAAACAAGACAAGTACTAGGTTAGTTTACTAGCATTTCTTGTTAAGGCATTCGATTAGACTTGAATAACCGAAACCTCCACTTTGATAAGTCTAACTAAGATCAGAAGTAACTTAGTTTCTCTTATCCGGAATCGAATTGGACTAAACAATTCATCCTGAAAACCTTTTCTTTTGTTAAGCCATAAAAAATTCATACAAACCAAATAAATCAACTTGCATAATTATTTACCTCAACCGGAAGCAATTGAAACAACATAGGCATCAAAGTACCGCAGTTGCACCGTAATTTCGTAAGCCTAAACAATTGATACTAAACCATAAAGCAAGATAACAATAGTTTTTTTTAACCGAAAACAATTGAATCACACATACCCATACACAAGAAATGGAATAAAACATCAATTGTACCGAATTTCTTTTAAGCAAAGGCAATAAACATATGCAATAAAATCAGGTTTTTCTTAAACAGGAAAACGATTAACTAACAAATTCGTTACCTCAAGTTCTGCATCCTCTTCTCCCCTTAAGATATGTCATTAAGCGCAAGTTCATATTAGAACCCCCCCCCCCTCCCCGTTATGTTTTCATCCTCTCGCAAAACAAAAGAACAACAACAAAGAGCAACCTTTACTAGAGAAATGTTGAAAACCGGTTTTAACTATTGCAATGCAAAAGTTGAAACCCAGAAACACATATGCTTTTATGCTAAACCAAATGATTCAGCATATTGTGACTTTTTCACATATTTTTTTCAATCAGAACCCCTCATGATCCTTTGATAAATCCTACCAACATGGGCTAGAACTCAATCCCGCTAAATCAAAAAGTCACCCAAACGATAAGGGTTCACACATATGAGATCAAATATTAAGGTCATGAAAACCGAAATCAAACATCCCATAAACATACATAACAATAATATAAGGCATTCGAGCACAGGCTATGTAATCAAAAACTATCACAAGAAAAATTATAAAATAATAATTTTATTCATAAAGTAATAGATAATTTTATTCAAAAATAGACTTTATTGTAATAAACAAAACTAATGTTTATTTTTATTGAAGATAAATATTAGTCTTCGTTTGTTTTCTCGTCAGATTCTTCTTCAGAGTCTTGATCTTTTTCGCCTCTTAAAAACTCATCATTGATCTCTAGGATTTCCTTATGAATTTCTGGATCATTTCTGGAGGCAAAGGTTAACTGTTTCTGAATACAGTCTAATTGTCTTCTAAGACGTAAGATATGGAACATGAGATCTACATTGCTATAGATCTGATCATTTGAGATATTATGTCCCCTTTTAGTCCTACTAATCTGCTTGATAATTCCTTGAGAGACAGTTTTAGTGAGTTTCTCATCTCCGACATTATTCCCCATTGTACACAACTTGGTGATGAGGCAGGGGTATCAAGATTTCTATGGAAAGCTGTGGTATTGATAGATTCGATGATCTTAATCATTTGATTGATAACCATTCCACAAATATCAATTTGCTTTTTTCCTTCAAGAAGGTAGTATACAAGCTCCGCAAATTCTTTATCCCATTGTGCAGAATCTCTTGTGCAAGCAAACAGAGTTGCTACAGAAGTTTACCGAAAACCCTTAAGTAGAAGGGTACATCTTTGGTTAGCATCTTTCTCTTTTTCCATTCAACAGTTTTTCCAGTGATAAGTTTTGAAATGTTATCGTGCTCAATTTCAGAACCGGTAATCATGTGATTTCCCTTCACTTTGTAATTGATGATCTTTGATATCATCTTTCTGTCGACATGATGGAAAGTACTTCCAACCAAAGTATTGAAAGTAAGTTGTTCATGATCAATATTATGAATATTAGCATAAAATATTCTACTATATCAGGTGAATATTTCTCAAACTCAAACATATTTCCCCAGATTCGGTCTTGAACGAACTTCACATAATTGGTTTCTGAAACATTTGGATCGAATCTCTTCTCAGCAATCAACCTTACTCCCTTTAAAGCTTGATATCTTTCAAAGCATGTATTATCCACGAAGATTGTATGATCATTTTCGTTTTTGATCAAGTGAGGATACTTGATTTTCTCAATATCTCCAGGAGGAATGAATGGATTCAAATCCAGTTTGTATGCTTTAGAGTCTTCCTCTCTTGATTTCCTTTTTCTCATACTTCCAAAAATATGAAAAACCCTAGTTACAGTTTGGATCAATCTTCCCCAATATGTTTGTAAACATAGCAAGAGGTTATCTTTTATAGGAAGAATTGATATCAAAAACTGAAAATAACTAGTATTAGGAAATTCTACCAAAATCGGAAACCGAAGCTTGTGGGGAAACAATTCCAGTTTTATATCTAGGTCTTTCTTTTGGAAAACCGATTTTTCATGGTATGGATCTTTATTACAGATTGATTCTATGCTTCTATCCAAAAATCTGTTTACTCTATTATTACCAAGATTTGATAACATCATTTGAAATTCACTCAGGAATTTTCTACTAGAGTATGCAGAGAAAAATTTGAACAAAATATGATATTTGTTAAAAATACCATTATAATCATGAATCCTGTAATATATCAAAAGATCACTTGCTTTATTAAAACAGTTGTGAAAGCACTCCACTGTTAATAGATTTATAAAATGAAGACTCATTCCTTGTAGGATTACACATTTTCCAAAATCGCATCTTAGATAGCGATACATTGACAGTCTTTGCTCTGAAAATGTACATATATATACTTTGGTAGTTCATCCAAAATATATTTAAGATTCCAGATTTTTCAAGAACACAATAGCCATGGTTCATATAGTGATGAAATTTTTTGAGAGGAATCTTATGCATTTTCAAGATACATCCTGTCACATATAGAATTGTATCATTGTCATAGTCAGTAACAAACACAATTCTATACAACTCTATCAGATCCAAAGGATTATGTAAGTCACCCAAGACATACATAGACATAATTCCAATTCCTAATACATTTAGGAATAAGAGGATTACATACTTCATTCGTGTCTTCCACTATGATTTTTTGAAGTAGTCAAAACCTGCCATTACGTTAATTGAATCATTCATAAGATTCATTTTCTTATAGGTTGGATCGCACCAAACACAAATTATTATATTTTTTCGTGTTTGCCTGCTCTGATACCAATTGAAAAGACGAGAGTACCCAAATACACCACAATCTTTTATTTTGATCACAACCTATACAAGACCCACTGTGTATAAAACTCTTGGAGATACAATCACTCAAGGAATATTTAAACATGGTGTCCACTTGATATAGGGTTAGTCCGAACTGGCCTAACTCATGAATTAAATATCAAACGCAAGTGGAGAAAACCAATACACATTGTGTGATTGTCTATGGATATGGAATCGAAACAATACAACAACAAAGTGATCACTTGATAAAAGGTATGGAAATAACCTAAACCAATGGGATAAATATCAAGTGCCCTGTTAACATACAAAGTGTAATTTACTTTAATTATAATAAAACTATTACAATGCGGAAATTAAAAGTAAACGACATAGAAAGATTTTGTTAACGAGGAAACCGCAAATGGAGAAAAACTCTGGGACCTTGTCCAGAACTGAATACTCTCAGGATTAAGCCGCTATACAAAATCTAAACCAACTTCGTATAGTTGAGACCAAGCAACTAAACCTATAGTTCACTTAGTTCCGTCTGTAAACCTGTGCCTCCAACTTGCAATAAGTCAAGCACTTGGAACAATTCCTTTGGTTCGTATTCCAAACAGTAAAGGAACAACAAATTTGTTCGGTAACAACTCCTTTCAAACAACGTGATATGAGTTTGACAAAAGGCTCTTTCATTTATCCCAATAAACTCCTCTGTAAGGTCCTTAGATCTATCCAATAACAACTACCAAAGTAATTGTATCTAGATTTTGCAATCAATACTTTTAATCACAAAGAATCGTATTGATGCCGATCTACTCAACTAATAAATCAAATCTATCACAAAGATAAACCGATTATAGTTGGATCCTTTTCCAGCCGAAACAAGTATTGTGCACACCAAAGATTATGAACCCAAATCAGAAATCTTCTTTGTCTTCAAATCTTCTTAGATCTTCAATAAACACCCGCACACAGTCAAATTGAATCTCTTGTGATCAATCACACACAGAATGATGTCTGGTAACAATAGATTATCACAAGACGTCTTTAGATCTACAAACAGTCTAAAGATCCCTGTCGAAACTTCGATCTTGTTTGAGTGAATCTTATATCATAAGAGAAGATTCTCAAGCATAACCAAACTAGGTGCAATCAAAGTTCAACAACCGTTAGTCAATCAAATGAGTCGAAAACTAATAATAAACTGCAATTACCTAGTTTCCCACCAACGGTACTAATAGAGCTTCTCAATCCCAAAGAAGTCTTTAAACCGAGAGGTCGTAAGAGATTTCGCCTAATTAGGGTACTTTCCTATCCGAATAGGCGGCTCCACCAGTAACAACACAAGTAGGTAGTTTTGCTGGCTCTGAGGATTAGTTTGCTAGAAATGAAAACTTCAGTATTTATAGACAAGGAAGTTTGGACACAAGGAATTTCCAAAACTGAATATTCTCAAAGATACGCAATAAGGGCAAAAACGGTTTTCATAATTCCTGGAAATGCTTTGTCCAAATATTGACCTTCAGTAGAAAATCTCAAACAAGTAAATGCACATTACTAATTTTTATATTCTAAAGATATGCATTTTAATTGCTGGAAATTAAAAGCATATAAAAACTAAAAACCTTAATTAAAAGATTCTCAATTTATTTCAATCCGGGATTCTCCTTTAGCTATTAAGTAATATATTTGAACAATAAAAGATAAGAGTTACTGCACATGTTCAAAGTATGTCGACATCTTTACTTTGTAAATCCTTTTTCATATTTACAATCTTGGAACCGATTTGCCACACTTCCAAACAAGTTTAGAATTGGTTCATCTGACTTCCAAGAACTATGTGATTGATTATCCTATCAAATCACCATTAATGGGTTTCACGGTTCTACCTCAACATAAAGTTTCGGTTCTACCTCCAAGTGGGTGCTAGGATCGGTTACACTAGTTACCATAAAATGGCTAACTAAGTACTAGGATCGGTTACCACTTCTTATGGTAAAATTGTGTTCGGTTGACCAAGTTATAGGATCAGTTACACCAACTTACTAAAATTTGTTAAACCTCTTACAAGGATCAATTACACTCTCTCTTGTGATCGGTCACACCTCTTACTAGGATCGGTTACACAATGGCTAGTATTTAGTCATATCAAATTCAAGATATCGATCTTACCATCTTAGGTGATTACTTAAGATTTGTTTCACTAATAAAAGTCATACCAATACAAAAGTCAGGCCTTGTGAATAGTTTTACCAAGATACATAAACAAGTTATGAGTGGTTATACTAAACACACATATTGGTAATTCAAAAGATTTGCAATGAATAACAATACCAATAAGCCTAGCGATTTCCCTTTCGATTCACAAAACAAGTTTATGAATTTACTTCCTTTAAACGAATGTAAAACATTGTCTCCTAGGACGAAATCTTCACCATACCCATACACAATCACAATAGCATTCATACGATTATGTCGATGTCTTATATACGAAGTTTAAAAGATATTCGTTATACTTCGTATTCTAATTCCTTAATACTATGTCTAACTAGAGTTTGATCATTCACAACTTCGCAGTTATGTTTTTAATATGCACGACTTGAAAGATACGTTAGGGAATAAGACAGTTCAAGTCAAATATTACTAACCTCAAGTAGAAGGATGATGTTGTCATTGTAGCTCCTTACTTCTTCACATTCTTCAAGTCTTCACGTAATACTTGTAATGTCTCATATCCTAATACTTTCAAGCTAACCTATACGAAGTTGACTCTAGTAAATATCAAGCGACTCTTTAAATGAGTTTTGGTTCACTACAATATGACAATCAATCTTGACATACCAACGCTTGGTGGGTTCAACCGAGTTATGCTCTACCAGATACGACAACAAAGTGTGTACTTGATAATAGGTTCTGTAATAACCGAAACTCTATAGGATCAATATCAAGTGTTACCGAATTAACGTACAAGTGCAATTACTTTAAATTATATAAACCAAATGTAATTGCGGAATAGTAAAGTAAATGGCACAACAAGATTTTGTTAACGAGGAAACCGCAAATGCAGAAAAACCCCAGGACCTAGTACAGTTTTGTATACTCTTAGAATTAAGCCTTTATACAAAATCTAATACCAATTTCGTATAATTGAGACCGACCCCTAGCTACTTAGTTCCCTCAGAATCCCTGCACCTTTGACTTCTAGAGTCACGCACGTGAATAACAAGTCATTTGGATCGTATTCCAAACAACAAAGGAAGAATCTGTTTGGTAACCACTCTAATAAATCTTGCTAGAAGATATGTGAGTTGTTGACAAAGGCTCTTATATTTAATCTAAACTCCTTTGTCTGGTTATATCAATCAAAATATTGATTGTAGAAATAATCCAGTTCTAGTTTCGCAATCAATCAGTATAGATCTTAAAGAGAAACTATAAAGAAATGTCGATCTCACACAACTAATCAATCAAGTCTATCAAATATAAACCAATTCTAGTTGGATCCCAGCCGATCAAGGTTTGTGCACTAATCCACAAGATATGTCAACTAATAAGAATTCTTCTTCGTCTTCAAATCTTTTATTGCCTTCAAATACCTGCATAACAACACTTGAATACTCTTGTTATCAATCACGCACAGAACAGAGTCTCTTAACAATGGATTATCACAAGATGTCTTTAGATTCCAAGATGGTTCTAAACATACAGTCGATACATTGATCTAGTTTGAGTGAATCTTATATCAGAAAAGAAATTCTCAAGAATAAACAAACTAGGTGCAACCCAAGTTACAACAACCGTTAGTAAATCAAATCAATAATCGAAAACTAATAACACTGCAATTATCTAGATTCCCACCAAAAGTACTCGTATAACTTCTTGATCCTATAAAAGTTTTTACACGAGCGTTCGTAAGAGATTTCGCCTAATTAGGGTACTTTCCTCTCTGAATAGATGACTCTACCAGAAACTACAAGAAATGAAGTTTGCCTGGCTCTTAGGATAGTTTGCAAGAAATGAAAACTCAAGTATTTATAGACAAGTGAAAAGACGAGGGTACCCAAATACACAACAATCTTTTATTTATCCACCTATAATTACTCTATCGAATGTGATCGTCTATGGACAGAGTCGGGACATACGACAATTCTGTTCACACTTCGTGTGGTCGTCTATGGAAAAGAGATCGATACAATACAACAACAAGATAACTTGTGTGATTGACTATGGATACAAGATCGAGACGATACGATAACAAAGTGTGTACTTGATACTAGGTTCGGAAATAACGGATACTCTATAGGATTAATATCAAGTATTACGGAGTTAATATACTTGTGTATTTTACTTAATTATACTAACAATTATAATGCAGAAAACAAGTAAAAGACACAACAAGATTTTGTTAACGAGCAAACCGCAAATGCAGAAAAACCCTGGGACCTAGTCCAGTTTTGAATACTATCAGAATTAAGCCGCTATACAAAACCAAATACCAACTTCGTATAGTTTAGACCAAGCTTACTACCCCTATCTACTTAGTTCCCTCAGTATCCCTTCGCCTTCGACTTCTAGAGTCACACACGCAAATATCAAGTCCTTTGGATCGTATTCCAAACAGCAAAAGAAGAATCTGTTTGGTAACGACTCTAATCAATCTTGATAGAAGATATGTGAGTTGTTGACAAAGGATCTTATGTTTAATCTAATAAATTCCTTTGTCTGGTTAGATCAATCAAAACATTGAATATTGAAATAATCAATCTTTAGATTCGCAATAAATCAATATAGATCTCAAAGAGAAACTATAAAGTGATGTCGATCTCGTGCAACTAGTCAATCAAGTCTATCAAAGATAATATGATTCTAGTTGGATCCCAACGATCAAGGTTTGTGCACTAAATCCACAAGATAGGAAAACTAATAAGAATATATTTTCGTATTCAAATCTTCTATTTCCTTCAAATACCTTCACAACAATACTTGAATCTTTATGTGATCAATCAGACACAGAACGAAGTCTTTTAACAATGGTAATCACAAGATGTCTTTAGATATAACAACAGTTCTAAAGATCCTGTCGATAGTTTGATCTAGTTTGAATGAGCCTTATATCATAAGAGAAGGTTCTCAACAATAAACAAACTAGGTGCAATCAAAGTTTCAACAATCGTTAGTCAATCAAATCAACAACCGAAAACTACAATAATAATGCAATTATCTAGTTTCCCACCAACGGTACTCCTAGAGCTTTTTGATCCCACGGAAGTCTTTAAATGAGCGGTCGTAAGAGATTTCACCTAATTATGATACATTCCTGTCCGAATAGACGGCTCCACCAGAAACAACATGAAATGAAGTTTGCCTGGCTCTTAGGATAGTTTGCTAGAAATGAAAACTTAGGTGTTTATAGACCAAGGTTGTTTGGACACTAAGGAATTTCCAAAACCGAAAATATTCTTAAGATATGCAATGAATGCCTCAATTCGGTTTTCCTAATTCCAATAAACTTAGTACAATATTTTCCGAAATCTCTCATAGAAAATATCCAATTAGTAAATCCACATTACTAATTTTTATTCTCTAGAGCTATGCATTACTTGCTGGTAATTAAAGCATATAAAACCAAAAACCTTAACTAAAAGATTCTTAATTTATTTCGGTACAGGATCACCTTGAGTACCAAGGAATATCTTTGGACAATAAATGATAAGAGTTAATGCTCATGTTCAAAGTATGTTGACACCTTTACACAACAAATCCTAATTTCGAAACTACACAAGTTCATGAAGAAAATATGTAATTCATGGAAAAACGGATTTGTATCTTGGAATCGGTTCTACCACACTTCCAAACAAGTTTAGAATTGGTTCTACCAAAATTTCAAGACTACTATGTGATCGGTCATACCAAGTCACAATGGTTAGTTGTGATCGGTCCTACCAAGTCACAATGGTTAGTTGTGATCGGTCCTACCAAGTCACATACATGGGTCGGATCGGTCATACCAATCACATGGATCAGTTCTACCTAAACATGGTACCTACTTGTGATCGGTCATACCAATTACAAGGATTGGTCACATAACCTCTTATGAACTACCAGAATCGGTCACACCAGTTACAAGGCTCGATCATACCATCTCATGGTGATTACTTAGGATCGGTTATACAGATTACCAGAACCGGTCATACCAAATCATAAGTCTAGGTATTGTGATCGGTTATACCAAGATACATAACCTGAGTTAAGATCAGTTATACCAACTCACACATATTGGTCATCCAACGAATATGCAACGAATAGCCGGACCAATATACCTATTGATTTCCCTTTCAGTTCATGAAACAAGTTCACCAACCTACTTCCTTTAAACAAATGTAAAACATTGTTTCCTAGGAAGAAATCTTCGCCATAAACCCATACACATAATCATAAAACTATATACAAGATTATGTCGATGTCATATCTACGAAGTTCAAATGATAAGTGTTATACTTCGTAATGTAATTCCTTATTACTATGACCATACTATTATGATCATGTTTATCCACTAGAGTATTATTTATATACAGCTTTACATGTTATGTTTTCAATGTAGCACGACTTGAAAGATACGTTAGAAATGGAAACAAGTTCAAGTCAATATTACTAACCTCAAGTGGAAGGATGATGTCTTTGTTGTAGCCGTTACTTCTTCTCATTCTTCAGGTCTTCGGAGTAATACTTGTATGTCTCTACATTCCTAGACTTTCTAGTCTAACCTAAAGGAAGTTGACTCTAGTATTTAATCAAGCAACTCTAGATGTAACACCCCGAGTTCCGGACCAGGGTCAAACCCATATGGAGATCCGAACTCAGAGCGTTACGGGTTGGAACTTATGCATATATTAATTCTTGCTAATTCACTTTTATACCAAACATAATTTAAACTTTTATACATGAATTGAAGCATATAAATACACTAAACATCGTTCAAAAACATTTTCAACCAACATTTATTTAATCCAATTTACATCTCAAACAATGCAAGAAAATAATGAAATCACTAAGCTACTCATTTCTAGCTTCCACTTCCAACTTTCATAAATCTGCAAGGAATGTCAATGGGGTGAGATGACAGCTCAATAGAATGCATTCCCTTTCTCAAAAATATATGAAAACACGTCAACCAATCAAAGAGAATATGTATAAACGAGCATATGATGCAACTTCAAGAATTTAATTATATATATATGTTCAACCTACCGAATCCTCCACGAGTATCCTCGGTTCGTGCCCTTCCTATCCGTGTATCCTCGGCACGGAACCGCCAATCTCACTTGCACGAATATCCTTGGGTCGTGCCCCACCTATCCGTGTATCCTCGGTACGGGCACGGCCATTCAAACACGTATTATCATACATCATACATTTTGATATTCCAAACCACTTCATCAACTAGTTATAAGTTCACAACCCAACTAACGATGTAATTCTTTCAACCATTTAAGCAAACACACTAACTTCAAAATTTTACATCATAGGTTTCGTAATTATAAGTTTGTCCGATCTACCTCAAAATGTTAGTGAACATTCCTGACACCATAATGTATAACATATCCAGTTCAATCCACCAACCTAGGCTAAGGCTAAGGAACAACAACCTAAGCCACAAGGTTAACTAATCCGGGTATAACCCGACCCGAAACAGTAGCTAAAAATACAGGGTATTACACAGATGAGTTTTAATACTAAAATATAACAACCAAACTTGACATACCAACGCTTGGTGGGTTCAACTGAGCTATGCTCTAATAATATCCCCTTTGTAAATTTTAGTGACAATACTCTTATTACATGTGGAGATAAACGAATTACTAAATAACTCATTCTTCATATGCTTGATTCCAAGTTTCAACAACATAATAACCTGCATATATTCAATAAATAAATGTCGTTGTTGACATTTGAATAACAAAAGCTTTTACTCCCCCTAAAGGAAAGCTAGGTATATATTCAATCCGAACATCTTTGTTATTTCCTTTTTGTTGTCGGAAATACTACACAACATGATGATATGTTTCTCCCCCTTAATCAAAACTTTACTCTTTCGTTAGATATAACGTTTAAGCATAATTGTCCTTTCCTAGTGATTAAAAATCACTTGTTTCTCCATATATTTCTCCCCTTTCTGTCACAAAATGACAAAGGTTCGAGCAAATAAAGGACAAACCGAAAAGATCTTACAAATCTATATGACTGGTACAACCTATAAGAGTAAGCATGAAGGTTTCACATACCATTTTAGATAACCAATATTAAAACCGAAACTACAGAGTAATTTAGTTTCAATTGCCAGAAGCAATTTTTCCTATGGTCCAACAAATCGACTAAGATACTTAATTCTATTGTTTAGCCGATTGCGTATGTATAATCGCTTGTTTCTATAAGAGCAAAATAAAGATCAGAATTAACTTTATTTTTCTTATCAGGCTCTAGTTATTCAGGCAATTACTTAGATCTTTCCCTTTTGACAATACAAACACTTGATTAGTTAACTAGTTTTTCTTGTCAAGGCATCTGATTAGACTTGAATAACCGAATCCTCCAATTGGTAATTCTAACTAAGATCAGAATTAACTTAGTTTCTCTTATCCGGAATCAATTGGACTAAAAAAATGACCCCATAATTTTGTTAAGCCAAAAAAAATAGATACAAACCCAAATAAATTGACTTGCAGTTGTTTTTATTAACCGGAAGCAATTGAAACAAATATATACACTACAAAACCGCAATTGCACCGAATTTCGTTAAGTGTTAGAGCATAGCTCGGTTGAACCCACCAAGCATTGGTATGTCAAGTTTGGTTGTCATATTTTAGTGAACCAAAACTCATTTAAAGAGTCGCTTGATTATTTACTAGAGTCAACTTCGTATAGGTTAGCTTGAAAGTATTAGGATATGAGACATTACAAGTATTACGTGAAGACTTGAAGAATGTGAAGAAGTAAGGAGCTACAATGACGACATCATCCTTCCACTTGAGGTTAGTAATATTTGACTTGAACTATTTCATTCTCTAACGTATCTTTCAAGTCGTGTATATTGAAAACATAACTACGAAGCTGTGAATGATTATACTCTAGTTAGACATAGTATTAAGGAATACAATACGAAGTATAATGCTTATCTTTTGAACTTCGTATATGAGACATCAACATAATCGTATGAATGCTATTGTGATTATGTATGGGTATGGGTCAAGATTTCGTCCTAGGAAACAATGTTTTACATTCTTTTAAAGGAAGTACAATTCATAAACTTGTTTTGTGAATCGAAAGGCAAATCGCAAGGCTTATTGGTATTGTTATTCATTGCAAATATTTGGATTACCAATATATGTGTTTAGTATAACCGCTCATGACTTGCTTATGTTCTTGGTAAAACTATTCACAAGGCCTGACTTTTGTATTGGTCTGACTTTTATTAGTGAAAACTATCTTAAATAATAACCTGAGATGGTATGATCGATTTTTTGTAATTGGTATGACCAACTCTAGACATTGCGGGACCGATCCTAATAAGAGGTGCAACCGATCACAAAAGGGGAATCTATCCTTGTAAGAGGTGCAAAATTTTTTTAGTTATTGGGAACCGATCCTATGAACATGTGCAACACGTTTTTAGTTATTAGGAACCGATCCTATGAACATGTGCTAGAAATACAAGTTAGATACCATATATATGCGGGAACCGATCCTAGTACCTTGTCAACCAAGTTTTGGTAACTAGCGTGACTAACTCTAGTACCCACATGGAGGTAGAACCGAAACTTGTTTTGGTAGAACTGTGAAACCCATGATTTGTGATTTGATAGGATAATAAATTACATAGTTATTGGAAGTCAGATGAACAAATTCTAAACTTGTTTGGAAGTGTGGAAAATCGATTCCAAGATTGTAAATATGAAAAAGGATTCACAAAGTAAAGATGTCGACATGCTTTGAACATGTGCAGTAACTCTTATCATTTATTGTTTATTCCTTAATATCTAAAGGAGAATCCTGGATCGAAATAAATTAAGAATCTTTTAATTAAGGTTTTTAGTTTTATATGCTTTTAATTTCCAGCAATTAAAATGCATATCTTTAGAAAATAAAAATTAGTAATGCGCATTTACTAGTTGGAGATTTTCTACTGAGATTTCGGTCATCAATTGGACAGAGCATTTCCAGGAATTATGAAAATCGATTTGGTGTTTATTGCATATCTTTGAGAATATCCGGTTTTGGAAATTCTTTGGTGTCCAAACTTCCTTGGTCTATAAATATTGAAGTTTTCATTTCAAGCAAACTAATCCTCAGAGCCAGCAAAACTACCTAGTTGTGTTGACTGGTGGAGCCGCCTATTCGGAGAGGAAAGTAACCTAATTAGGAGAAATCTCTTACGACCTCTAGGTTTAAAGACTTCTTTGGGATTGAGAAGCTCTATTAGTACCGTTGGTGGGAAACTAGATAATTGCAGTTTATTAACAGTTTTCGATTGATTTGATTGACTAATGGTTGTTGAAATTTGATTGCACCTAGTTTGTTTATGCTTGAGAATCTTCTCTTCTGATATAAGATTCACTCAAACTAGATCGAAGTTTCGACGGGGATCTGTAGACTGTTTGTAGTTCTAAAGACATCTTGTGATAGTCCATTGTTAACAGACTCCATTCTGTGTGTGATTGATCACAAGAGATTCAAGTTGATTGTATACAGGTGTTTGTTGAAGATCAAAGAATATTTAAAGATAAATAAGATATTTGGGTTCATAATCTTTGGTGTGCATAATACTTGTTTCGGCTGGAAAAGGATCCAACTATAATCGGTTTATCTTTGTGATAGATTTGATTTATTAGTTGTGTAGATCGACATCAATACAATTCTTTGTTATTCGAAGTATTGATTGCAAAATCTTGACAATTACTTTGGTAATTGTTATTGGATAGATCTAAGGACCTGACAAAGGTGTTTATTGGGATAAACGGAAGAGCCTTTTGTCGAACTCATATCACTTGGTTGAATAGAGTTGTTACCGAACATATTTTTTGTTCCTTTACTGTTTGGAATACGAACCAAAGGAATTGTTCCAAGTGCGTGACTATTGCAAGTTGGAGGCGCAGGGATACAGACGGAACTAGGTGAACTATAGGTTTAGTTGTTTGGTCTCAACTATACGAAGTTGGTCTAGATTTTGTATAGCTGCTTAATCCTGAGAGTATTCAATTCTGGACAAGGTCCCGGGGTTTTTCTGCATTTGCGGTTTCCTCGTTAACAAAATCTTGTTGTGTCTTTTACTTTTCTATTTCCGCAATTATAATTGTTTTATTATAATTAGAAGTAAAATACACAAACGTTAATTCCTATTTACTTGATAGCAATCCTATTGTGTTTGGTTAAGTCCGAACCTTTTATCAAGTAAAAATACTTCGTTGTTGTATTGTCTCCATCTTGTATCCATAGTCAATCACACAAGTTATCTTGTTATTGTATTATCTCGATCTCGTATCTATAGACGATCACACGAAGTGTGAACCGATTAGTTGTATTTTATCGACTCAGTCCATAGACAAACACTTTAGGAGAAAAGAATTATAGGTGGAAAAGTTTTAGATTGAGGTATATTTGGGTACCCTCGTCTTTTCATTAAGCAAAACCCCTTGATACCCAACAATAAAAAAGATACTAAACCATGAGCCAAATAAATTGACACAGTTTTTCTTAACCGGAAACAGTTGAATCAAATAAACCAATCCATACACAATAATGGAACATATCAATTGTACCTACATTTTGTTAAGAAAAAACAAAATATTTGCAATATAAACATGCTTTTCTTAAACAGGAAAAACGATTAACTAACAAATAAAATCGTTACCTTAATTTCCGCAGCCACTTCTCCCCAGAAAGATATATCATTAATCGCAAGTTCAATAAGAATTCTCCCCCTATTTGTTGTCATCCTCTCGCGAGAAAAGAATAACAACCAAAAAGAACCTTTACCAGAGAATGGTTGAATCGGTTTTAACTAATGCGTGCCAATAGCAAAAGTTGAAAACCCGAAACACATTTGTTATGCTAAACAAAGCTTATGTAAACATAAACTGATTCAACATGACTTTTCACATATTGAAAAGACAAGGGTACCCAAATACACCATTATCTTTTATTTATCAACCTATAAGTCCTCTACAGAATGTGATCGTCTATGAACAGAGTCGAGACAATACGACAATTTGGTTCACACTTCGTGTGATCGTCTATGGATACGAGATTAAGACAATACAACAACAGGATAACTTGCGCCTTGACTATGGGTACAAGATCGAGGCAATACAACAACATAGTGTGTATTTGATAATAGGTTGGGTATTAACCAAACTCTATAAGATCACTATCAAGTATTGCGGAGTTAACGTAAGTGCAATTTACTTTAATTAAAATAAAACAATTATAATGCATAAAAGTAAAGTAAATGGCACATAAAGATTTTGTTAACGAGGAAATCGCAAATGCATAAAAACCCCGGGACCTAGTCCAGTTTTGAATACTCTCAGAATTAAGATGATATACAAAATATAATACCAACTCCGTATTATTGAGACTAAGCAGACTACCCCTTGCTGAAAATACGAGGGTACTCAAATACACCGTAATCTTTAAATTATCCAACTATAAGTCCTCTTACCGAAAGTGATTGTCTATGGACAAAGTCGAGACAATACGACAAATCGGTATTCACACTTTGTATGATCGTCTATGGATACGATATCGAGAAAATACAATAATCAAAGTGTGATTACTTGATAATTGGTTCAGACTTAACCAAACTCTATAGGATCACTATCAAGTCATACGGAGTTAACGTTTGATTTAATTTAAATTATAATAATAAAAATTATAATTGCGAAAGAAAAGTAAATGAAACAACAAGATTTTGTTAACGAGGAAACCGCAAATGAAGAAAAACCCCGGGACCAAGTCCAGAATTGAATACTCTCAGAATTAAGCCGCTATACAAAATCTAAACCAAACTTCGTATAGTTGAGACCAAGCAACTAAACCTAGTCCACTTAGTTTCTTCAGTATCCCTGCACTTCCGACATTCAATAAGTGCACGCACTGTAACAACTCCTTTGGATCGTATTCCAAACAGTAAAGGAACAATAACTCTGTTTGGTAACAACTCTATTGATTCTTTCCAGATAAAGGTACCTCAAGTCATATGCAAAGGCTCTTCCGTTTAAACTAATAAACTCCTTTGCCTGCTTAGATCAATCCAATCTTTATTACCTAAGTAATAAGATTCGGATTTGTAACAATCAAAATAGAACTCAAGAGAACTATTGGGTGTTACCGATCTCACGCAACTAATTAATCAAATAAATCTGATTCTAGTTGGATTCTAGCCGATCAAGGTTTGTGCTACACAAAGATATGAGAAACCAATAAGAAATCTTTTTCGTCTTCAAATCTTCTTTAATCTTCAATTAAACCTGTACAACACCACTCGAATCTCTTGTGATCAATCACGCACACAAAGGAGTCTGTTAACAATGGATTATCACAAGATGTCTTTAGATCTACAAACTGTTTTAAAGATATCGTCGACACTTTGATCTAGTTTGAATGAATCTTATATCAGAAGAGAATATTCTCAAGAATAAACAAACTAGGTGCAATCAAAGTTCAACAATCGTTAGTCAATTAAATCAATCGAAAACTAATAAACTGCAATTATCTAGTTTCCCACCAATGGTACTCGTGGAGCTTCTGGATCCCACATAAGTCTTTAAACGAGCGGTCGTAAGAGATTTAGCCTAATTAGGGTACTTCCCTCTCCAGATAGACGGCTCCACCAGCAACAACAAAAAGATGAAGTTTTCCTGGCTCTTATGATAGTTTACTATAAATGCAAACTTGGGTATTTATAGATCAAGGATGTTTGGACACCAAGGAATTTCCAGAACCGATAGTATTCTCAAGATATGCAATAAATGCCCAAATCGGTTTTCATAATTCCTGGAAATGCTTTGACCAATATTTTCCAAAATCTCTCAATAGAAAATCTCCAATTAGTAAATGCACATTACTAATTTTTATTCTCTAAAGATATGCATTTAATTGCTGGTAATTAAAGCATATAAAACTAACAACCTTAATTAAAAGATTCTTAATTTATTTCGTACGGGGATCTCCTTGAGTAATTAAGGAATAACTTTAAATAATAAAAGATAAGAGTTGGTGTTCGTGTTCAAAGTATGTTGACATATTTTCTTTGTAAATCATCTTTCATATTTACAATCTTGGATTCGATTATGCCACACTTCCAAACAAGTTTAAAATTGGTTCATCTGTATTCCAAGACAACTATGTGATTAATCAGATACCAAATCACAATCATTGGTTTAATCGGTTCTACCAATCACTAGGATCAGTTATACCTTAATATGGACTACTTGTGATCGGACACACAAGTTACCAGGACAAGTTACATCAGTTACCAGGATCGGTTATGTCAATTACCAGGACCGATTACCATATACTCATGGTATTGCTTGTGATCGGTTACACAAGTCACCAGGATCGGATACCAATTACTGGGCCCGGTTACACCAATTACAAGGATCGATTACACAACTCTTCTGTGATTGGTCACACTAATTACTAGGATCGGTCACACCATTTATAAAGATCGATCATACCATCTCAGGTGATTACTTAGGATTACACTAATTAATCATAACTAGTCATACCAAATCATAAGTCAGGCATTGTGATTAGTTATACCAAGATACATAACAAGTTATGATCGGTTCTACTAACTCACGCATATTGGTAATCCAAAGATATGCAATGAATAACACTACCAATAACCTAGCGATTTCCCTTTAGATTCATAAAAAAAGTTCATGAATATAATTCCTTTAAACAAATGTAAACATTGTTTCCTAGGAAGAAATCTTCACCTTTACCCATACACATAATCACATTAACATTCATAAAACTATGTCGATGTCATATCTACGAAGTTCAAAAGATAAGCGTTATAATTCGTAGTCTAATTCCTTAATATTATGATCATATGACTATGTCTCACTACTAGAGTAAAATATTCATTCACAGATTTGCAGTTATGTTTTCAATATAGCACGACTTGAAAGATACGTTAGGAATGAAACATTTCAAGTCAATATTACTAACCTCAAGAGGAAGGATGATGTTGTCGTTGTAGCTCGTTACTTCTTCACATTCTTCAGGTCTTCGAATAATACTTATATGTCTCATATTTTTAGACTTTCTAGTCTACCCTATACGAAGTTGTCTCTAGTACATAATCAAGCGACTCTTAGATGAGTTTTGATTCACTAACATATTACAACCAAACTTGACATACCAACGCTTAGTAGGTTCAACCGAGCTATGCTCTAACAATCTCCCCCTTTGTAAATTTTAGTGACAAAACTTGAAAAGACGAGGGTACCCAAATATACCTCAATCTTAAAACTTTTCCACTTATAAGTTCTTTCTCCGAAAGTGATTGTCTATGGACTAAGTCGAGACAATATAACGAATCGGTTCACACTTCATGTGATCGTCTATGAATACGAGTTCGAGACAATACGACAACAAGATAACTTGCCTGATTGACTATGGATACAAGATCGAGACAATACAACAACGAAGTATGATTACTTGATAATAGATTCGGACTTAACCAAACATTATAGGATTGCTATCAAGTAATTAGGAATTAATGTTTGTATATTTTACTTTTAATTATAATAAATCAATTATAATTGCGGAAATAGAAAAGTAAAAGACACAGCAATATTTTGTTAACAAGGAAACCACAAATGTAGAAAAACCCCGGGACCTTGTCCAGAATTGAATACTCTTAGAATTAAGCCGCTATACAAAATGAAACCAACTTCGTATAGTTGAGACCAAGACACTAAACCTATAGTTCACCTAGTTCCCTCAGTATCCCTGCGCCTCCAACTTGTAATAAGTCACGCACTTGGAACAATTCCTTTGGTTCGTATTCCAAACAGTAAAGGAACAACAAATATGTTCGGTAACAACTTTTTTCAAACAACGTGATATGAGTTTGAAAAAAGGATCTTCCGTTGAACCAATAAACTCCTTTGTCGGGTTCTAGATCAATCTATTCAACAACTACCAAAGTAATTGTTTGGACTATGCAATAAATACTATTAATCACAAAGAAATGTGTTGATACCGATCTGCGCAACTAATCAATCCAATCTATCAAAAGATAAACCGATTATAGTTGGATATCCCCAGCCGATCAAGTTTTGTGCACACCAAATATTATGAACTCAAATAATAAATATTCTTTGTTTTCAAATCTTCTTAGATCTTCAATAAACACCTGCACACAAACAACTTGAATCTCTTGTGATCAGTTACACACCATACGGAGTATGTTAACGATGGACTATCACAAGGTGTCTTTAGATATACAAGAAGTCTAAAGATCCCCATCCATATTTCGATCTAGTTTGAGTGAATCTTATATCAGAAGAGAAGATTCTACAGCATAAACAAACTAGGTGCAATTAAAGTTCAACAATCGTTGGTCAATCAAATCAATCGATAACTAATAATAAACTGCAATTATCTAGTTTCCCACCAACGGTACTCGTAGAGCTTCTCAATCTCAAATAAGTCTTTAAAACGAGCGGTCGTAAGTGTTGATGGTGGTTTTTAGCTTAAGGTTAAAATCGTAAAACCTTACATATGACATGACGTCACTACAACCACTAGCGCATTAATTTAATCATTCAACATACCTACGTAAGAATTACCAGGGTACCTTTTTTTTATATACATGTGTCATGTTCCATGGCAGAACCCTTAGTATTGACCGACATCATCTTCGTACATACCAAACCCTAATTCTCATGTTACCGCGCCAAGGCATGCCAACCATGCCAGCCTCACCACTGTGCCAATGGAAAACCATGCCAGCCACATCTCCGCGCCAAGGCATGCCAACCATGCCATCCACATATCCGCGCCAAGTCATGCCAACCATGCCAGCCACACCACTGTGCCAATGGCAAACCATGCCAGCCACATCTCCGCGCCAAGGCATGCCAACCATGCCAGCCACACCAATGTGCCAATGGCAAACCATGCCAGCCACATCTCCGCGCCAATGCATGCCATCCGCACCACTGTGCCAATGGAAAACCATGCCAGCCACATCTCCGTGCCAAGGTATGCCAACCATGCCAGCCGCACCACTGTGCCAATGGAAAACCATGCCAGCCACATCTCCGCGCCAAGGCATGCCAACCATGCCAGTCGCACCAGTGTGCCAATGGAAAACCATGCCAGCCACGTCTACCGCGTCAAGGCATGCCAACCATGCTAGCCGCATCATGCGCCAATGGCATGCGAAACCCTTGGTCCCACCATGCCAAGCCAACCGCACCTTGCCTTGGCCCCAACCATGCTAGCCGCACCATGCGCCAATGGAATGCCAAAACCTTGGCCCCACTAGGCCAAGCCAACCTCGCCTTTCCTTGGCCCCAACCATTCTAGCCGCACCATGCGCCAATGGAATTCCAAACCCTTGGCCCCACCATGCATAGCCAACCGCACCTTGCATTGTCCCCAACCATTCTAGCCGCACCATGCGCCAATGGCATGCCAAACCCTTGGCCCCACCATGCCAAGCCAACCGCGCCTTGCCTTTCTCCAACCATGCTAGACGCACCATGCGCTAATGGCATGACAAACCCTTGGCCCCACCATGCCAAGCCAACCGCACCTTGCCTTAGCCCCACCATGCCAAGCCGTCTGTACCAAAACCTTGGCCCCATTATGCCAAGCCATCCGTGCCATTGTCCTTGGCCCCACCATGCCGGCCTTCCCTATGCGGCTACGAAAAACGAAGGCGTGCGACGATCAACGGCCACCCTTCCATCCTAGATGCAAATCCTAGCCGTCCAAGGTCGCCAAACAACACATGGTAACCTTTGGCCCAAAACCCTAGTTTTGGCCACGCCAAACCGCGCCTAGGCATGCCATGCCACATGTTCCAATGGCATGCCAACCACCTTGCCGCGCCATACCATGCCGTCCTTCCCCATGCATCCACCAAAACGAAGGCGTGCGACGATCAACGACCACCCTTCCATCCTGGATGCGAATCCTAGCCGTCTAAGGTCGTCAAAAAACGCATGGTAACCTTTGTCTCGAAACCCTAGTTTTGGTCACGCCAAACCGCGCCAAGGCATGCCATGCCACATGTGCCAATGGCATGCCAACCACCTTGCCGCGCCACACCATGCCATGCCACATGTTTCAATGGCATGCCAACCACCTTGTCGCGCCACACCATGCCGTCCTTCCCTATGCGGCTACCAAAACGAAGGAATGCGACGATTAACGGCCACCTTTCCATCCTAGATGCAAATCCTAGCCGTCCAAGATCGCCAAACAACGCATGGTAACCTTTGGCCCAAAACCCTAGTTTTGGCCACGCCAAACCGCGCCAAGGCATTCCATGCCACATGTGCCAATGGCATGACAACCACCTTGCCGCTCCATACCATGTCGGCCTTCCCCATGCGGCTACCAAAACGAAGGTGTGCGACGATCAACGGAAACCCTTCCATCCTAGATGCAAATCCTAGCCGTCAAAGTTCTCCAAACAACGCATGGTAACCTTTGGCCCAAAACCCTAGTTTTGGCCACGCCAACCGCGCCAAGGCATGGCATGCCAACCACCTTGCCGCGCCATACCATGCCGGCCTTCCCTATACGACTAGCAAAACGAAGGCCTACAACAATCAATGGACACTTTTTCATCTAAGATGCAGATCTTAGTTGTCCAAGGTTACCAGCTAACGCATGGCAGCCTTTGTCCCTAGTTTGGTTGCGCCTAAACAAATCCAAAACCCTAACTTTTGGCCGCGCCTAAACTGGGACATATTAAAGCCATACTGATCATACTTTCATGCCACTGGATACCAAACGAAAGGTTACAATAATCAACGGCTACCTTCCTCTTAAGATGCAAAATCTCGACCATTGAAAGTCACCACCGAGCCGGCAAGTCTCCCAAGCTCAACTTTCCAGAAAACAACAACATGCTACATGTTTTTCACGAAAACATTTGAGACATCAACACATGTCACAAACTGGGGGATGCTCATTGGGTATTGGCTTGGCGGTTTCCAGCGTGCGGCGTACACTACGCTCCTTATTAAAAAGTGTCATAAGGATGAGGCAGTTAGTAAATACAGGGAGTAATGGTGAAACGCTTTCTTTTATGGAACATCAATTCCAAGCGTTACCGGTTACCACCTCCTCCCATTTACTCACCCGTTTTCCATTTCTTAATGAGACCAGAGTACGTTTCACTTCGACTTGTATAAATAGGCATTACCTATTTCCACCGAGCAACAAGTTCTGGTCAGGAGCATACAACACTTAGAAAACATTTGCTAGATTTCCCATCTGTTAGATTCCCACTTTCTGATACAAGTCACAAAACAACTACTCTTCCAGAATCAACTATTCTGGTATCAACACTCTCTTTGCTTCCCTCCCCAAAACCAACCCTTCTCCTCCACTTTGTGACCGAAGCAAGTCTGGAACAGCCATTTCTTGGTTTAGGCCGGATTTTTACATATTGATCTCTCGAATCTAAGTACTCCCTTAGAGTACATTTCTTAGGGTTTAGATTTGTTTCTCACCCACATCACAAGAAACTACCGAAACCAGCAGAAACTGTTTTCACCCTCGAACAGTAAGAGATTTCACCTAATTAGGGTACTTTCTTCTCTGAATAGACGGCTCCACCAGTAACAACACAACTAGGTAGTTTTGTTGTCTCTGAGGATTAGTTTGCTCGAAATGAAAACTTAAATATTTATAGACCAAGGAAGTTTGGACACCAAGGAATTTCCAAAACCGAATATTCTCAAAGATATGCAATATAGCCAAAATCGGTTTTCATAATTCCTGGAAATTATTTTTCCAAATATTGACCGAAATTCCAGTAGAAAATATCCAATTAGTAAATGCACATTACCAAAAAAAAAAATCCTAAAGATATATTCAGTTAATTGATGGTAATTAAAAGCATATAAAAACTAAAAACCTTAATTAAAATATTCTCAATTTATTTCGATCTGGGATTCTCTTTTAGTTATTAAGGAATATCTTTGAACAATAAAAGATAAGAATTACTGCACATGTTCAAAGTATGTCGACATCTTTACTTTGTAAATCCTTTTTCATATTTATAATCTTGGAACCGACTTTCCACACTTCCAAACAAGTTTAGAATTGGTTCATCTTACTTCCAAGAACTATGTAATTGATTATCCTATCAAATCACCATTAATGGGTTTCACGGTTCTACCAAAACACAAAGCTTCGGTTCTACCTCCATGTGGGTACTAGGATCGGTCACACTAGCTTTCCAAAAATTGGTCGACTAGGTACTAGGATCGGTTACCACATTATTATGGTATTTACTTGTGATCGGTTGCACAAGTCATAGGATCGGTTACCAATTACTAAGACTTGTTGTACCTCTTACAAGGATCGATTCAACATACTTGTGATCGGTTGCACTTCTTACTAGGATCGTTTACCCAGTGTCTAGAGTTGGTCATACCAATTACAAAATATCGATCATACTATCTCAGGTGATTACTTAAGATCGGTTTCACTAATAAAAGTCATACCAATACAAAAGTCAGGCATTGTGAATAATTTTACCAAGATACATAAACAAGTTATGAGCGGTTATACTAAACACACATATAGCAATCCAAATATTGCAATGAATAACAATACCAATAAGCCTAGAGATTTCCCTTTCGATCCATAAAACAAGTTTATGAATGTACTTCCTTTAAACGAATGAAAAACATTGTTTCCTAGGACGAAATCTTCACCCATACCCATACATAATCACAATAACATTCATATGATGTCTTATATACAAAGTTCAAAAGATATACGTTATACTTCGTATTGTAATTCCTTAATACTATGTCTAACTAGAGTATAATCATTCACAGCTTCGCAGTTGTGTTTTCAATATGCACGAATTTGAAGATAGGTTAGGAATAAAACAGTTCAAGTCAAATATTGCTAACCTCAAGAGGAAGGATGATGTCGTCGTTCTAGATCTTTACTTCTTCGTATTCTTCAAGTCTCCAAGTAATAGTTGTAAGTCTCATATCATAGTAACTTTCTAGCTAACCTATACGAAGTTGACTCTAGTTTATAATCAAGTGACTCTAATGAGTTTTGGTTCACTAAAATATGAAAACCAAACTTGACATACCAACGCTTGGTGGGTTCAACCGATCTATGCTCTAACAAAACTCTTAAAATATGGATAAACAAATTACAAGAATTCATTATACATACGCTTGATTCCAAGTTTCAATAGCACAATAACCTGCATATATTCAATTAATAAATGTCGTTGTTTACATCTGAATAACAAATTTTGTACTCCCCCTAAAGGTAAGATAGGTAGATATTCAATCTGAACATATTGGTTATTCTCCTTTTATAGTCAAGATAACTACACAACAATATGATATGTTTCTCCCTATTAATCAATGCTTTACTCTTTCGTTAGATATAACGTTTAAGCTCAATTTTCCTTTCTTTAGTGATTGCAAATCACTTGTTTACTCCATATATTTCTCCCCCTTTTTGTCACAAAATGACAAAGGTTCGAGCAAATAAAGGTCAAACCGAAAGGATCTTACAAATCTAAAAGACTTGTATACAACCTATAAGAGTTAAGCACGAAGGTTTCACATACCACTTTAGATAACCAATAATAAAACCGAAACCACAAGTAACTCAATTTTAATATGTTATCAAGGAAACAATTTCCCGAAGCTATTTTCCCTAATAGATTAACAAATTGACTAAGAAACTTAGTTCCCTTGTTAAACCGATTTCAAACATACAATCGTTTGTTTCGATAAGACCAGAATAAAGATCAGAATTAACTTTATTTCTCTCATCAGGTTCTAATTATTCATACAATAACTTAGACCATTCTCTTTAGACAAGACAAGTACTAGGTTAGTTAACTAGTATTTCTTGTCAAGGCATTCGATTAGACTTGAATAACCGAATCCACCACTTTGATAAGTCTAACTAAGAAAAAATTAACTTAGTTTCTCTTAACCGAAAGCAATTGAAATAAACATAGAAAATATAGCACCGCAATTGCATCGAAATTTCGTTAAGCAAAAACACTTGATATTAAACAATAAAGAAGATGCCAAACAATAAGTTAAATAAATTGACACAGTTTTTCTTAACCGTAAACAATTGAATCATACACATACATCCGTACACACATAATTGAATATATATCAATTGTACCGAAATTTAGTTAAGCAAAAGCAAAATATATGCAATATAAGCAGGCTTTTCTTAAACAGGAAAACGATTAACTAACAAATTTGTTACCTCAGATTCTGCATCCTCTTCTCCCCATAAAGATATATCATTAAGCGCAAGTTCAAGTTAGAACTCTGTCCCAGTATGTTGTCATCCTCTCGCAAGAACAAAAGAACAACAACAAGAGAAACCTTTACCAGAGAAAGGTTGAACCACTTTTAACTAATGCGTGCCAATAGAAAAATTTGAAAACCCGAAACATAAGGTACTGGTGTACCTTAACCCAATAGACTTCCTTAGATTTTCAAAGGTTGCCCTATCTAATGGCTTAGTGAGAATATCAGCTAGTTGGCGTTTAGAGGGAACATATTCTAGTTTGATAACTTCATTCTCATACAATTATTTAACAAAATGATATCTAATATCTATGTGTTTAGTACGAGAATGTTCAACAGGATTTTCTGTTAGACAGATATCACTTGAGTTATCACAAAGAATGCTCATGGTTGGAATATTTATTCCATAGTCAATGAGAATTTTCTTCATCCACATAAGTTGGGTACAACAGGTACCAGCAACAATATATTCTGCTTCACAAGATGATAAAGACTATGAGTTTTATTTCTTGCTATGCCAGGCTACGAGGTTTTGACCAACATTGAAACAACCACCAGAGGTGCTTTTCCGATCTTCTACACTTCCTGACCAATCAGCATCTGAATAGGCAACAAGACTGTTGTTCATATCCATATAATATGATAGACCATAATCTAGGGTACCATTAATGTATCTTATGATTCGTTTTACAGCTTTAAGATGGGATTCTTTAGGATTTGCTTGAAACCTGGTGCAACATCCCACACTGAAGGCAATGTCTGGTCTTGTTGCAATCAAGTATGACAAACTTCTTATCATAGATCAGTATAATTTTTGATCAACCGATTTTTCACCTGAACTGGACTGAAGTTTTCCAGTAGTTGGCATTGGAGTTGCCGTAGGTGTTGCACTTTTTAGCTCAAAATTTTCAACCAAATTCCTGGCATATTTTTCTTGGGAAAGAAAAATATTGTCATTTTGTTGTTGTATTTGCAAACCAGAAAATATGATAGTCCCCCAACATTACTCATTTCGAATTCCCCACTTATAAGATTTAGGAATTCATCTGTGAGAGTTTTTTAGGTGGATCCATAAATGATATCATCTACATAAATTTGTACTACAAGAAAATTCTTTCCATTCCATTTGATGAAAAGTGTCTTATCAGCACCACCTCTAGAAAATCCGTTTTGAAGTAAAAAGGATGTTAACTTATCATACCAAGGATGTTTTAGGCCATATAAAGCCTTTTTGAGTTTAAGGTCATGATCTAGAAATAACAGATCTTCAAATCCTTTGGGTTGAGCAACAAAAACTTCTTCCTTTAAATCCCCATTGAGAAATGCAGATTTCATGTCCATTTGAAAAAGATTTATCTTAAGATTACAGGCATAAGCAAGTAAAAGTATAATTGATTCTAAGCGAGCAACAAGAGCAAAAGTTTCATCAAAGTCAATATTCTTCAATTTGCGAATATCCTTGTGCAACCAGTCTTGCTTTGTTTCGGACAATAATTCCGAACTCGTCGGATTTTTTCTTGAAAATCCACTTTGTTCCAACAATATTTACACCTTTTGGTTTCGGAACTCGCTCCCATACTTCTTGTCTTTCGAATTGATTAAGTTTTTCATGCATTGAGGTTACCCAGGCAGGATCACTGTGGGCTTCTTCAACATTTTTTGGTTCTATTGAAGAGAGAAAGCATGTATAATGACAGGCATTCTGGAATTCCCTTCGAGTCATAACTCTGGCATTGGCATCTCTTATGGTGTCTTTTGTGGAATGTCTTTGATGAACCCACTTAGCAGGTTTATGGACAATATTTTCAGTATCATTGGGTTGTTCAATAATACTATCATTATCATCTTTATCATTTATGTCATTGATGAGAGGAACAATTGTTGGTTCTTCTTCAATCTGTTTTTTTTTATTAACAGTTTCTGAAGGAGGAAGTTTTGCAGAAATATGATTGTCTTGATGAAAATCACTAATGACTTAGAAGATACGTTAGGAATGGAAATACGATCAAGTCAATATTACTAACCTCAAGTGGAAGGATGATGTCGTCGTTGTAGTCGTTACTCATTCTTATTCTTTAGGTCTTCGGAGTAATACTTGTATGTCTCAATATTCCTAGACTTTCTAGTCTAACCTAAACGAAGTTGACTCTAGTATTTAGTCAGGCGACTCTAGATGAGTTTTGATACTAAAATATGACAACCAAACTTGACATACCAACGCTTAGTGGGTTCAATCGAGCAATGCTCTAGAACCTTTTTGATCGTAGATCAAGGTGAGACTGGAAATCATAGCAATAGACAAAGTCTAGATAACCTCAAAATACGGACTTATGCTACCTGAAGTGCATCCTAGATTATTATTCACCTCACAAGTATTAAACTTGTGGAATCAACAAAGTTTGAGACGAAGATAACTTGATTTCTATCTATCTTGATTGATGTAGCAATCTCAACAATCGATCAAGATCAGGATACTCGAGCTATCAAGATAAACAATAGCTAGACATGGCTTCATGAATCCCTATGAAGTCTTCATAGTCGTTAAACCCTAGAATAGTTTAGGAAGATGAAAACTCTAGTTTACAACTATGACACACCAAGAAAGTAGTGTCGGGATTCAAAAATCCCAGTTGCTTGAGGTTCCCCTTTTATAGACATTCAAAGCATATGTTGCTTTAGGTTTAACCTAATATAGCTTTGGAACCAAGTAAACAATATCCATCGTTAGATGAATCTTTGAATCTGATTAACATAACAAGATATACACTCTGGTTAGGATGAACAGTAACCGAACCGTGTACAAAGACCACGCTAATGAATAGTTAGTCGAAACTAACCAACTGAACTATAAGCTTGAGCATTTTCATATAACACGTAAGACTTAACTCGAGTCACAATTATGTGATTATATATGTCTATGGTGTTTTTAGATATTCCCGGAGAAATAATTTTATGTGCATATGAATTTAATCGACATGGTAAGTAGGCGTAGTAGGTATATATACTTACCTTGTTCGTGAACAGTTATGTCATGGTACGTGTATTGGTATGTATACCTTAAGACATAACCAATTCCGGAGTTCATAGAACTTTTTAGGTATGCGTACTGGTATGGATACCATTAAAACATAACCGAGTTCCGGAGTCCACAAAACGTTTATGGTATGCGTACCGGTATGGATACCAAACCGGTTCCGGGACCAATATTTCTTTTTTAGTACGTATACGAGTATGCGTACCGATCCGGGTTCACGAGTTCACATACTTTTTAAGGTGTGCATACTGATATGCGTACCAAAAGGTTATTTTCGACAGTACATGTATTACGGCTTCAGACCTTAACAGTTTTCCCAGTTTGTAAGACTGATATGTATATTGTCTTATATCTGAATTTACAGTAGTTTTTTATTTCTCTCTAAATCAATTCGAAACACTCTCAAATAACATCAATGACACATATCACTGTTCCAGGCTATTTTCGAATGATAATCTTGAATCACGAATTAGATTACGAACAATAAATTGTTCTTAACCGAAATCCATCAAGTTCATTAAGCTTAGTCATATTTCGAGAACTAATTACCAAGATAAACTTGACTCGAAATTATTGATATGCTTGCAATAGTCTAATTAGTTATGCGACATCGTCTTATAGATATAAAGATGAATATAACTTGAGATATAGGTGGTTCAGTCTTCATTTACCTTTTAAGAAGTTCTCCAAAAGCTTCGGTTAATCTTTGCTTTCAAACGGTAGAACGCAATGATGACTACCGTGATGTCCGTTTCTCAACTATATCTTCCATCCTAATCCGACACTTAACTAATTGTATACTATAAATCAAGATATAGTTTTGACAACTAACTTTGACAAAAAGCTTGAGATAGCAACACTTGTGAGTTCGACCGAGCAATGCTCTAACAATCTCTCCCTTTGTTAATTTTAGTGACAAAACTATCAATACATGTGGATAAAAAAATAAATTTGTAATCATGCCTTGATTTCCTTGGTTTCTTCAACTCCTTGAAATCTTTCTTACTTCAAGTTGTAATGATTCTGAACGTGTTCAACTAAGCATCGTTGTTGTTGAAGATCATGAAAAAGCGTGGGTCTAACAACCACATCCAATATTTCGTTAGGAAATCTGTATGGACTAAATCCAATATAATTCCAAGAGAATCAACTAGACAGTCAGACTCAATCAAGGAAAATATATCCAAGAGTTATATCTCTATTTCTCAATGTAATCAGCAAATCAAACAGGTAAATTCCGTGAGCCTGATTATTATGAGAAACAACTTGAACGGTACCAAAGACCAATGTTCAAGTGTCAATCAATTTCAATCAACAACCAAATGTTGGATTTACCAATTGATTGAACTATGCACAACCTGTGATATTTCAATTATATAAACAAATATAGTGCGGAAAAGAAATAACACAGACACCAGAAATTTTGTTAACGAGGAAACTGCAAATGCAGAAAAACCCCCGGACCTAGTCTAGTTTTGAACACCATATTGTATTAAGATGCTACAGACTCTAGCCTACTACAAGTTAACTTCGGACTGCAATTGTAACACCCCGTAATTTTCTTAATACGGTTTTGGCGCATAAAACCCATTCACAATATTTTGTTTGGACTGTAATTTAAAACTTCATTTATAAAGAATAAGTATTTAGCTTTAATTATATTTATGATTGTCAAAATAAAATAAATAATAAAGATGATTTTCAATTGTGGTGAATGTGTGCATTGTGGGGTGTATATAGATGAATCTTTGCTAAATTTCGTGTCATTATTATATTATATGTTAGGGGTGCACGTATTTTAATAGTGGGATGTGTTTATAAAATAGTGTGTCCCTTCTCAAAACTTGAGTGGTAAATAATGATTAGCTAGGGTTTTATTTACCAAAACCGTGTGAAAGAAAGAAAAGAAAATAAGAGGTGTCCTTTTCTTCTTCTCCAACTTTTCTCCTCTTCTCTTTTGTCTCCTAGCACAGAAACCCAATTTTTTTTTGTAGCCATCACTTTCATTTCTCTCTCCTTCTACTTTTTTTTATCTCTTACATAAAACAAAAGAAAACAAAAGTTATCCATCATTTTCATTTTTTTTTTCTTTCTTTCTCTCTCTGATTTTTCTTTTCAAATAACAAAAAAAAAATCAAACCCTTTTTGCCCATCACTATCAGTACATTCAAGATAAAGACATAGGATTTTAATATTTTTGGAAAAAGATGTTCTACTTACATCAAGATTTTTGGAAGGCTATTTGAGGTAGGGTTTCTACCTAATATCAAAACTAAAACTTATTTTAGCATTAAAAATCACATTGATTTATTTATTTTCTTTTATTCTAATAGTCATGATTTTTGTTTTAAATTTATTATGTTGATTTTGTATGAACTGATTTGTTTATGAAATTTTATACACTTATTACTAATTATTACTGGTTTATTTACTATTCTAGATTTTTATTTTAATATTTGATGTAGGTAGTTTGTGTTTCTCTATTATTATAAAAATATATTAATGCATGATTATTGAGTTGTATTTTGTGAAAGTCATTTTGGTGCATTATAGTACTGAACAGAAAAGAATTTTAGATTTGGGAAAGTCAGTTTAATGTATTAGTGAATGAATCTTACTTTTATTAAGTTTTTGGGTTTATAAACATGGTTTGATACGTGTAGGATTAAATGCAATGATTTGAAATGATTTATAGAAAAGTATATATCTGTCTGCTGCTGAAATGTCAGGCCTTTATGGCATCCCACCACTGGTGGCTACCCTGGGAAGACTGTTCGGGAAACGGTAATGGTTTGTTTACCGGAATGACTCTGACAATTAGAAATGGTTTGTTTACCGGAATAACTCTGACAATTAGAAATTGTTTGTTTACCGGAATAACTCTGACAACTAGATTAAGAATCATTTGAAAGAAAGAAAAAGAAGACTGTTTGGGGAATAGTAGTGGTTTGTTTACCGGAATAACTATGACAACTAGATTAATGATCAAGATTTTAAGGTTGAAGATTTGAGTAAGAAAGTGTTAAATATTTACGGTTAACAGCGTAAGTATTATTGCAAACTTTTATGCATGGTTTTAATTATAGTATCCGTTGCATGTGTTTGATTTTCAATGCACCCTATTATTTTTGGAAACTTCCTACTGGGTTGTGGTTTGCTCACCCATTTTCCTCCCTTTTCCACAGAGAATGAAGAAACACTATCCATAAAATAAATTATTATTTATCATGGGGATTTGGGATTTGCGCATTCTGAATCAAACAAGAATGCTAGTTTGTTTTAACATACTTTGATTTTGTAAATTTATTATTTTACAGTTTTGTAATTTTAAAAGTAATATAATATTTCATTTTATAAAATTCATTTGAGTTGAGTTTTGTGTCTTATTAGAATATTTTGGAAAGAAAAATACGGTCCTGCACGAGTGGCCGTCCGGAAATTTGGACTTGCTAGCTGGATCGGACCCGACCCATAAGGTAGATTCCGTGTCCGCTGGAAGTCTGAAAATCCGGACTGTCACAGGAATGTTATGAGCCCTAACCAATCTCACACTGATTAAGGTACAGTCGCGTTCCTTACGCCAGTGAATCCCAGCATGACTCTAAGTACTTGATTCTCTTAGATGATCTCACCCATAACTAAGAGTTGCTACGAACCAAATTCGAAGACTTGGTAAACAAATCTGTCTACCATAGAAAAGTCCATTCTGATAGATAAATCTATCTCCCACAGAAATTCCTACGAAGTTTTTGTTCCGTCTTTTGATAAATCAAGGTTAACAGGAACCAATTGATAATCTGGTCTTATATTCCCGAAGAACAGCCTAGAAATATCAATCACCTCACAATAACATAACTATACGGTAGCATTGATTGCAAACCCTGATTTGAAGACTATATAAGGGAGAACTCTAGCAACTGGGAAACCTAATCTCCACACCTCCTGTGTGATACTAGTTGCGACCAGATTCGATTCTACTTTAACCTAAAACCATTATAGGTTAACGACTTAAAGACTTCATTGGGATTCTGAAGCCAGACCCAACTATTTTCTCTGTAGTTGCGTGTTTAGATCTTACATTGTTCTATCGTATTGAGTACTATCTTCTCTAAGATTTGCTCGAGATTTAATCTCCTATAGGTAAGATAAAAAGTAGTCACAAACATCTTCGTCTCACCGTTTGTGATTCCACGATATCTTGTTTCGCTTCCATACGATTAATATTATTGTGAGGTAATTGATATTACTAGGATGTTTTTCAGGAATATAAGTTTGATGTATCAATTGGTTCCTGTTCACCTTGATTTATCAAAAGACGGAACAAAAACTCGTAGGTATTTCTGTGGAAGACGGATTTATCTATTCAATAGATTTTTCTATGTGAGACAGATTTATTTATCAAGTCTTCGACTTTGGGTCGTAGCAATTCTTAGTTGCGGGTGAGATCAGCTAAGGGAATCAAGTGCACATTCCACAGTTGCCGGCGTGGTTCAAGAAGCGTAAAGAACGCGACTATACCTTAATCAGTGTGAGATCGGTTAGGGATCAAATACATTCCAGTCCGAAGTTAACCCTTAGTAGGCTAGAGTCTGTAGCGGATTAATACAGTGTGGTGTTCAAATCTGGATTAGGTCCCGGTTTTTTTTTGCATTTGCGGTTTCCTCGTTAATAAAATTTCTAGTGTCTGTGTTATTTCTTTTCCGCATTATATTTTTATATAGTTGAAATATCACAGGTTGTGCGTAGTTCAATCAATTAGATAATCCAACCTTTGGTTGTTGATATAAATTGATTGGCACTTGAACATTGGTCTTTGGTACCGTTCAAGTTGTTTCTCATAATAATCAGGCTCACGATTTTACGTGTTTGATTTGTTGATTACATTGAGAAACAGAGATATAACTCTTAGATGATTCTCTTGGAATTATATTGGAGTTAGTCCATACAGATTGCTTAAACGAAATATTGGGTGTGGTTGTTAGACCCCCGCTTTTTCAAAATCTACCAACACATATTTCAAGAAATAGATAAGCGAGTTATACTTAGCTCGAAATAACAAATGGGTATGATATGAAAGTCTATATCACTATGACGTTTGTCTCAATAGGAGATATAATAGAATAGACTTCTGAGTGATAGATAAGTTTTGGTCTCCACATACCTTTTGTTGATGAAGTTCCTCCGAGTTCTTCAGTAGATCTTCATCTTCAGTTGTAAGCACCGTGAAGTCTAAAGATCAACTACACAATATATCCTAGTCTAAAACTCCTAGAAGCAGACTTGAAATCAAGACTATAGTTTTGATCAACTAAACTTGACAAACAAGCTTGAGATAGCAACGCTTGCGAGTTCGACCGAACAGTGCTCTAACAGGCTACTTAAAAAAATGAAGTTTGTAAGAAGAACAAACTTCACTATTTATAGACCAAGGTAGTCTGCACACCCAGGAATTTCCATAACCGAAGATATTCTAGAGATATGCAATAAAGCACCTAAATTCTGTTTTATGAATTCGAACCAAGATCCAACTGTATAACCGAATTCTCCATGGAAAACTCAATATTTAGCATTTAACTAATATATATTCTAGAGATATGTTTTGATAGATGGTAAAACAAAACATATTAACTTCGAAAATCTCAAAAATATTTTCTACTATTTTCGGTTTGGGATCTCATCTTGAGTATCAAAGAATATTTTTGAACAATTAAGAAATAATATTTCAGAACATGTTCAAATTACTCATTATGTCGACATCTTTAATTTTCCTATTTTGCAAACACAATTTCCAAATCACAGAAAACCTAAGTGTACGTGACATATAGAAATCGGTTTTGCCCATTGGGGTCGGTTCTACCATGATACCCAAATCAAGTTTGGATCGATTCTACCTTGACTCCCAATATAGGTAGGGATCGGTTTGACCTTAACTCCAAACATAAGATAGGACCGGTTCTAATTTGATTCCCTATATAGGTTATGATTAGTTCATACTTAATATCTTCAATGAAAACCGAACAACAAATCCTTATGATTTTCTTCCGACTACGAAAAAAGTCTGTACGTCTACTTCCTTAAACTTTTATAATTAAACATAGTTTTCTAGGTATGAATTCAAACCTATGTTCACTACACAATCTAGTAACGAGTTACAAATAATATGTCGATGTCGCAATTACGAAATCCAAAAGATAAGCATTATACTTCGTAATTCAATATACCAATACAAAGCGCTTATCACTTATTGATATGTTGTTTCTTGACACTTTGATCACAATATGATGATAAAGTCTGTTATACTAGAGTTTCATATATATAACGTCGCATGTTATGTTTTCAATCAGAAATGACTTGAAATCTAATGATATAGAAATGAAAACAAGTTAAGTCATGTATTACTAATCTCAAGTGGAAGTATGATGTTATCGTCGTTGTCGATACGTCTTCGGAATCTTCACGTCTTCATAGTAATACTTGTATGTCTCAACATTTCTATACTTCCTAGTCTAACCTAACGAAGTTGATTTTAGTAATCTAATCAAGCGACTTATGAGTTTTGATACTAAAATATGACAACCAACCAAGCAATGCTCTAACAATCTCCCCATTTGTCAATTTTAGTGACAAAAATCTATTACGTATGGAAAATACACGAATTAAAATATACAGATATTATATTGCATAACGCTCTCGTATAATTCCGAGTTTCAACAGCTTCAATAACCGCACATATCCGAAAGTAAATGATGTTGTTGATGCATTTGAATAAAAAATGATTTACTCCCCCTAATGAAAAGCTAGGTAGATATTCAATCTGAACCTATTTGTTTTTCCTCTTTTGTAGTATAAAATACTGCACAACATGATGATCTATTTCTCCCCCTTAGTCTATGCTTTACTCTCTCATTAGATATGTATTTTTCAGCACATATATCTTTTCTCAGTGATTGTAAAACACTCGTATACTCCATATATTTCTCTCCCTTTTTGTCACAAAAATTACAAAGACATGAGAAAATACAAGAGCAAACCGGAAGGATCTAATAAGTTCATAAGAACTCATACAACCTACTAGAATAAAGCATGAAGGTCTAACATACCATTTTAGATAAGCAATACTAAAACCAAAACTACCTAAGTAATTTGTTTTAGCACCTTATCAAGGAAACAATTGCCTGAATAAATTTTTCCTTTGATTTGATAAGTCAAAAAAATAATAGGAATTAACCCCACTGCTTATCAGGAACCTATTATTCATAAATAATTGTACCTCATTTGGACAAGACAAAACTAGGATACTAGTTTTCTTCTCAAGGATCTGACTGGACTTGAAAAATAGTACCTCGATTTGACAAGCCTAAACTAAGATCAGAATTGACTCAGTTTTTCTTATCAGGAATCAATTGGACTAAAACAATTGAACCTCGTATTTAGTTAAGCACAAGCAAGAATAGACAATTTAAATAAGCTTTTCTAAACAGGAAAACGATTATCAAACATAAATAAATCGTTACCTTACTCTTCGATATGACAAACTATGATCTGATTCAATCAATTTTCATATCAGGAAAGATTATCAAATAATTCTTCCCTCGGTTTCCACAACCACTCTCCCCACAAAGATATGACGTTTAAGCACCAGTTAAATATAGAACCCTCCACCTGTGAGTAGTTATTCCCTACAAGACAAAATAATAAAACAATACAACCTTTATATACAAAGGTCGACAAAGTCTTAGCTTTTACATTGTCAATGTAAAAGACTAAAATCGAAACTCATATATATACTACATTCACAATTTATGAACCATAAATCTATAATATGTATAATCGTGACTTCTCACATGATTTTAATCATATCCACTTATGATCTTTGATAAAAGCATCCCACATGGTTCAATTTGAAACCTGCTTATATCAAAGAGTCACAACATCATAAGAGATATTCATATTATGAGATCGTAAATATTAGGGTTTGATCAAAACCGAAACAATATCTCATATACCGAAAGCAAAAAGACATGAAAGAATCACAAGATGCACAAAATATCAATCATAACACAATATTTATAAAATAAAACTTTTTATTGATAGTTGTCAATAAACCTTATACAAGAATCGAAATAGATCAACAATCGAGAGTCTATTATCAGATTAAGCATAACATCATTTATCTTAATCTTTAGTAGTTCCTTGGTTGTTCACTGAGGTTTCTTCAGTGTTCAAATCTTGAGATTCCATTTTTCTTTCAGATGATTGAATCGTGCATTCAAAAGATTAAGATCAACAATCATCTTCAAAAGTTTTAATTCAAGTTGTTTCTCATTCTTTACAGAGGCTTCTAGTTGCTCACGAGCGATTTCTGAGTCTCTCATAAGAATAAACACAAGTTCAAGAGATAACTGGCCTCTCTTATGTTCTCTTGAGAAATAACACTTAATATCAATTGGGAAGTACGTCTCAAGCCTCTGTAGTTGAGAATCGATGTCAATAGTATCTTCACCCATCTTGAACAACTATCTTATTGTGGATAAAGAACCTTCGTTCAAGTGATTTTATATCAAGTTAAAAACCCCGAGTTCCAAAGTTTTTGAAATACCAAAATAGATCTGTATTTATTGATACCTAAATCGGGTAAAGCGGAGTTAAGTTCGAAAATAAAAATCAGTGAAGATTTTCCAAAACTTGTATTCCCAGAATTTTCCTACTTTTCATAAATTTGGACTGACATTATCAATAAATTAGTTTGAGTAATACAAGAAACCAAAATTAATAAATCAAGAAATAACTCAGAATATTCATGATAAAACCTGGTCCTTCAAAAAATTTAACAACAAATACTAACATATTTATTTTTGTGCTCTTTCATAATCTTCCTTATTTATTTTAAAATTGATCACCAGATGAGGAACTTTAACACAACATTTCTAGTTGTTGGGATGAGCTTTTAATCGCTCAACACTGTAAAAGGAACATGATCTTTCGCAGTTAACAACATACTTTACAAGAGTTGATTGATGTTTTCGGGCATCTCTCTTTCTGGATCGACTCCTTGTTGTTGTTTCTCAATATTGCAAGTCATGACTTAAAGGATCCGGTTTAACTGACAAGTCTATTCGAAAAGGAACAGAGTCGTAAGTGTGGTTTGTAAACCCATAATCATTAAGTAGAGTTCTTTAGTTGACCTTGCAATTTTTTGATTTTGAAGACAACATCTGAGGAAATTGTTTCACAAAATTGGTCGAATTTTATACACGATCAATGACAAAACCATATGAATTGAAGTCACGTGTTTGTTTATATTTGTGCCGATTTCTAAAACATTAATCCTTTTTGCTACAGTTATTGAGAACTGATTTAAGCAACTGAACAACAATCAGTGGATTAGATTCTGAGAACAAGTAAACTACCCCTAGTTACCTAGTTTCCTCAGTATCCTTGCGCCTACAACCAATCTGACCAACGCACGTGAATCTTAAGATAGAGTCCATTATCTTAAGTTGATTCAGTCTCTCTAAAGACTTTAAGAACTCAACCCTTCCTATCGTCTTCCCAACAGTAAATGACTAATTTTTTTGGTAACCACTTGTAGCTCCCTCAAATCTATCAGCTGACTAATCCAAGATATTAACTAAATAAAGAGGCACTAAGGATCTAAATCATATAATTAAGCATTCAATTAAGAAATCTACTACAAAACTTAGCCCAAAAACTAGCCCCGCTCTGAAATATACATAAACAAGAACTCCTCTCAAATAATACATATATAATAGTCATTTGGTTTACAAATAGAATACACAACATAATAAACATGGACGAAGTTAACCAACTAACGGACTCAACTCCTCGAAGCTTCCGCTGCGCAACTCTGATCTGTCTCTGAAACTGAAAGTGGGAATGGGTGAGCACATCAACCCTGAAAGGGGTGCCTAGTAGAAATAACATTTAATTTTTAAGTAATCATATACAAGATTTGGAAAGTAACATTAAATAGCGATTAAGTCACTGAAATAAACAAACATGTATATAGAACAAAATCCTTCTTTCAAAAAATGTATAATATTGATGCCGTGAATTCCACACTGAATAATAATATTATGGTGTATCGCCCTAGCCATAGCATAAAAGCTGAAAGAAAGTAGGTATAAATATGAAGGAGCGTATCCTATATACCACACGTGGAAATTCTTATTTCCCATACAATTCATAAAGTGAAACAAACATTACAAGTCCTTTACAAATCATGGAAATATTAAAAGAATCAACAGAACTATCATAACACAAACTAAACAATGCATGGAATGCACAAATAGACAGTGCATGATTTTGTTAAAAATAAACTTTTGTAAAAGAAACAACAATGGTTTCAAAAGAGTTAAATGTAAATTCCCACCTCTTTTGATGACAAACCACGCCTACCTCGAGATCCACGATCCACTGGTTCATCCTTTGAATCGATCGTTGTTAATAAAGACTAACTGTTAATCACACAAGAAATTTAAGAATCCAGCCAAAATGGATCACACAAGAAACACACAACTCTATATAATGGTTCTAAGCCCATTTATGGCCTTACACCTCTTCATTCTCTACCTTTATCATAGCTAAGGTTTACTAATTGAATTTGGTTTTTTCCATAGTCCATTACCTAAGTCTAATGAGTATCTACAACTTTGTAGAAGAATCCAAAGGATAAATCAGACCATAAGGCTCCAAACATCAAACTAGAAAAACTAATCCTAAGCTGAAGTCCACTTAACAATCCCATTAACCTAAGGCCTGGTCCAAATTAGTTAACTAGCGGTCACTAACAGTCAATGTCTGGTCATAGGGAGTCAACTAATGTCCAACGTCTAATCAAGGTCAAAGTCATGGTCAAATGGTCAACTGATTCAAAGTCAGGTCAAAGGTTAACTCAGTCCGATAAACTGAGTCACTCAGAAAAGAATACTAAATTAGACTGAATCTGTTCAGTCAGACCACTAACACTTCAGGCCTGAGCTAAAGAACATGCCAAAGGTTCTTACATCCTAATTTCCTACTTATCAGATTACATTCCTACCTTTTTATCATTGCAGCAACTTAATTATCTCAAGTAACTATATAATTCGTTTACAAATACAAAATATGTTTACTTTAATCTGCAGTTGCATGCTTTCACTAAGGCCACTGCTATAACAACATTATAATCAACTTCATCTCAAACATCTCACAAGTACACTCAAGTTCCAACAACAATAACACTACCAACTACTAGCCTGCAATTCGATTACAACAATAAATAACACTGTACATCCTTCCATAACCTCATCTCATTCCAATTGTTGTCATCTTTAATTATACCTCATATCACCTTCTATATCGTTAACCATGACAGCCAACATAACCCAACAACTTCAACTTGAATTACACATCATTCTGTCTATCTCAGTACCTACACTGCCTGCACATTCAAATTCTACAATCCATGTAACTCAGTTCAGTGCACAATCAAATGTAACAACACCATCTCTTTCCCATCACTGTGATTCCACAACACAACTCCAAATCTTAACCACTGCTCTGTATCCACCAGTTACAAACCTACACCACCAAACCTCAACCCCAGCACTACTCAGTTACAACCATCTTTAATCCATACACCACTACTACCAGAAACAATTGAACTCTTAGTCTTCTTGATAACTGACTACAACCTCCCTTGAAATCAAGCAACCATTGCTCCCAACATCCATTCCCTAAAATTCAACACAAAACCTAAACTACAACCAAACTCCAATTATGTACAAATCTCACAATATCAACACCAAATTGTCTCAGCTCAATTGTACAACCCAACAATATCATCCACTCCTTCATGTTCATCATCTGTGGCTCCAATTCCAGAAAACACCAACATACACAGCAACCTTATAACATCGTTATTACAATTTGAAATCCATCATCTCTAAAAGGATTCAGTAAACATTTCTATTAAATCCACGAACCCTAATTTCTAATTTGGGGAAGAACAGAAAACCCTAATCTTCTCTGAAATTGAAATTGAAACCAAACAAACAATTCTATTTCATACCTAATCAAAACCCAGCTCGAATTACTCAACTACTCAATCAAATTCATACAATTTAATATTCAATTCAAAAGAACTCTAATTAGCTTTTTATTGGTTCTTCATCAAAATAGCTTCAAGCATGAAATCAACAGCAACCCCTTGTTCTTTGTTTATCATCAACTCAAAATACTTATCAATTCCAATTGAACTCACAAATCTATGAACCCTAGTTCGGATTCTCTGATATCCTCTTTTTCTGCTGAACCCAAATCAACCACATAATGATCTTCACGGCCAGAACTCCTTTCTTGATCTTACACCTCTTAATTCAATCTCAAAATCCTTAACGCAAATGAAGAACAGGAGAAAAGAAAAGGAAAATAAGAAAGAGAAACTGAAAAGACGAGGGTACCCAAATATACCTCAATCTAAAACTTTTCCACCTATAAGTCCTTTTAACGAAAGTGATTGTCTATGGACTGAGTCGAGACAATACAACGAATCGGTTCACACTTCCTGTGATCGTCTATGGATGCGAGATCGAGACAATAAAACAACAAGATAACTTGTGTGATTGACTATGGATACAAGATCGAGACAATACAACAACGAAAGTGTGATTACTTGATAATAGGTTCAGAATTAACCAAACTCTATAGGATTGCTATCAAGTAGTTACGGAATTAACGTTTGTGTAATTTACTTTAAATTATAATAAGAAAAATTATAATTTCGGAAAACAAAAGTAAATGACAAAGCAAGATTTTGTTAACAAGGAAAACGCAAATGCAGAAAAACCTCGACACCTAGTCCAAAATTGAATACTCTCAGAATTAAGCCGCTATACAAAATCTAAACCAACTTCGTATAGTTGAGACCAAGCAACTAAACCTATAGTTCACCTAGTTTCTTCAGTATCCCTGCGCTTCCGACATTCGATAATTGCACGCACTGGAACAATTCCTTTGGTTTGTATTCCAAACAGTAAAGGAAAAACAAATCTGTTCGGTAACAACTCTTTTCAAACAAAGTGATATGAGTTTGACAAAGGCTCTCCCTTGTAACCAATAAACTCCTTTGTCGGGTTCTAACTATTTAACTAACAACTACCAAAGCAGTCGTGTTTAGACTATGCAATCAATAATAGGATCCACCAAGATACTATATACTGATGCCGATCTACACAACTAATCAATAAAATATATCAAAGATAAACCGATTATAGTTGGATCCCATCCGATCAAGTTTTGTGCACACCAAAGATTATGAACCCAATAATAAATCTTCTTTGTCTTCAAATCTTCTTAGATCTTCAATAAACATCTGCACACCACAACTTGAATCTCTTGTGATCAATCACGCACAGAACGGAGTCTGTTAACAGTGGATTATCACAAGACACCTTTAGATTTAAAAATAGTTCTAAAGATCCCGTCGAAACTTCGATCTAGTTTGAGTGAATCTTATATCAGAAGAGAAGATTCTCAAACATAAACAAACTAGGTGCAATCAAAGTTCAACAACCGTTAGTCAATCAAATCAATCGAAAACTAGTAATACTGCAATTATCTAGTTTCCCACCAACGGTACTCGTTGAGCTTCTCAATCCCAAATAAGTCTTTAAAACGAGCGGTCGTAAGAGATTTCACCTAATTAGGTTATTTTCCTCTCCGGATAGACGGCTCCACCAATAACAACACAACTTGGTAGTTTTGCTGGCTCTGAGGATTAGTTTGCTCTAAATGAAAACTTAGGTATTTATAGACTAAGGAAGTTTTGACACCAAGGAATTTCCAAAACCGAATATTCTCAAGATATGCAATAAATGCCCAAATCGGTTTTCATAATTTCTGGAAATACTTTGTCCGAATATTTACAGAAATCTCACTAGAAAATCTCCAATTAGTAATTGCACATTACCTATTTTTATTTTCCAGAGATATGCATTTAATTGCCGGTAATTAAAAGCATATAAAACTAAAAACCTTAATTAAAAGATTCTCAATTTATTTCGGTCCGGGATTATTCTTTAGTTATTAAGGAAAATCTTTGAACAATAAAAGATAATAATTACCGCACATGTTCAAAGTATGTCAACATCTTTATCTTTGTAAATCCTTTTTCATATTTACAATCTTGGAACAGATTTACCACACTTCCAAACGAATTTAGAATTGGTTCATCTGATTTCCAAGAACTATATGTGATTGATCAAATATCAATTATCAAATCACTAATCATGGGTTTACGGTTCTACCAAACACAAGGATTGGTTCTACCTCCATATGGTTACTGGAAACGGTTACATCAGTTACCAAGATTGGTTACATCAATTACCAGTACCGGTTACCATATACTCATGATATTACTTGTGATCGGTCACACCAGTTACAAGGATCGGTTACACCAATTACCAGGACCGGTTACACCAATTACAAGGATCGATTACACATTCTTTTGTGATCGGTCACACCAATTACTAGGATCGGTTACACCAATTAAAAATATCGATCATACCATCTTAGGTGATTACTTAAGATCGGTTGCACTAATAAAAGTCATACCAATACATAAGTCAGGCACTGTGAATAGTTTTACCAAGATACATAATAAATTATGATTGGTTGTACTAATCACACATATTGGTAATCCAAAGATATGCAATGAATAACAATACCAATAAGCCTAATGATTTCCCGTTCGATTCACAAAACAAGTTTATGAATGTACTTCCATTAAACGAATGTAAACATTGTTTCCTAGGACGAAATCTTCACCCATACCCATACACATAGTCACAATAGCATTCATACGATTATGTCGATGTCTTAAATACGAAGTTCAAAATATAAGCATTATACTTCGTATTGTAGTTCCTTAATATTACATCTATCTACTAGAGTATAATCTTTCACAGCTTCGCAGTTATGTTTTCAATATAGCACGACTTGAAAGATACGTTAGGAATGAAACGGTTCAAGTCAAAATACTACTAACCTCAAGAGGAAGGATGATGTCGTCGATGTATCTCTTTACTTCTTCACATTCTTCAAGTCTTCGAGTAATACTTGGATGTATCATATCCTAATAACTTTCTAGTTTAACCTATATGAAGTTGACTCTAGTACGTAATCAAGCGACTCTTTATATGAGTTTTGGTTCACTAAAATATGACAACCAACCTTGACATACCAATTCTTAGTGGGTTCAACCGAGCAATGCTCTAACATAAACGAATGAGATAAAATTAGATTCCTCTTGACTTGGTTTTGGATAAAGCCATCGAAAATACTTCTACACCCAACGTTTTGGATATGGGAAGTCCAAGTCGGTCTGTCTGAGAAAAGACTAATTTTCCCTTCAAACCAATTTTATGATAAATTCTTCATCCGGTACCCGATTGACACGTTCGAGTAGTCCATCTCGCATAACTTTTCGAGATCCATACAATGATACTACTTCGTATATAGATAGATGTTATATTAGTTTCTATTAATTAATCGAGTCATTAGAGGCTTAGTCGTCTCTAGACTGGTCTAATGGCGTTGACGAGCTTGAGGGTCGTTACCCCACTCCTATCTCAGGAAATTAATTAGAGATATGTAAGTTGAGTGTGACAAAGGCTTTTCTGTTTAAAATAGATTAAACTATTTTGTCGGTTTTTAGATATTCCAAGATCCGGATTAAACAAGTTAACCAGATCAAGTCAAACAGAACTACCAGATTCGGATACTGAAGAGTACCACCAAATAATATCTTTTCGATCCAAATACAACTAGCCAATAATAAGTTTATCAAAAGATAAACTAGATCTAGTCGTATCCCAGCCGATCAAGTATGTGCATGAAGTCACGAAGATGCAAAACCAATAAGAAAATTCTTCTTGTCTTCAATCTTCAATAGTCTTTTGTACCTGGACAATAAAAAACTTCATTCCTGACTTATGATTGATCACGTACAGAACAGAGTCTTTTAACGATGGATGATCACAATTCAATGTTATACTCTTGATCCAGTTTAAGTGACCTTATGTCAGAAGAGAAGTCTCTCAAGAATAATCAAACTTAGTGCAAATCAAGAGATAACTACCGTTAATCAATCAAAACAATAATCGAAAACCAAAATAACAATATGATACTAGTTTCCACCAAGCGGTACTAGTAAACGCTTCTTGATCCCGAGGAAGTCTTTGAACTAGTGTACGTAAGAGATTTCTCTTAATTAAGTTACTATCCTCTCCAAGATAGTATTACAAGAATATTATTAGTCGGCTATACCAGAAACAACAAAGATAAAGTTTTCCTGGAAGGATGAGTTTGTAAGAAAAACAAACTTCACTATTTATAGAACAAGGTAGTTTGGACACCAAGGAATTTTCATAATCGAGATATCCTAAGATATACAATAAAGCACCTAAATTCGGTTTTATGAATTCCAACCAATATCCAACTGTATAACCAAATTCTTCATGGACAACTCAATATTTGCTAGCACTTAACTAATATATATTTCCAGGGATATGTTTTGACTGTTGGTAAAACAAACATACTAAATTCGAAAATCTTAAAAAATTTCTCTACTATTTTTAGTTTGGGATCTCACCTTGAGTATCAAGGAATATCTTTGAACAATTAAGAAATAATATTTCAGCACATTTTCAAAATACTCATTATGTCGTCTTGAATTTTCCTAATTTGCAAACCCAATTTCCAAATTAGACAAACCCTAAAGTGTACGTGACATATAGAAATTGGTTTTTCCTATTGGGAGCGGTTCTACCTTCCAAAATAATCTAGGAGCGGTTATACCTTGATTCTCTATATAGATTAGGATCGGTTTATATTTATTATCTTCAATGAATTCGAACCACAAATCCTTATGATTTCCTTTCGACTACGAAATAAGTTCGTACGTCTACTTCCTTAAACTTATGTAATTAAACATAGTTTTCTAGGTATGAAATAAAACCTATGTTCACTACACATTCTAGTAACGAGTTACAAAGATTATATCGATGCCGCGATTACAAAGTCCAAAATATAAGCATTATACTTCGTAATTCAATACACCAATATAAAACGCTTATCACTTATTAATACATTGTTTCTTAACATTTTGATCACAATATGATGATCAAGTCTATTATACTAGAGTTTCACATATATAACTCTGCATGTTATGTTTTCAATCAGAAACGACTTGAAAGCTAACGATATATAAATAGAAACAAGTCAAGTCATGTATTACTAACCTCAAGTGGAAGTATAATGCTATCGTCGTTGTCGATACGTGTTCGGAACCTTCAGGCCTTAAGAGTAATACTTGTATGTCTCAACATTTCTAGTCTTTCTTGTCTAACCCAACGAAGTTGACTCTAGTAATCTAATCACACGTCTTATGAATTTTGACAATAAAATATGACAACCAACCGAGCAATGCTCTAACATATTTTTCTTTTATATCCTCACTATATCTTATTATAAATAACTAAAATTTCCCTTAAATCTTTTACAATCAATTTCTTATTCTCCATATCATATCTTTAAAGATTGTTATTTTCAATCTATATCATGTACTTTAAAGATTATTATTTTTAATTTCAAATTATATTTTATATACCATTTCAATACAAAATTCTATGTTATATTCATAATTGATTTGCATATTTCTTGATATTCATTCTACAGTTTCGTATGTATATATACCGCTTGTATTGATTGCTTGGCCTTCATCTCCTTCACCAAATATTGAGGTATGCCTTTCTTGTACAATTTTTATTTATGTTTATGTTTTGTCCCTTTCTTCATTCCTTAAGGTTTCTTAAATTATACTGTCCTCATCTACATTGGATACATATGTATTATTATCAATAAAGTTATTTCATTTATTTTACTTGTTTTTATCTCATAATTTGTATGCTAATGAGGCATGTACGTTATATAGAATTCTTGCGGTGCGTGTCAACAACACTCAAAGTGTAGCAAGAGGCTAACGCTGTCTGGGATGCCGTGAGCATTAACATATTATGTGATGAGTGTATCCCAGAGGTCGAAACAAATCATCGTCCTGGTACTCATTTTTCAAAAATTGGATGGGAGAATGTGGTTATAAATTTAAAATCACATCCCGAAAAACTCACACCAAGGTTCAGCTGAAGAATAAATGGGATAATCTTAAAATCGTTTGAAATTTATGGAGACAATTGATTGGGAAGGAAACTGGCCTTGGATGGGATTATGACAAAAAGATTGTTGCTGCAGATAATTAAAGGTGAGAGAAAAGAAAAAGTTGGTTAGTGGATTGATATCTAGTTACTTTTCTCATTGCATAAAATTATAATATATAAGAAAAGATCATTTCTGAACTGTAGCAAGAAGTTCATGGAAAAGTGAATCGAGCCTGTTATGCTTGGAAAGATAAATAGAATGTTCTTAAAGGTGACTGCTAGTGGTGGAGCTACATATGGAGGTCCTTTAATTGGTAATATTTCATATCAAGGTCGAGAAGATGAAGCAAGTAGTCCTGTTGAAGAGGCTGAAAGTAGTGATGATGAGTTAGAGGAAGGTAATTCTGTCCCAAATTCCGTAGACAGGGAAACCAAAATAAACAAGAGAAAAATTAATGACCATGATGAAGTATACTTGCATCGGCTCTTGATAATCCTAATATGGAATTTCCTAAGACTCCGAAAGGTTTTTTCTTATTTGTCTATATTTTTAGATTGTTTTATATTCTCGAGCAGTAGTAATAAGTGCAACTTTTAAGCAAATCTTTTTTACCATGAATATTATGTGGTGGATGTTCGGTATGCACAAATGGATGGTTATTTGGGACCATACAGGGGTGAAAGGTATCACATTTCAGATTTTCTTTGAGGTAACAAGCGAACTGGTCAAAAGGAGGTATTCAACCATATGCACTCTTCCCTTAGGTCTATGATTGAGCACTCTTTTGGAGTCTGGAAGAAAAAATGGAAGATTCTAAGAGATATGCCAAGTTACCTGTATAGAAGGCAACTTCATATAGTCGTTACAACGATGGCTATTCATAAACACATAAGGAGACATGCTACTAGGGATAGACATTTTGAAGGTGCTGATAACGATGTTTATGATGCAAGCACTGAACCAGACAACGAAGAAGAACATAACACTATCAACCGACGAAGATCAAGAGAAATAGAAAAATTGAGAGATGAAATTGATAAAAGTTTAATGGGAACTTAGTTACTAAAATAAAACGGATATGTAGTGAAATTTAAAAAAAAAGAAAAAAATTAATCAAAAATAAAAATAAGAGTCAATATTAAATAATTGTTTGATTTTAGTTTGATTTTATTATCTATAATAAAATTATAGTTATTCAAAATATATATAAATTTCTAAACCCCAAAAGGTAGATTAAAAACTATTTTAAAAGATTATATCTGTTTTTGTCATTTGCTACAACTATAATCAGTGAACCAATATTTTACCAAACAATTTGATCACTTTTTTAATCAGCTTTAGATTTTATTATATAGTTTACTAAACACTTAACTGTTTTTTTACACAGCATAGCACAGCAGTAAAGCATTTCTGCAACGGCCAAAGCATTACCAAACTAAGTCTTAATTGATAAGGTGGTGAAGGAAACTAGATCCGAGAAAATTAAGTTCTTTTCCATTGAACATCTTTTATATGCAGAACATTTTTTTTACAAGGCTAATCGTGAATTAGTACCTGTTTTCCCTAATGTAAACTTCATTTTATAACTAATAAAAGTCTTCTTAAACAAACAAAAAAAAAAAAAAGTTAAGACATATTAGATCATCAACTTCACAGTACAGAATGGAGGTTCGAGTCAACTAACTAGCGTTAATAAAAGTCTCTTTCAAAAAAAAAAAAAAAAAAAAAAAAAAAAAAAAAAAAAGTTGAAAAAAAGTTGAAAAAAAAGTTGAAAGTTAAGACATATTAGAGCATCAACTTCACAATTCAGAATGGAGTTTCCGAGTAAATTAACTAGTAAATATGGAAGAACCAATGATGGTCTTCAGGTGCCATAACAGAACAATTAACTCTAATCCTAGGAAAAAATTTGGTGGAAAGAAAAATTTTAGCTCTAAAATCCTAGGAAGAAAAAATACAACTCCAGAGTTTTTGTAATGTAAACATGGAAAACTCCAATCCTCTCTGATCCTTGTCTTCATCACCCTATATAAGCTGAGTTCGACTCCCAACCTTAAATGTTGCAATTGCAGATGCACTTTCAGTTGAGTTCTCTCCATCTCAATTGACAAAACTTTGCATATGTAGCCTCTTATCAATTAAAATAATGAATACCTACAAGATTTGGAAGGTTGTAATAATCTAACAAGTAGGCTTGTTCTTTTAAAGGGATCGACTCCATATTGAACTGCTGGTATCATGATTAAGATTAAAAATTTATGGCCAGCAAATATGTCTTGGAAGATCTGCCCTCTTGGAAAAGGCTTCTATTATTTCGGTTTCACATCATATGTAGACATGCTGAAGATTTAATATGTTGGAACTTCTTTTTTAAAACCAGGTTCAATGCATTTTCAACATGATCGAAGGACTTTAATCATAATAAGCAACGATAATCCATTTCCAAGTCTGGACGAGAATATTTAGTGTTAGCCTAGAAAAATAAAAGAAGAAAACTCTTTTTGAGATTACTTCAGTTGTAGGTATACTAATGCATGTAGATGATGTTACGCTTAACAAAAATTTTGCTCATTTTGCAAGGGTTGACGTTGATATGGATTTCTCTTTGCCTCTAAGTGACGAAATATTGGTAGAGGGTGATGGGTTGGCATTCATGGCTTATTTTCACCTTGAGAAAATGGTTGCACATTGCACCCACTGTAAGGTTATCGGACATGCTTTTGGAGAATACAAGCTTCATCTACTGCTTTACCTGACAAAAGAAAAAAATTATTTCTCGGTATATTGCAAAGATTTCATTTAATGATAGCTTAGATGTCCTTAATGCTTCTTCGTGCAATGTGAAGGATTAGTTGGTTGTTGTGAACAATATGAATTAAGAACATTGCTACTGCAAGTTATCCCATTGTTAAAGACGTTGATGTACTATCAAATGTAATTGGGAAACTATAGTTGGGGATGATCTAATTGTTGACATTAACAAATATGTAGTTATTTCCAGGGACATGGCATAATTTAGTGTGGTGGGTAAAAAAACATAAAATTGGTTAAAAAGATCAAAATCAATAACTTCTGGGTGAAAAAGACATCTAGACTTTGATACTGTTCAAATGGACAAAAATGTAAAAATAGTTGGGATGTAAACAGTTTCATCCTACCCATTTTCAAATACTTTTTCTTATTTTTAATTTACATCAGGATGCATCCAGTTTCATCCTCGCTATTTTTTAAGTTTAAGCCAGGATGAATCCAGTTTCATCCTTGCTATTTTGTTGGTGTCCACTTCACCCATACTAATTTTTACTCGTCCATTAGAACCATGTTTTAAAAATATTTTGACAAATGACCCATTTTCCGGTAAAAAAAGTCTTTAATTCACGTGGGATACTTTCCACTTTTCTTAAAATCCTTCTTTGACTCCCCAACCTCTTTAAATACCTGGCATTTTTAAGGGCCACTCAAAAGGAATTAGGGGCCAACAATAAAACAAAAAAGGGTCACTCAAACCTAAATTGTGTTCACCCCTTATCTCGCATATCTCGTAATGGCAAAATTGTCCTTCAATAATCGGGAGTTAACTACACATTCGGTAGTTTGAGTAGGGTTCGGTTGATAACAAAAAAATTTGAGGAATTTTTTTTTCTTCTTCAGTTTTTGAGCTAAGGGGTAGTTTTTGAGGATTATGAGGAACCACCATTAGTATTGGAACTACTATATTCGGAGGTTTATATCGTTACTCGAACCTCCGAATATGAAATGGCCCAAAAATCAGATTTTGGAAAAAAACTCAAATTTTCGAGTTTTGTACTAGCCATAATCGGAAGACCAAGTAGTTCATTTGACTTCCGAATATGTGTTGGCTCCCAAATGAGAACCACCACGAGCCTTGGCATATACAGCTTTGGAACCACCATGAGCCTTGACACTACTATATTCGGAGGTTTATATCATTACTCAAACCTCCGAATATAAAGTGGCCCAAAAATCAGATTTTGGAGAAAAAAAAAACTCAAATATCCAAGTTTTGTACTAGCCATAATCGGAAGACCAAGTAATTCATTTGACTTCCGAATATGTGTTGGCTCCCAAATAAGAACCACCATGAGCCTTGGCATATAGAGCTTTGGAACCGCCATGAGCCTTGGCACTACTATATTCGGAGGTTTATATCGTTACTCGAACCTCCGAATATGAAGTGGCCCAAAAATCAGATTATGGAAAAAAACTCAAATTTTCGAGTTTTGTACTAGCCATAATCGGAACACCAAGTTATTCATTTGACTTTCGAATATGTGTTGGCTCCCAAATGAGAACCACCACGAGCCTTGGCATATAGAGCTTTGGAACCACCATGAGCGTTGGCATATTGAGCCTTGGCATTACTATATTCGGAGGTTTATATCGTTACTCGAACCTCCGAATATAAAGTGGCCCAAAAATCAGATTTTGGAAAAAAAACTCAAATTTTCAAGTTTTATACTAGCCATAATCGGAAGACCAAGTAATTCATTTGACTTCAGAATATGTGTTGGCTCCCAAATGAGAACCACCATGATCCTTGGCATATAGAGCTTTGGAACCGCCATGAGCCTTGGCACTACTATATTCGGAGGTTTATATCGTTACTCGAACCTCCGAATATGAAGTGGCCCAAAAATCAGATTATGGAAAAAAACTCAAATTTTCGAGTTTTGTACTAGCCATAATAGGAAGACCAAGTAATTTATTTGATTTCCGAATATGTGTTGGCTACCAAATGAGAACCACCACGAGCCTTGGCATATAGAGCTTTGGAACCACCATGAGCCTTGGCACTACTATATTCGGAGGTTTATATCGTTACTCGAACCTCCGAATATAAAGTGGCCTAAAAATTATATTTTGGAAAAAAACTCAAATTTTCAAGTTTTGTACTACCCATAATCGAAAGACCAAGTAATTCATTTGACTTCCGAATATGTGTTGGCTCCCAAATGAGAACCACCATGAGCCTTGGCATATAGAGCTTTGGAACCTCCATGAGCCTTGGCACTACTATATTTGGAGGTTTCTATCGTTACTCGAACCTCCGAATATGAAGTGGCCCAAAAATCATATTATGGAAAAAAAAACTCAAATTTTCGAGTTTTTAACTAGCCATAATCGGAAGACCAAGTAATTTATTTGACTTCCGAATATGTGTTGACTCCCAAATGAGAACCACCACGAGCCTTGGCAAATAGAGCTTTGGAACCACCATGAGCTTTGGCATATTGAGCCTTGGCACTACTATATTCGGAGTTTTATATTATTATTCGAACCTCCGAATATAAAGTGGCCCAAAAATCAAATTTTGGAAAAAAAACTCAAATTTTCGAGTTTTGTACTAGTCATAATCGGATGACCAAGTAATTCAATTCACTTCCGAATCTGTGTTGGCATATTGAGCCTTGACACTACCTTATTCGGAAGTTTAGTGAGTTGCTCAAACTTCCGAATATAAAGTATTCGGAAAATATAGTTTACGCGCACTTCCGATTGTGCGATAAAATTCAACAGTTTCAATATGTGACATTCCGGTCGGTTGCAAATCACCGTTAAATTCATAAACATAACTAAGAAACCATTCATAATCCATAAAACTAACCATCCACAAACCATAAACATAGTTTAAGAACATATAATTCGATCCATAAAACGACATAATCCAACACCAACTATGAACCCATAAACATAGTTTAAGAACATGCAACTCCTTGTGCAGCACTTGGATCTATACCTTGTTGAGTGAGTGCCTTGTGTAGCTGCCTCTAAACCTTCTACAACTCCTTGTGCAACACTTGGTTGTACACCTGGTTGAGTGCCTTGTTGGGATCCATCTTGAGCACTAGAATTTGCTTTGACACTCCTTGCTCTCCTAGCATTAGTTGATACCTTCTTAGACCCTTCTACACGAGGTCCTAAGTCAACTGTCTTGGGGGCTTGATTAGCTCGACTTTTCTTAAACAACAAAACAAAGAACAATGGGTTCGTAAGAATCCGTTTACAAACTACAAAATCGGAATAAAAAGTACATTAATTGGACCCGAATATAGACAATCGTGCCAAAATTAAAAATAACAACTACCGGTTATAAATATTCGGTAGTAAGGGTTCAATATTATATTTCGATTATAAACAATCGGTAGGCAAAGACAATATTTTTTTCTGAATACACCACAATCGGATGATAAACAAATGTATTATCTATCGAATAAGCATCATTTGTATTACAGAAAAATCTTAAGTTGTTGATTCTATATAATCGGACGTAACTAATCATATTGTCTACCGAATAAAATATGGTCCCAAAATCACAAGATCTGAGAAATTTAAAACATATATATTGGTAGTAAATTGACTTCCGAATACGAGTCTCTACGTCTTCTAAACATAATGTATATTCGGAAGTCAAAAAAAATCTAACTTCCGAATATGTCCAATTTATATCTAGTGACACACAGTGTTATATATTCGGAAGAATACCTAAAAATATTCTTTTAAATATAGCTGATGTTCTTCATTTCTGATGAACACGACCATATTCGGAAGTTTATTAGCATGCAAATCTTCCGAATATGGGTAAATAACTGAAAATCCTAGTTTTTTTTTCCCATCAATTCATCAAATTAGTGCGATAAGAATCCAAAATATGATTGAATCGTACCTAATTGGAGTTGCCTGAGAGTTTGACTATCAGTTTCACCGCCTCTAATCACATCCGCGACTTCATCTTCTTCGTGTTTTTCGCGTTCTTCGTTTTCTCCATGAGTTACAATCTGTTTATCTTTTAATCTTTCTGCAAAATTTTGGTTGAAATGAAAAAAAAAATGTTGAAGAAGAAGAGAAGAAGAAAAATAGTTGAAATGAAAATTTTTTGGTTTTATTTGATTTATTATAGGAAGGGCATAAAGGTAACTTCATATCCGATAGAGTGTCCCTGAACTAATGTCCTTAGATGAGTATAAATAAGTAGCCCCTAATTCCTTTTGAGTGGCCCCTAAAAATACCAGGTTTAAGTAATGTGTAGAGAACCTGGCAGGATTTAGGATAAACATCTTCTTAATGAACTTCTTGTTATAAAAGTTCACCAAGAAAATGTTTATCCATCCTAGTTAGCTTGATTTATTCAGAATAAATAAATTTAGTCAACCAAAAATGATTTTTTGATGTGGAAATTTCTGAGGAACCCAAGTTTGGTTCCTCTATTTTTTAGAACCCCGTCAATAAAATGGTATATATATGTAGCCTAAACTATAAGATCTACGGTTAAAAATAATAGTTTTAGATAAGATTTACATTTTCACATTTTTAGATGGATCAATTTAACCTTGATTAGTTACATACTAGTATATTTTTATAAATAATAAAAAAATTGTTGACGTAGCTACCTTTCCGCTCAGTTAGCTAATCGTTACATCTGTTGATAACAGATTAATTGACAAATTAATATTTTACCATTAACTTCGGTCAATCTTTGTTTTGCCAGTTCTTTCGCTCAATTATATTGTTCTCTCCCTCTTGTATCCTCTTAACAGTAAAATCATCATTAGTAGACGAAATGAAAAACACTAGGGGTAAAGAAATGTATGTTGTAGATTTTACTGATGATACAAGAACATTCTACGTCTATAAAAGGAGTTTTAGGGAAAGAGCAAGCAACAGTGGTAATTATCTGGGTCAAGTAAATGATATAAGACAAGGGGGGAATGTATGTTCTAGATTTAACTTGAGACTGGATTGTGGCGGTTGTCATTTTCAACTTGATGATCATAGTTTAATCTTTTCACCTCATTTATGAATGATAATTTGATTTTTCAATCATATATATTAATGATAATTCGATTTTTCATCTTATATATGGATGATAATTTGACTTTTCACATGGATGATAATTTGATTTTTCACATGGATGATAATTTGATTTTTCACTTTGTATGGATGATAATTTGACTTTACACACTGCTGATAATTTGATTTTTCACTTTATATGGATGATAATTTGACTTACACATTGATGATAATTTGATTTTTCACATCGTATATGGATGATTGATTGAAGTTTCATTATATATGAATGATTATTTAATTTATAAGGTTTGAACTTTTAAAAAATGCTTGAAAATTCATTTTAAGTGGTGAAAACTTCGTTCTTCACCTTATAATATTTCAGTGAAAATTTATTTATTCCTTTGTATTTTGGGGAAAAATTAGGTTTGCACCTTATAATATTCCTGTGAAAATTTATTTTTTCACTTGTATTTGCCTGGAAAAAAAAATGTTGTCATCTTGCTAGATTAATGGAGAGAAGGAAGAGAGAGTGGGGTAGAGAAAACCCGTATTTATGAAACTAACTGAATTAAACAATCAAAAGATAACTAAGAGAGAGAATCTTTTGAGGAGATTTATTAGGGATTGACATTTATCGCACGTTCTTTATTTACGAAAATAATCAAAATTAGTTTCTTAATTTAGGTAAAAAGGGTCATTAGTGTAATTTGTTCTCATTATAGTTAGTTATGGGTTTCTAATATACAAGATTTTATTGGTGGGTTTGTGATATAAAAAAATAACAAATTGGACTAGAAAAAAATTTCCCATTTTTTGATTTACTAAATCAAATTCCCTAATTTGTTCAAATGCAATATTTTATTTATTTTTTGAATGAAAACTATTTGTTTCCGTTTTTCGTCTATACCAAGAGCTATCGAAGAGGATACTGATATTATAATCATACGATATCGGAACTACTTTGATCAATTACAATTATTATGAAATCAATACGTTGACTCGTTTTTCTTCTAGTTTGTTATTAGAAGAATAACGAAAATATTAGTCTTATTGGATATACATTGAGTCAATTAAAATCTAATAAAATCTTTAATTCAGCTGAAAATAAATTGATAACTAACAAACGACGAGGAAAGAAAAAAAATACTAGTGTTAGATATGGAACTTTATTTTTCCTAACCTTTTGAAAAATCTAGCGCCAAATAAGAATCAATTAGTGGAACAGACCATGTCTTCCTTTGAGAAGCTCTAAGTAAGATTTTGTAGAACTTTCTGTTTGACACCCCCTCTTGTAAAATGACATTTATGTCACTATTCCTAATAAATAGGACTTTAATCTCTAAAATGACTGCTAGACATCATATGTGAATGTCTTAATTGGACTTTATGGTATATTAGGGTATGACCCACGCCGTTTGAATTGTTGATGTTATTTGTTATATTGCAGAACATGGTCTTGCTAACTTATTTGATGTTTTTCCAATAAATATATTTTGTATGATCTGGTAATATATATTTTTGTTTGTAATATTAGTCAGGTTATTTTATATCCCCATTTAGTTGATACCTGTATTAATAATAAATGCCACAATTTTTTATTTCGCGGGATGCTCCCTTCTAGGTCCAAATTGGCATGGTATGTGAAAATGTGGGGTATCAAAATACACCACCAATTTTTTCTTAGGCAACCTGTATGGACTAAACTCAAATACAATTCCGAGAGTTATAACTTAATGAATCTGAATCAGGAATCAGTATATATTCGGAAAAACTCCGTGAACCTGATTATAGTGTGAGGGTTGTTGGACGATTCCAAGGATCAATTTCCAAGATCAATCAAGTTTTATCCAACAATTACGATGGACGTATCTACTTTGGTTGATTTGCGTACAACCTAAGATATTTCAATTATAAAGATAAACAATATAATGCGGGGAAAAAAACACATACGCCAGAAATTTTGTTAACGAGGAAACAACAAATGCAGCAAAACCCCGGGACCTTGTCCAGATTTGAACACCAAACTGTATTAAGCCGCATCAGAATCTAGCCTACAATCAAAACTCTGGACTGGAATGTAATTGAGACCGAATCTACCGTCACAGCAATTCAGTTACACTCGCGCTCCTTACGCCTCTTGAATCTCGCAAGACTCTGCGCAATTGATTTCCTTAGATGGCGTCCTTTACATCAGAAGAGTTACTTCAACTCGATTGAAGATTTTAAACCAATCTGCATCCCACAGATAAGCCTATATGTAATTTCCGATTTGATCAACGATCAAGGTGAAATAGGAAATCGATTGCAATAGATAAAGTCTAGAAAACCTCAAAATCATGTACTTACGACTCCCTAAGAGCAGCCTAGATTATTATTCACCTCACACGTAATTCCTACTATGATTTCAACAAAGAATCATTATGGAGGAATATACCTATGGAATCACAAAGTCTGATACGAAGAACTTTGCGATTTATATCTATCTCGCCTGTTGGAGCTAAAGGCTCAATAATCAGTAGCAAGATCAGGATACACGAACTATAAAGATAAAGATGGTTGGACCTGGATTCAGAAATCCCTATGTGAAGCATTTTTAGTCGCTAAATCTAAAAAGGTTTAAAGGAGAGGATGACTCTAGTTTACAATTAGGACACACAAGAATAGTGTCAGGGACTCAAAGATCCCCGTTGAGGTTCTCCTTATATAGACTTTCAAGATCAAGGTTACTTTAGATTTAAGCTAAGGTAGCTTTGGAATCAAGCAATCGATATTCACCGTTAGATGAAAACTTGACTTGAGATTAACCTAACAAAATATACACTCTGGTTATGATGAACCATAACTGAACCGTGTACAATGACTTGTTCATGAAAGGTTAGTCGAAACTAGCCAGACGATATATAAGCTTAACCATTTTCATATAACACTTCAATACTTTAATCTTGAGTCACAACTAAAGGTTATAATGTGATCAAATATGTCTAGATATTATTTTTAGAAAGTTGTTCAAATGCCGATTATCTCATGGAAATAATTCTGATACATCTGAAAATATTCGACGGGGTAAGTACATGTACTGTAATCCTTTTCGTGAGCATTTTTTTCATAGTACGTGTACCGTATTTGTATACCCTTTAGATAAAAATGGGTTCATGAGTCAACGGATTTTTTCCGGTTTGTATACTAGTGTTGATGGTGGTTTTTAGCTTAGGGTTAAAATCGTAAAACCGCACATGTGACATGACGTCACTATGACCATTAGCACATTTATTGAATCGATCAGCATGCCTCTGAAAGAATTACCAGGGTACCTTTTTTTTATGTGTCATGTTCCACGGCATAACCCTTAACATTGACCGACATCATCTTTGCCAAACCCTAATTCTCATGCTACCGCACCAAGGCATGCCAACCATGCCAGCCGCACCACTGTGCCAATGTCAAACCATGCCAGCCACATCTCCGCGCCAAGGCATGCCAACCATGCCAGCCGCACCGTTGTGCCAATGGAAAACCATGCCAGACACATCTCCGCGCCAAGGCATGCCAACCATGACAGCCGCACCACTGTGCCAATGGAAAACCATGCCATCCACATCTCCGCGCCAAGGCATGCCATGCCAGCCATATCTCCGCGCCAAGGCATGCCAACCATGCCAGCCGCACCACTTTGCCAATGGAAAACCATCCCAGCCACATCTCCGTGCAAAGGCATGCCAACCATGCCAGCCACACCACTATTCCAATGGCAAACCATGCCAGCCACATCTCCGCGTCAAGGCATGCCAACCATGCCAGCCGCACCACTGGGCCAATGGAAAACCATGCCAGCCAAATCTCCACGCCAAGGCATGCCAGCCGCATCACTGTGCCAATGGAAAACCATTTCATCCACGTCTACCACGCTAAGGCATGCCAACCATGCTAGCTGCACCATGCGCCAATGGCATGCCAAACCCTTGGCCCCACCATGCCAAGACAACCGCACCTTTCCTTGGCCCCAACCATGCTAGCCGCACCATGCGCCAATGGCATGCCAAACCCTTGGCCCCACCATGCCAAGCCAACCGCACCTTGCCTTGGCCCCAACCATGCTAGCCGCACCATGCGCCAATGGCATGCCAAACCCTTGGCCCCACCATGCCAAGCCAACCGCACCTTTCCTTGGCCCCACCATGCCAAGCCGTCCGTACCAAACCCTTGGCCCCAACCATGCTAGCTGCACCATGCGTCAATGGAATGCCAAACCCTTGGCCCCACCATGCCAAGCCAACCGCACCTTTCCTTGGCCCCACCATGCCAAGCCGTCCGTACCAAACCCTTGGTCCCACTATGCCAAGCCATCCGCGCCATTGGACTTGGACCCACCATGCCGGCCTTCCCCATGCGGCTACTAAAATGAAGGCGTGCGACGATCAACGGCCACCCTTCCATCCTGGATGCAAATCCCAACCGTCTAAGGTCGCCAAATAACGCATGGTAACCTTTAGCCTAAAATCCTATTTTTGGCCACGCCAAACCGCGCCAAGGCATGCCATGCCACATGTGGCAATGGAATGCGAACCACCTTGTCGCGCCATACCATGCCGGCCTTCCTTATGCATCTACCGAAACGAAGGCGTGCGACGATCAACGACCATCCTTCAATCCTAGATGCAAATCCTAGCCGTCCAAGGTCGCCGGACAACGCATGGTAACCTTTGGCCCAAAACCCTAGTTTTGGCAACGCCAAACCGCGCCAAGGCATGCCATGCCACATGTGCCAATGGCATGCCAACCACAATGCCGTGCCATACCATGCCGTCCTTCCCTATGCGGATACCAAAGCGAAGGCGTGCGACGATCAACGGCCACCCTTCAATCCTAGATGCAAATCCTAGCCGTCCAAGGTCGCCAGATAACGCATGGTAACCTTTGGCCCAAAACTCTAGTTTTGGCCACGCCAAACCGCGCCAAGGCATGCCATGCCACATGTGCCAATGGCATGCCAACCACATTGCGGCGCCATACCATGACGGCCTTCCCTATGCGGCTACCAAAACGAAGGCGTGCGACGATCAACGACCATCCTTAAATCCTAGATGCAAATCCTAGCCGTCCAAGGTCGTCTGACAACGCATGGTAACCTTTGTCCCAAATCCCTAGTTTTGGCCACGCCAAACCGCGCCAAGGCATGTCATGCCACATGTGCCAATGGCATGCCAACCACCTTGCCACGCTATACCATGCCGGCCTTCCCTATGCATCTACCAAAACGAAGGCCTGCAACAATCAACGACCACTTTTTCATCTAAGGTGTAGATCTTAGCCGTCCAAGGTTACCAGCTAACGCATGGCAACCTTTGGCCCTAACTTTTGGCCGCGCCTAAACTAGCCCATATTAAAGCCATACTGATCATGCTCTCATGCCACTGGATACCAAACGAAGGGTTGCAATAATCAAAGGCTACCTTTCCTCTTAAGATGCAAAATCTCGACCGTCGAAGGTCACCACCGACCTGGAAAGTCTCCCAAGCTCATCTTGCCAGACAACAATAACGTGCTACATGTTTTCCACGAAAACACTCGAGACATCAACACATGTCACAAACTGGGGGATGCTCATTGAGTATTGGTTTGAAGGTTTACAGCGTGCGGTGTACACTACGCCCGTTATAAGAAAGTGTCATAAGGATGAGGCGGTTAGTAAGTACAGGAAGTAATGGTGAAACGCTTTCTTTTATGGAACATCAGTTCCAAGTGTTACCGATTACCACCTCCTCCCATTTACTCACCCGTTTTCCATTTCTTAATGAGACCAGAGTACGTTTCACTTCGACTTGTATAAATAGGCATTACCTATTTCCACCGAACAACAATTTCTGGTCAGGAGCATACAACACTCAGAAAACGTTTGCTAGCTTTCCCATCTGTTAGCTTCCCACTTTATGATACAAGTCACAAAACAACTACTCTTCCGGAATCGACTATTCTTGTCTCAACACTCTCTTCGCTTCCGTCCCCAAAACTAACCCTTCTCCTCCACTTTGTGACCGAAGCAAGTCTAGAACGGCCATTTCTTGGTTTAGGCCGGACTTGTACAGATTGATATCTCGAATCTAAAGTACTCCCTTGCAATACATTTTTTAGGGTTTAGATTTGTTTCTCACCCACATCACACGAAATTACCGAAACCATCAGAAACTGTTTTCACCCTCAAACAATTGGCGAGCACAGTGGGAGATTGGTCTTTCGGTTACAATGTCAATTTTCAATCCTCGATCTCATACTTCGACCTATACGTCAGGACGGTAGAGGCAAACGATCCGCTCAGGGATCGACGACTCGGCTACCAGACGTCCCGATAAGATCCGCTCAGGGATCGACGACACAGTTACTAGACGACCCGATTACCAGTCATGACACGACAAGGGGCGACTGGGGACTTCCCAGAGGTTAAAAGCAATCGATCCGCCCAGGGATTGACGACTTGATTATCAAGTGACACAGGGACGACTGGGGACTTTCCACGATTGCGGTGCTTCTCACAAAACTCGGACTTGCACCTGACTCATTTTTCGTTAGCATATCCAAAAATCGAGTAAGTCTTGCCTAGACAAAATACATGGTTTACTATTTCAAGTTTTCACGGGAATGATACAACCGATAGCCATGTTATGTTTCATCCCATGTCATCTACCGACACACAACGTTCACGGTTCCATATCTTCCCTGGGATGTTTGTGTCACTTACAATCATAACCAAAAACGGCATCATCCTAAAACAGTTCATCCTGAATAATAATCCAAAACCCTCATAGCTAACACTTGTCTATCAACCCAAAAATCCAGAAAGTCAAAACCATAAAGCCAGGTGTTTCATTTGCCTTAAAAAAAACGAAACAGAAGAATTTTAGAAGACATAAGTGCATTCAAAGGAAGCCATTCAATGGTGTTTTTCTCTTCTCGAAGAAGGCGTCTTTCATCATTTGGAGGACCTCATGTTTCAGCTCCAACTCTTTGGACAACCTTTCGACCTCCGCTTCTTGTTGTTTGACCACGTCCACAAAAGGACCTTCGGTCACCTTGGATGCAACTTTTGGATCTCATAGAAACCCTAACGCCCATTTCCTCTTGGAATCAGTCACCTACCCGTACGTACCTACTTTTCATAATAACGATTACCAGTCACTATTCATGAGGTAGCCGATGCTACTACAGTGATATGTGAAGAGAAGAAAACTATTTCTACAGATTCATGGAAGGCCTACCTATGGCTAGGATTTGCCTCAAAACAAGAAAATAAATTGAAAGAGAAACGCTGGAGTACATAGCTGGAATACGCTTGCCCACTTTATTGCTACCGCTAAACACCAGGACGTGAGAACAAAGATACGAGATAAAAAGGAGAGCCAACTCCTTTCATACGCATAACACTTTTGGAATTTGAATAAGGAAATGATTTCCTATTTGAGCTACGTATGGAAAGAGGCAACTGGGCCCGCAAGAAAAAGTCCGCGCCACGCCAAGCCAGCGCCGTGCCAAGCCAAGCCAGCGCCGTGCCAAGCCAACAGTCCGCGCCATGCCCAGCCAACAGTTTGCACCATACCAAATCCAAGCCAGCGTCCACGCCAATCCAGCGCCCATTGCAAGCCGATCCAGCGCTAACAGCTTGCATATTTCCAGCGGCAACAGCTTGCATCCTTCCAGCGCTAACAGCTTGCATCTTTCCAGCGCCAGCAGCTTGCATCCTTCCAGCGCTAACAACTTGCATCTTTCTAGCGCCAACAGCTTGCATCTTTCCAGCGTTGCCCTTTGAACTCCCAGTAGAAGGGAATCAACAATCTAATTTCATCACACGTAAAGATCAGGAACGACTTCTCCAAAATTGAAGCAAAAAAAATCAGCAACCCCCCTGAGTTCACAAAGACTCTCTTCCTGTCAGGAGTTGCATGATTTCCGGGGACTTCGCCCACAAAATCCTGCAGTCTATGATGAAACACTTATGTGAGATTCTTTAGGCGCAGCGTCAAGACATATTCGCATCCCTCAACCGCACTGCATCAGGGAAGCAGCTGTTTCCAACCAGAGAAGTCGTTCCCAAACCCCAACCTCTCCTAGAAAGCATGATTGATAGATGGAACTGGGTACTCCTAACCATTGTTCGCTTGAAAGGTGTCCAGTTTGACAGCATATTGATTAACGTAGCCTCTCCGCTTCAACGTTCGCTCCAACATCCGCTTCACTTCAACGTCCTCCAGCAGCGGCTCCGCTTCAACGTTCTCTCTGACAGCAGCTCCGCTTCAACGCTCGCTCAAGCATCTGCTCCGCTTCAGCGTTCTCTCCATAAGCTGCTCCATAATCCGAAGCCGAAGCTTCAACATTTGGCTCCTTAAGTTTCAACATCCTTTCCAAGATCCGAAGCTGCTTCAACGTTGTTTCTTCCTGCAAAGGGTCGTACCACTACGCTCCCCATGTCAGGGATCATGATCACAACCATCCAACCTTCATAGTCATGACCTCCTTTTGATCCATCTCGCCAAAACTCGTGATCATGGACAGTTTGCTCACTTACGCGTCCATCCAATCCTTTTACTTCCATGGATTCCCATACAATTCCAGCCAACCTACTTTGTTACCACGACAATGTAGTCTCTGCTGATTACATCTGCTACCAAGAACTGTTGTCGCTCATTTGTTGATACCAGCCAGAGCTTCACCACAGCAGTAATCACTACAAAAGTAACATGTACTCCTCCATATTTTAATTTCCACGTGGAAGAAGTAACAAAATCACCAGTACGAACACACGATGGTGATATCTTTATCATGGAGGGGCGGACGAGTTCGTACGAGAATTCTACAGTGATTCTAGTAAGGGGCGCTAATTAGCGTTGCAGCATGCTAAAATATGAAGCAAGTTGTTACCTTCCCGAAGCCAGTCGTCACCTTCCCAGGTAACTGAAGCAAGTTGTTATCTTCCTGAAGCCAGTCGTCACCTTCCCAGGGAACTGAAGCAAGTTGTTACCTTCACGAAGCCTGTCATCACCTTCCCAGGGAACTGAAGCAAGTTGTTATCTTCCCGAAGCCAGTCGTCACCTTCCCAGGGAACTGAAGCAAGTTGTTATCTTCCCAAATCAAGTCATCATCTTCCCACGGAACTAAAGCAAGCTGCCATCATTCCACGGGCCCGCAATTCTTCCTGAATTTTACTGTCAATCTGTTTTCACCTTCCGAACGAGCTCAAAACCTAAATATTCCCGCGAGAGAAGATAAGAAATTATTTTCCGTTCAGAATGGAGTGGCGGACCGTCAAAATATAAGTTCGTACGAGAATTCTACATCGATTCTAGTAAAGGGCGCTAATTAGGGTTTCGGCATGCCAAACCCTAATTCAGACAAAGTTGCCATCATCCCATGAAACTGAAGCAGGTCATCATCCTTCCACGGAACTGAATCCAGTCGTCATTCTTCCAAGTAACTCAAGCTAGATCCACTCCAAGCCGAGCAATGCAAGCAGCTCCATTTCAAGACGACCAATGTTGACGGCTCCCATTCCAAGCCGACCAACTCCTGCGTCTCCCTTTCCAAGCCGACCAACGCCTGCGGCTCCCATTCCAAGCCGACCAATTCCTGCGGCTCCCATTCCAAGCCGACCAACGCCTGCGGCTCCCATTCCAAGCCGACCAACTCCTGCGGCTCCCATTCCAAGCCGACCAACGCCTGAGGCTCCCATTCCAAGCCGACCAATGCTTGCGGCTCCCATTCCAAGCCGACCAACTCCAGCAGATCCGCTCAAGCCGCACCAACACCGACAACTCGCTAATCCAGAGCCTCCGCGTTCCCTAACCCAGCCAAGGTGATACATGTCCAGACTAAGCCGACAATTTTCATCTCACCACTCCACGGTCTGCACCACCAGTACAATTTATGCAAAGCCGCCAACACGGGAAGCACAAACTCTCTTTACCTCTCGAAAAGGTTAGTCGGACCTTCCTGACCATCTTTTCACGACTTGTTGTTTCGATTTTTGTCCTAGCCTGTCACCATCTTATGCTTACCTCGCAACGATGCTCCCGTTCCGAACTAAGCAGAGGACTTAATGTTGATGGTGGTTTTTAGCTTAGGGTTAAAATCATAAAACCGCACATCTGACATGACGTCACTATGACCATTAGCACATTTATTGAATCGATCATCATGTCTATGTAAGAATTACCAAGGTACCTTTTTTTATGTGTCATGTTCAACGGCAGAACCATTAACATTGACCGACATCATCTATGCCAAACCCTAATTCTCATGCTACCGTGCCAAGGCATGCCAACCATGCCAAACGCACCACTGTGCCAATGGAAAACCATGTCAGCCACATCTCCGCACCAAGGCATGCCAGCTGCACCACTGTGCCAATGACAACCCATGCCATCCAAATCTCCGCGCCAAAGCATGCCAACTATGCCAGCCGCACCACTGTGCCAATGGAAAACCATGCCAGCCACATCTCCGTGCAAAGGCATGCCAACCATGCCATCCGCACCACTGTGCCAATGGCAAACGATGCCAGCCGCACTACTGTGCCAATGGTAAACCATGCCAGCCACATCTCCGCGCCAAGGCATGCCAACCATGCCAGCCACGTCTACTGCGCCAAGTCATGCCAACCATGCTAGCTGCACCATACGCCAATGGCATGCCAAATCCTTGGCCCCACCATGCCAAGCCAACCGAACCTTTCCTTGTCCCCAACCATGATAGCCGCACCATGCGCCAATGGCATGCCATACCCTTGGCCCTAACATGCCAAGCCAACCGCGCCTTGCCTTGGCCCCAAACATGCTAGCCGCACCATGCGCCAATGCCATGCCAAACCCTTGGCCCCACCATGCCAAGCCAACCGCACCTTGCCTTGGACCCACCATGCCAAGTTGTCTGTACCAAACCCGTGGCCCCAACCATGCTAGCCGCACCATGCGCCAATGGCATGCCAAACCCTTGGCCCCACCATGCCAAGCCAACCGGACTTTTCCTTGGCCCCACCATGCCAGCCGTCTGTACGAAACCCTTGGCCCCATTATGCCAAGCCATCCGCGCCATTGGCATTGGCCCCACCATGCCGGCCTTCCCCATGCGGCTACCAAAATGAAGACGTACGACGATCAACGACCACCTTTCCATCCTGGATGCAAATCCTAGCCGTCCAAGGTCGCCAAACAACGCATGGTGACCTTTGGCCCAAAACCCTAGTTTTGGCCACGCCAAACCGCGCCAAGGCATGCCATGCCACATGTGCCAATGGCATGCCAACCACCTTGTCATGCCATACCATGCCGGCCTTCCCTATGCGGCTACCAAAACGAAGGCGTGCGGCGATCAACGGCCACCCTTCAATCCTAGATGCAAATCCTAGCCGTCCAAGGTAGACAATGCATGGTAACCTTTGGCCCAAAACCCAAGTTTTGGCCACGCCAAACCGCGCCAAGGCATGCCATGCCACATGTGCCAATGGCATGCCAACCACCTTGCCGCCCCATACCATGCCGGCCTTTCCTATGCGGCTACCAAAACGAAGGCATGCGTCGATCAACGGCCACTCTTCAATCCTAGTTGCAAATCCTAGCCGTCCAAGGTCGCCAGACAACGCAGGGTAACCTTTGGCCCAAAACACTAGTTTTGGCCACGCCAAGGCATCCCATGCCTCATGTGCCAATGGCATGGCAACCACCTTACCGCGCTATAACATGCCGGCCTTCCCTATGCGGCTACCAAAACGAAGGCGTGCGACGATCAACGACCACCATTCAATCCTAGATGCAAATCCTAGCCTTCCAAGGTCGCCAGAAAAAGCATGGTCACATTTGGCCCAAAACCCTAGTTTTGGCCACGCCAAACCGTGCCAAGGCATGTCATGCCACATGTGCCAATGGCATTCCAACGACCTTGTCGCGCCATACCATGTCGTCCTTCCCTATGCGGCTACCAAAATGAAGGCCTGCAACAATCAACAACCACTTTTTCATCTAAGTTGCAGATCTTAGTCATCCAAGGTTACCAGCTAACGCATGGCAACCTTTGGCCCTAACTTTTGGCCGCGCTTAAACTAGGCCATACTAAAGCCATACTAATCATGCTTTCATGCCACTGGCTACCAAACGAAGGGTTGTAATAATCAACGGTTACCTTTCCTCTTAAGATGCAAAATCTCGACCGTCGAAAGTCACCACCGAGCCGGCAAGTCTCCCAAGCTCAACTTGCCAGACAAAAACAACGTGCTACATGTTTTCCACGAAAACACTCGAGACATAAACGCATGTCACAACTAGGGGATGCTCATTGTGTATTGGTTAGGGGTTTACAGCGTACGGAGTACACTATGCCCGTTATAAGAAAGTGTCATAAGGATGAGGTGGTTAGTAAATACATGGAGTAATGGTGAAACACTTTCTTTTATGGAACACCAATTCCAAGCATTACCGGTTACCACCTCCTCCCATTTACTCACTCGTTTTCCATTTCTTAATGAGACCAGAGTACGTTTCACTTCGACTTGTATAAATAGGCATTACCTATTTCCACCGAACAACAAGTTCTGGTCAGGAGCATACAACACTCAGAAAACGTTTTCTAGCTTTCCCATCTGTTAGCTTCGCACTTTCTGACACAAGTCACAAAACAACTACTCTTCCAGAATCAACTATTCTGGTCTCAACACTATATTCGCTTCCCTCCCCAAAACCAACCCTTCTCCTCCACTTTGTGACCGAAGCAAGTCTAGAACGGCCATTTCTTGGTTTAGGCCGGACTTGTACAGATTGATCTCTCGAATCTAAAGTACTCCCTTGCAGTACATTGTTTAGGGTTTAGATTTGTTTCTCACCCACATCACACGAAATTACCGAAACCAGTAGAAACTATTTTCACACTCAAACAACTAGGTATGTGTACCATCTTGGTTCAGGAGTCAACAGATCTTTTCCGGTTTGCATACTAGGTATGCATACCATCCAGGTTCATGAATCAACAGATTTTTGAAGGTGTGCATACCGGATATGTAAACCAAAAGTCGTTGGAGAACTATAGCTACATCGGTACGTGTACTGGGTACATGCACTGCGGCTCCGGACCTATAAGAGTTGTGCCAGTATGTGAACTGGTATGCATAATGTCATGTATCCAGATTTATAGTAGTTATATGTCTCTCTAATATTCAATCTGAAATATTCCCGTATAACACCAATGCCACATATCACTGTTCCAGGCTATTTTCAAATAATTAAATCTTGAATCATAATTTTGGTCATAAACAATAAATTATTCTAAACCAAATTCATCAAGTATGAATAAATGTTCTTAAGCTTAGTCAACATATTTCGAGAATGATTAACAAGATAAACTTGACTCGTAATTTCTGATATGCGTGTAATGTTCTATTTAGTCATGCGACATTGTTTCATATATAGAAGTAGATGGGGAAAAACGATTTGCTGGTTTTTTAGGGAATTGAAGAGACGAACGTGTGGTCGAGACTCCTCAACCGAGCAAACTACTTAACCTCACACAGATGCACTGCACAGGAGTGCTTTAAGTTCGAGAGATCAATCTGTAGGACTCCAGCCTAAACCAAGTCAATGGCCGTTCCAGAGTCAATTCGGTCACAAAGAGGGAGATGGGTTGATATGTATGAGGGAAGCTGAGAATTGTGTGGGATCAATGATGATCAATAATTGTGGATGTGTTGTAGGTTTCTGCAAATGTTGAATAAGTTCGACTGATTAAGATAGTGTTGCTTACACGATGATTCTTGGTTATACGATGGATAGTATTTTCAATAACTCGTGGATTTATGTGTCTCGTTCAATCATGGATTCAGAGACTTATTTATATTGTCAGAATAGTGAACACCTTGATCCCAGTAAGTGTGACGGTTTCTGGAGTGAAAGAGTGGGAAAGTGGGAGATCGTGGTAAAATCAGTTCCATGTCGTCTGGAGACTTGATTGATCATGTACCCACCACTTTTCTAACTCCTTCAACCGTTTGCACGACTTAATCACATTTCTCATCGTGGATGAATACACGAGTTGTAGGTCGTCAGACCAAAACCCTAACTGATATCCCCCATGTGACGTGATTGATGTCTCACGAAAGTGGAGTCTGCAAAGCAGACGTGTATTTGATTAGTCGGTCGTTGACTTATTAGACAGTGAGTCTAAGTTTTATTGAATTGAGCATGAGTGACGAATGCTCAGTGATTCATGGATTGAACAGACGTACAGTTCTTATGTTGATATTGCTCGTCTGAGCAAATACTGTAAATTCGAGCAACTGAGCAAGTATTACTCGATTTGACGCATTACTAAATATTGATAGTTGGATCAATATTCGAGCAACTGAACAACTTCTCGATTCGACGAATTATTGAATATCGATAAATTACTGAATATTGATAGTTGGGTCAATATTCGAGCAACTGAGCAAGTATTGCTCAATTCGACGAATTATTTATTGGTAACGTGACCCAATAAATTATTAATTAAAATATTGGTAGACTACTAAATATTATATGATTAATCCAGATGTGGATTTATAGATCAACATAAATTTATTAGTGTTTGAACTTGCTCAAAATGATGATTTGTGGAGCGTTTGTTCGAAACCCCAATTTTTGATCAATTGTTCGTTAATTGATGAATCGCTGAAAATAGGTCATGAGTGAGGGATGTACCGACCACATGGGATGATGGACCTCCATATGGTGCCTAAGTGCTCAAGTGAGCGTGCACCGGGGTCCTTAATTGACCGGTTGGTGAAAGAATGATCAAATGCCGGTGTTGACCATTTATTAGAATAATGCTAGCATTAGGTGATAAAACCTAATTATGGAGAAGCGAGGGGTCGGCCAAGAGAGCATAGAACCGGCCCTTAGTGATGTGGGGACAGCTGATGGTCGTTTGAGCAAATTCCAGGTTGGTTAGAAAAAGTTTGAACCCAATATGAGCAATTGAGCAAATTAGGTTAAAATTATAAGACTGTATGGGACCGGCTCCTTGCAAGCCTTAGGGCCGGCCTTGGTTGGTAAAGGAAGCATGCCCGTGTCACCATGATGACTGTGTCTCAGTCCTGAGAGTTTCAGTATTTTCTGATGTGCGTTCGAGCAATATCTTAGATTTTCAGAAGAGTTTGATCTTTGACTGAAATTCTTGATTTTGCTAGAATGAGCAAGTAGAACTTTGCTCGTTAGATCAATATCTTTAGAATATTAAAATAATAATATTTTATTATTTGGCGTGCGTAGCCTGGTCGGTCATGTGACCATTTGGCTTTTTGGATTTTTCATAGTTTGAGGAATATTTGAGAAAATATGAAGAAACCATGATTTTTTGCTCAAACGGAGGAGTATCATGAGATGATGGAAATAATAATTATAAAAACAAGGGATTGCAAGATGTGTGACCGGCCACGGCTAGAGCATGGGCGTCCGGCTAGGTAGCCCGATCCCGCAACACCTTTTCCTATTTTATTATTTTTCATGAGACCGTGAAAATATGGAGAAACCGTGAGTTTTGCTCAAACAAGGAAAGTTTCTTGAATGAAGGGGTTTTCATGAGTTCATGAAAATAAATAAAATAAGAAAAATAAATGAAGCGGCGTGAGGGACCGTCCACGGCGGCATGGCCGACCGGCCTGTGGGCCCGGTCCCTAGGCGCCTCTTTTCTATTTTTCTTATTATTATTTTCTCTCTCCTTTTTTGTGTAGGATTCCTCGTTTGTCCATATTTTCGAATGCTCGTTTGTGCATCTGGGTGCTCGTTCGTGCATCATTGTTGAGTACACTTTCACCATTTTATTGGGGCTTACTCGGTGATAGTCTAGATTCCCGATTGTTGAGTAATTATTACTAATTCATGAAATTCAGTGGAGAATTATTCATGAAACGGAGTAATAATCATGAATTGTGCATATATTACTAATCCATGAATCCAGGCGGGGAATTCAGGGAACGGAGTAATGAAATAAAATGGTTATGTATTACTAATCCATGGAGTCATCCGGGGATTCATGGAACGTGGTAATGATATATAATAGATTATTTTATAGGAATTCAGTGGTGAATGTCACGGTAGAATTAATCTATTGTAGAATCGAGATATAAGATAGTTGAAACATCACACTCGTTCTGAAAGGTGCATAGTCAGGGAACAACGTGCAGCATTGTTGACGTCCTGAAGGCGTTTAGCCCCCTCAACAAACAATTATGTAGGAGATCCGCCTAAATCTATACACAGTCTCTCTACATAGTCAAGGAACAACGAGTGTCGCCGACGTCCTGAAGGCGTTAATCCCTCTCAACAAATAATTATGTAGGAGGACCGCCCAATCGTTTTTCTATGCAGAGGGGGGTCTCTCTAGGTAGTCAGAGAACAACGAGTATCGCCGACGTCTTGAAGGAGTTGAGCCCTCTCAACAAACAATTATGTAGGAGGACCGTCCAATCATGTTATTCTACATAGAGGGCATGATGAAATGCGTAGCATCGAATTCTCAGCTAGTGGGAGGCCTTTCGAGAAATATATTCATCATGGCTCTGAGAGGAACTCGATCAGAGATCGTGAAACGGTTCACGGATATAAATTATGAATCGTCACATGCACTCCTGAAGCCGGGTCAGAAACATGCAGTATCATGATTCTACAATTTTGACCTTTGTCGAAAATCCACCATCAACATTAAGTCCCCTTCTTAGTGAGGGAAGATCATGTTCCGCGGTAAGCATTAGATGGTGATTTTCCAGTTGACGAGACAAGCAGTTGAACTCAATCGTAAAAAGGTATTTTCAGAATCCTCGATTTGCTCCAATGATGTCATGTATGAGAAAATGCACATTTAAGGACCCTAATAGTATTATAGAGTGTCATTTCGTGAGCACGGAGAGATGAAGTACTGCTGATTTGGTCGGTCGGACGTTTATTTTTGGTCGGTTTAGTATTTACGGGCCCGAGCCCAGAAAAGGAAATCCATGTTTATTAGATTTGGGAAATAAATTTGATATAAAAGAGAAGAAACCCTGATTTTTTTTTAATTTTTCCTAAGTTGAGCGACCACCTTCCCATTCTCTCTCACGCTCGAGCAGAGAAAAAAAAAATTATGTACGCCGGAGCTCCACCGCCACCGATTGCCGGCCGACTCTGACGACGACAAAGGTACGTGAATTTTTTTTTTTTTGTAGTTTGCTATGTATTATTCATGAGTTGTTCTAAAACAAAATTTCATAGATATACATGCATGTGTAGGTTTTATAAAAAAAAATTTTAGCAAATATACGCATGTTTGTTCGTTAGTTTAAGAAACGAGCAATAATCCCTAATACGAAAGAGATAAATAAATCCTTGAATAGACATGATTTAATTACAGTAGATAAAATTTTGTGTATAAGATTTTATAAAAATCAAAATTTTACTTTCAAAGCATGAGCTTTCACACAAATACTTTTAGGAAACGTATATTAGTTAAAGTAATAAAAAATAATCCTAAGAATATATATATATATATATATATATTATAAAAAGAAGTGGCGTTTGTGTACTCTTACAAATCCGTGTACTCTTACAAATCCGACCATCGATTTTGCCATCCGACGACGTGGATCGATTAATTATATGTTCTATATAGCCGTCCGATCGTGGGCTTTCCTGATTCTGTCACGGCACCTTTAGTAACATGGTTTCCAAATACCGACGCCGACACCAATTGTGTAGGGAACATTCTTTGTATAACTTTATTTCCGTAAATATATAAAAGTTGACTGGATTTCCTAATCCAAGTTTCCGGTGTCTTTGTGCACGTCTATACAAGAAGCCTTCCACCATGTTTAACAGAAGCACGACTTTGTTTTAAGAGACCCTTTTCTCCTGCGAAGGAATAATGCTGGAATAAATCTAAGGTATCTTTTAAGAATTTTAAAATTTTGATCGATTGGAATTTTATTGATTTGCTTTCAAATAATCAGGGTTTTAATTTGTTTGGCTTTTCTCTCGCTAGCGAGGTTGGATTACTTCACACGCAATCATCAGGATGCCTCAGTAAAGGTTCCGATGGTTTTTCTCTGTTTCTTACACGGTTCAGATGTAATAACCTCTCTCTACAACAAGCTCCCACTGCAGCCAAGATTCATACCGATATACAACGTTGCAATGGCTTTAGTTTTGAAGAGAATGTGAACAGGGAAGAAGAAGATGCTGATGCCATTAATTGTGGCTGATTCGAGGGGTGTAGTCGAATTCGGTTAAGGTTAGGAGATTAATGAAGTGGGAATCTTGGGATTGAGTCGAATCTAAAGTTGGCAGTAAGATGGTGCTGTAATGGGTGAGATTTAGGTCGTATTGCAGCACAGGAAAACATGGAATGATGAAAGAGAAAATTGATGGGCAGGGGCGGAAGTATGCCCGGACTAGGGCTGGCTCAAGCCTAATTTTGGTCAAGGCAAGATAGACTTATGCCAAGCCAGCCCTAGGATATGCAGTATGCGTAAAGAAGAAAGAAGAAGACGTAGTGGTTTCTATTGGAACCCTAAAACAGTTCAGGTTCATTATGAGATTGGATGAAGAAAAAGATAATAATATAGATGCGTTTGGTCAACGTGGTGCAGTTCGCATCGTGTTCATGTTATCTGATCATGTTATGAAGATCCCAAATATCACCAAGCTATGTTCTTTTTTTCTTTCTTTTTTTTTTATGATGAAATCTATGCTACGAAGTTACTATAGAAAAGCTCGATGCTTATCCGGTGGTATATCGTTTAAGGATAATAAATTTGCTGGAGTAATGAGGCAAATACAGATAGAGATATTTGCCCTTTTGCTCTCTCAAAAAAATAAAAAATAATAAAAAAAAAAACTTTGATAACGAAGTGGAAAATACACGGATCATGAGGTGTCCTACGCTGATGAAGCATCTGTCAAATAGGAAAATGTGAATGATATTATAGTTATGTTGATAATGGAGCTGTTCATGATACTACCATGCGATAGTGCTGTGGTAATGTCGTGGAGATTGATGGCAATGAAGTGGTTTGGAGTGAAGGATACAAAAAACAGAAACATGCGTGTTTAGCGGTAGATATCTTAAAAGCTATTTGCTATTCAACTATAACACCCCATAGCCAAGATACTAGGGTGGCGATAAATAACTGCAGCTCAAATAAGAGAGATTTGTAGCATAAAAACCATTTGTCTAAAGGTCTAAAACCCTGAAATTCCAGAGAAGTTTAATCCACCATAATCATATCGCCGAAATCGGTGGCTTCTTGATAGGCGAGTACAAAACTAAGAAGAAGAAGAAGAAGAAGAAGAAGAAGAAGAAGAAGAAGAAGAAGAAGAAGAAGAAGAAGAAGAAGAAGAAGAAGAAGGGATAGAAAAAAGTAAACAGAGTTAGCCAGTTATTAGCTGAATAGAGGGATTAATTTTTCGTATATATATATTTGTTTCTTATCATGCTAGGACATTGACTTGGGCGCGACAATTGAGTGTGCTGCTGAAGGAGAAGATTGATGGCCACTAAGGGGCCACGGCCAGGCTGTAGGCATCCGCAAATTTACCCCGGTCAACAAAATACTGGGGTAGCAGGCCCGAGATAATTTAAGGGCTGAATCACTAGCTTTTAACGTAATCACGACTAATTTAATCTGAGGTCCATATCTGTCCCTAGATGTCCTGTCATAATTAATTTTGTTGTCAAGACTATGTTCCATCCTGGACATAGGCCCCGGCTGATTTTACCCGAATAGCAAAACAGCGAGGTAATACCAAGATGACACGACTAATTAAACACGTTACTATGATCCGACGAACTAACACACCACATTATGATATGACTAACTAAATATGACCCTGAACATTACCTGCCGAGTAAAAATTATGGGAGGATACTGACCGACCGACTAAACAACAAACAAAAATCGAAAAAAGGTTGAGCCCCGGCCTACCTGGTATTTTTTTTTCTGAAGTAGACCTGCACTTCATGATAAAATTTTGTTTGTGAACTTTCAAAAATTTATTTGGAATATGTGGACCTTTACAAAAATATATAAGACCCTCGTTTCATAGGCGATGCTCGTTTGAGCGAAACAAAAGAATTTTAACAACTCAGGTAAGAATTATTTTTTTTTACGCGAGTTAAAATTTTGTGACAATCGAATTTTGAGTATGAGTGATTGCTGAAAGCAAACAATGTTTCTATGAATTCCTGATTTTATAGTGTTTACACACGATAGAAAATTAGTGATTGTTCCCACGGTGAGACCACGTAAATTGCTCACACGATGAAAATTATGAGAATTATTCAAAGTTTCGTGAAAAGCCAAGTGTTTTAGATAACAGATGTTGCTCGTCCTTGCAGTTTTGAAGGAGTGAGCAAGATTTTCGAAGTTTTACGTTATTATCACTACATCTAGTGAAATCGTAAACATGTAAGAGTTGAGAATTACCATTTTGTTGATATTGGAACATATGTGACTTCATGTTTCTAGATCCAGATAATGGTGATTCCCAGCAGTAGTGAACATTCTTATAGTTCTTCTGAGGAGGATTCCAAGATCCCTAGGCCAGAGATGAAGATTTCTGCAGCAGAAGCACGTGCCAAAATCAATCGATCACTGAAGGATGCAAAGGAAATAATAAATAGCGTGCCTCTCGATCATCTGAAAGTTGTTCGTGATGGACTTCTGAAGAGAGAAGTCGAGGATGAGAAGTTAGCCACTTATCAGCAAAAGAGGCGTCGACTTCAGCAAAAGAGGCTAGAAGCTGAGGATGAAACTCGATCTCGTGCCGATAGTGTAGCCTCGAATTCAGATGTCGAGGAAATTGAATCTGCTTGGGAGCCCATTGGACGTAAAGTTAAGCCACACCCGCCTAGTATAAGGGTTGAGCGTTTGGCTAGAGCTGATTTCAAAGCTGAATGTGAAGAAGATGACTACTTGGATGCGATGTACAACGACCCTGAAGATGATGAAGAAGTTCTTGATTCCGAAAATAGCTCTAAAAAGGAGTCCGATGAGGACTCTACAGAAGATGACAATTGCAGAGACGACGATGAGTCTGAGACATCTGAATCCGATGATTAAGCTTGCTTGCAAATATTTTTTGCAAATCTTTCTGAGACCATTTATTTTTTGTTGAAGTAGGTATTATTTTGATTATTTGAGTAATTTAACTATAGAGACGTTGGATTAGAAATTACTTTTCGGATAATAATCTCTTATTACCCCTTCTTGCCCAATCTTTCTCACACTATCAATTGAATGAGATGGACCCATTCCCATACGTGTGAAAACTAACCACAGTCTTCAGAAGTATGACTGCACGAGCAAATTAAGGAATAATGATTTGCACATATCATCTATTCCCGTCAAAATATTGACTGCGCTTGTTTGAACCGTCAATCCCCAGTCCCCAGTATTGTCGCTCTTCTTCCACATCACCAATGTAATCTAGTTTGAGATCTAGAGTCTCAGTAGAAATCGCAACTGATTTGACCATTCGTAGAAGATAAGTATCCACCGTCTTATGTTTTCACTTTCAATACTTAGGGTTTTCCATTAATATGAACATCTTGTTTTGCTCCTGTATATTACTTGAGAAGAAATTTTGATCACGATCCTACCTCTCATTATCACCATGTCTGGTAGCAGTGCTTCTTCTCAAAACAGATCTCTGGAGAACCATGAGGTTGGAACGTCCATCTCGGTAGGTTGCACACCTTCTTTTATTTTCATGTAGTCATAATGGTTGACCGAAGAAAATGATTTTTTGCAGGTCAATCAGGGAAATCGACTTCCTCTTACAGTTTAAGGCCTAAGCGGACTGTTAAAGCTCCTGCTCGCTATAGGTCTGCTCGTCTTGCTGCTGGAACATCCGTGAGTCTCTGACTGAATATTTACTTCGATCAAGCATTTTTCCAATTTTACTGAAATTGAACATTTCTGCAGGTTGATGTTCATGTCGTCATCGATGCTACGAAGAGAAAGAATGGAAAGTCTGTGGTTGCGGTCGATGATGATGTTGACAACCGTGCTGACGAAAACTCAACCAACTCTGTAGATTTTGATTCCAGGGTTCTTGTTCGTGAGTACCTAGAGGCGGGCTTCCGTTCGATACTCCTATGGTCAACGTCTTCCCATACAATCATCTAGTCGGTGGTTTCATCATTCCTAAGTTTTACACATCCCTTTACACAAAGATCTGGAGGAGTTACGGACACATTGCCACTACTAAAGTACGTAGAGGTTTTCTGCTAACCTTGTTGACTACCGTCGCCGCTTTGTTGCCTATTATTGAAGAGATGAACAGGACAAATCTGCGAGATGTCAAAAACCAAGAATTTCATAGATGGGATGATATGATCTCAAACTGTGAGACCTTGCGGTTCAACATAGGCTGGCTCCGTCGTCGTCTTGAGGTCATCAAGATTGATAGAGCGGCAGCTGCTGCTAATATGATTTCTGCTGCAACCGCTGTCATGGAAGGGGAGAAAGCTCTCACGCTGGAATCAGCAAGAGTTGAGAAAGCTGTCCAGGACTTGAAAGTGAAGACTAAAATTTTTCAAAAAAGGCTTGAAATGGCTTTCAGTAAAAATTATTTGTTGTTGGATGATTTGCTTTGAGCGAGCATTTGAGAGAGTTTTTTTTTTATAAGATTGAGACTTGTTTTTGAATTAAATAGATGATTGGAAGAATTTTGTGAGATCCATGAAAACTTTTGAATTTAGAACGAATGAGCATATTGCATACACTTTGAAGGAATAATAATTACATTTTGAAATTTAACATATAATTGTTTACTGATCGTTCAAGCATAATATGCCTTGAGCAACTTGCCTTTGATGATATTTCCTTCCAATCCTCCGTTAACAACTAAGATTTTATAATATTCGTTGGATACTGCCTTGATGATTACATAAGGCCTTCCCATTTCGGAGAGAACTTGGGAGCGGGCATGTCTTGTCGAATATGCTTTGCTGTCTTCAAAACCAAATCTCCTACTTGAAATGTTCGAGGTCTTACCATTTTGTTGTATGCCTTGAAAATCTTTTGTTTGTAGGTTTCCATGTATTTTCTACCTTGGCCCTTCTTGAATCGAGCATGTCCAGTTCAACAATTTTTGAATTAGACACTTCAGCTTCATCCCACTGCACTCCACTGGCCGCTGCGATTCTTGCAGAGGGAATCTTGATCTCAGCTGGGAGAATATCATCAGCGTCATAGACGAGAGAACACGGTGAACTCCCAATTGAGCTTCTTGGTGCGGTACGGTAGGCCCATAAATCCATGGGCAATTCTTCATGCCATGTTCGTGCATTGTCATGAACTATTCGACTAAGAATCCGGATAAAGGTTTTGTTGGTGCTCTCCGCTTATCCGTTTCCTTGGGGATAGTATGGTGTGGAGAAAATCTATTTGATTCATATTCCTCGAGCAATTCTGCAACACGTTTGTTGGCAAAAGGAGTTCCATTATTTGTGATGATATGTTTAGGAACGCTGAATCTACATATGATGTATTCTTTGATGAAAACTGCAATTGTGACTCCAGTGGTGCTTCGAAGAGGAATAGCTTCGACCCATTCGGTGAAATACTCTGTTGTTGTGATGATGTATTCATGCTGCTTTGAAGATGTTGTATTGATTTTTCTGATGATATTCAGTCCCCAGCTATAGAAGGGCCATGGAATGCTCACGGAATCTAATGGAAGACGAGGAGTGTGAATGAGGTTACTATGAATTTGGCATTGATGACATCTCCGAACATAGGAAGCTGCATCGTCTTCCATAGTCAGCCAATAATATTTCTCATGGATTTGGAGAAATAATTTCTTCTTTCCTTGGTGTTCACCATCGTGCATATCTTTCAAGATTGTAGGAATTTTATGCCCGGCCAAGCATCTCAGAAGGTTCCCACCAAAGCTTTTGCGATACAAAATCCCTTCCAGGTAGACAAAACGTTTGGCCCTCTGGGTGAGTTTGATCGCTCCTTTCTTCTCCGATGGTAGAACGTTATCACGAAGATATTTTATATAAGGTTCTCTCCAGTACCCAGTGTGATGGATTGTTAGTGTTAGATCATTGTCCGAAGCATGTTTGTCAATGTTAGTGATCAAAACTATAAGTCTTGATTTCTAGCCTATTTGTAGATGTCTCGGACTAGGATATAGATAGTGTACTTGAGCTTAGATCTCTCGGCGTTCAACTCTTGAAGAAGAAGAACTACTAAGGGGAGCTTGCGGAACTTCTTCGACAAAAGGTATGTGGAGACTTAAACTCATCTATAACTTGGAAAGTCTATTTCTACTATCTCCTATATTGAGACATAAGTCGTGTTACGGTATAGTTTTCTCTATACACATTTGAGATTTCGAGCTGAGTATATCTCGCTTACATATTTCTCTAAATATGTGTTGGTAAGCTTTCGCTTCGACCAAGTTCATCTTATATCATGAGAAAATTGTCGAGTAACATCTTACATGGTTTGTGTGATACAATCATTTGATGTAGGCTTGGAATGTTTCGATAATGATTATTTCAATATCTTGAAAATTGCTTTGATGCTAACAGTGTGTGAAAACGGCTATTGTCATTATAGAAGAATGTTTCAATGATTGAAATAAAGAGTTGATGATGTAACCATCTTTGGATATAAGCATACATAGTGTGTTTTCACATTAGTGTATAAATCCATAAACCGGGAACCAAGAGTATGCATATGTGTGTATACGAAATTGGTGAAGGAGACAAGATAAGTATGCGTACCCGTACGCAGATTGGTCGAAGTTTTCGAACCGAATATATCTGCTGAGTTTGGGAACTACAAACTCCTAAATAGTCACCTTAAGTATGCGTACCCGTACGCATACTGGCGGAAGTTTTCAAACCGAAAATTTCTGCTGAGTTTGGAAACTTAACAAACTCAAAATCCGGTTGCTTAAGTACGTATACTTAATCTGGTTACTTTGTCAAATCTAGTTCATGAACTTAAACATTTAAATCATAAGGTATGCAATCTTTTCAAACCGTGGCTATAATGTTCATGATTGATTCAAGTGAATCAAAACGATTTGGTTTCGATTGTGTTTAGTATATACAATTGAACAACTCTTTAACTAGTTTTATTTGAGTCATTTGAACTAGTTATGGTTAAGATGAATAAGGTTGATATGAGAGTAATCATATGGCTAACCTCGGTTGACTATTTGTGAACCAACCTGGTGTACATGTATAGGTACGGTTACATAAACCTAAATGAGGGTACATTTCATTTGTGTGTAACAAGCTAAGTTCGGTCTAACGATTGAAAGATATTAGATTGGTTGAATCAAGTTGTCATCTAACGGTGAATATTGAATGCTTTGTTACCAAGGTAACTTGGATTTCAAACCATGATTTGAAAACTATATAAAGGAGAACTCTAGCAACTGGGAAACCTAATCCCCACACCTTCTGTGTGTTACTAGTTGCATAACTAGATTCGATTCTCCTTTAACCTTAGGTTTCTTATCGAGACCCTGTAGGTTAACGACTTGAATACTTCATTTGAATTGTGAAGCCAGACCCAACTATTATCTTTATAGTTGCGTGATCTGGTCTTGCTGTTTCTATCGTGTTGAGTGCAATTGAAATAATTGGCTCGAGATTTTATATCTCCGATAGGCAATATAGAAAAGTAATCACAAACAAACTTCGTCTCATCGTTTGTGATTCTACAATAACTTGTTTTGCTAGTCGATTAAGTTTATTGTGAGGTGATTGATAATTCTAGGTTGTTCTTCGGGAATATAAGTCCATGTTATCAATTGGTTCATGTTCACCTTGATTTATCAAAAGACGGAACAAAAACTCTTGAGTATTTTTGTGGGAGACAGATTTATTCAATCCTATAGACTTTTCTGTGTGAGACAGATTTGTATATCAAGTCTTCGACGTTGGGTCGTAGCAACTCTTAGTTGTGAGTGAGATCAACTAAGGGAATCAAGTGCGTAGGATCTTGCTGGGATCAGAGACTAAGGAGCGCAATTGTACCTTGAATCAGTGTGAGATTGATTAGGGTTCAACTACAGTCCATTCCGAAGTTAATTGGTAGTAGGCTAGTGTCTGTAGTGGCTTAATACAATATGGTGTTCAATCTGGACTAGGTCCCGGGGTTTTTTAGCATTTGCGGTGTCCTCGTTAACAAAATTCTGGTGTATGTGTTATTTCTTTTCCGCATTATATTTTGTTATATAATTGAAATATCACATGTTGTGCGTTAAGATCAATAAATTAGAATATCCAACCTTGGGTTGTTAATTTACATTGATTGACACTTGAAAATTGGTCTTTGGTACAGTTCAAGTTAATCCTCTTATTCAATCAGGCTCTCGGATTTCTATTTGCTGATTGCGGATTGAATTAAGAGTTAGAGATATTAAACTCTTTGATATACTTTATTCTAGATTGAGTCTGATTGTCTAGTTGATTCTCTAGAAAGTGTATTGGAGAATGTCCTCTCAGATTGTCAAACGAATTGTTGCGTGTGGTTGTTAGACCCACGCATTTTCAATTGGTATCAGAGCAGGCAAACACATTAAAGACCTAATAAGTCTGTGTTTGTAGCGATCTGATATGGACAAAGGTGTCATCTCTATAAACGTACCACCAGTCTTCGATGTCTCTAATTACTTGTGGTGGAAAATTTCTATACGTTCCTTTCTTCAAGCGCGTGATTTTCAATCATGGGTTTCTGTATTTAATGGCTATGATGCTCCCGTTGTGGCAGTAGGGAATGCAACTGTTCCAAAGAACATTGGCGAATACGATGCTGCCGAGATACTTGCTGCAAAGCAAAACTCCGACTATTTGAATGTCATCATACATGCCATTACCCCAGATCTTCAGCACCGTGTGACTACGTGCACTCGGTCTAAAGATGCATGGGATATCTTAGAAACCGCATTCGAAGGAAATACCAGTGAGAAGGAAGCTAGGCTTCAAAACCTTAATTCTGATTGGGAAAACCTTTGTATGGCAGATTAAGATTCATTTGATGATAATCACAAAGTGTATGAAATTTTTAATGCATCTTTTGCATTGGCTAAGACTATTCCTGAAAAGGACATTGTGATGAAAATTCTCAGATCGCTGCCATCTAGATGCGATTTTAAGAAGCATGCCATCGTTGAGGGAAATAACCTTGATATTCTTTCCAGAAGTACTCTTGTGGGAAGGATTAAATTACTTGATCTTGATCAGATTGCAGTCAGAATTTATGCATTCAATGTTGTAATCGTTCCAATAAAAGCCTCTAATTTTTCGTGGGATGATGAATGTTGTTCTAGTCATGTTGATTTTAATAAATCACTGATAACACAAAAGATCAAGGATATGGTAATGAAAAGAAAAAGATGTGAGATATTGTCTTCTCTCTCTATTGCTTCTGATGATTCAAGTCAAGAAAAATCTTAGTGTCACAATGAGTTACATACTACTGCAGTGTGTACGGAAAGTTCAGCCTTTTCGGCATAAGTTTCTTGTGATTCAAACTCCCAGTTTGGAATGCGAATCTGAGACTGAGATCCTAGAATTTCTGGATGAGATTGAAGAAATTCACCAGGAAAATATTCAACTAAAAGAATTGTTGAATAAACTTGAGTCATCACTACAGGTGAAATCTCTTGAGAATGACTGTCTTAATGATGAATTCACCAGAACCCTATTACTAAAGGAAAAAGAGATCAATTCTCTCAAGTGTGACCTGCAAAGGTTGTCAGGAAGCTCAAACAAAATTTCAGCAATGTTATTTGGTCAAAAGACTTTCGGAAACACACAAGGTTTAGGGTTCAAAGGAAAGACTATAAGCACAACAAACTCGGTTATTCCAACCATTTGGATCAGTCAAACCTGAGCGTTGTGATAAACAGGTTTCAAATATACAAAGAAAATCCTCTTTGCTCTGCTCTTTTTGTGGAAGTACAAGCTATGTCCAGAGTAAGTGTTGGAGATTCAAGAGGAACTGTAAAAGAATTACCAAACTTCAAGATGACATGCAAACGATGAATCTGACTATAGAAAACAGTCAGAGACGTCTAGGTACAAGAAGAAATCCAAAAGAATCAGAGGCAAACGAGGTAAGTACGTCTACTCAACAAACCTTGAAATGTCACCTGGTGACACAAGATGTGAACACTTTGTTCACTCTATTACTATCTAAACTATATTTATAAATCGTATCCTTATTTTGGACTTGAAAAATAAGGATTACTTCAAGGTTGATTCAGGTCTTGTAAATTATTTGTTGATTTTTCTGTTCCATATTGAGCAAGTAAATATTTTATTGTTAAGATTGATAATGGATCATGAACCATGGAGACTTTTTCAAGGTCCTTTAGTGTTTTGCTATTCTGAGGTCTATTTATGTTCATTTGTGAACATCACTATTCTTTACCTTCTTTTCTAAAGATATAGTCTCATGGCTCCTATGACTAGAGGTACCGCGAAAAGAGATGTTGTAGAAGAAGTTAATGTGTATCTGTGTGAGGGAATTGCTTCTTCAAGAAAAAGGAAGGCAGAAAACACGACTGATGATCCAGGTTTTTCCTCTAACTGCCTATTGTCTGTTTGTCATTCCGATAATGACTTTAGGGCTATGGTGGAGGATTTCATCAGGAAAATAAATGGTTTAAAATCTTGAATCATTTCTTCTCTAAGAGATATCTTTCACTATGAACAAATGTTGTCTCTAACAAAGAACACTTTGCGTGAACTGAAAAGAGAACTTAGTGAGTTAACTGATATTTCTGAAGATTTGGAGGAGTTGAATGATCCCATTATCAATAGATTTTTCAATAATGAGAAGGAATTCTTTGTAGATACCCTGAGAAATCTCTACAACGTCTAGTAAATCTTCTTCTTTTTTTAGAAGAATAACTAGGGTTTGGAATAGCAATTATTGTGAGTTCACATAGCTATGTCCAATGATTTTCATCTTCATGTTTTTAGATTTTTTTATTTAAATTCTAAGTTTTTGGAAGATGATGTTTGAAATTTTAACCTTTATGATTTTATATATTGCAAATTGTTATGGGATATGTTGTTTACGTCGTGAACCTGTGACTGTCCCATACTTGTTCAAAAGTTATCTCTATTATGTCAGTATGAATGTATTGATAGAAGATAGAATGAACTTTTGACATTACAAAAGTTAAAGCCTTTTATGTCATTGTTTTGATGGAAGAAAGGATAAAACTTTTGTGTACAAGGATTAAGCCTATTGTATGTAATTGTGCAAATAGTTATGGAAAATAGGATGAATCCTTGTCTATTCCGCAGTATTTGGTCGATCTCCAATCCAAATTTTTGTGCATATACTGTGTTGCTCCGTAAGGTTCCTTATGTTTGAGCATGACCAACTAAATTGATCATTATCTTTTGGTTATTTTAGTTGTTGCTCCGTAAGTTCTCTTATGTCGAGCATGACCAATTGAATTAATCACTTTTGTGGTTAATTTGGTTGTGCATTCCAATTGAATTAATTATGAGTTTTGTTCTGATTAATTTAATTATGCATTTCGATTGGATTAATCATGAATTCTTTTATGAATAATTCAATTGAATACTTTGGATTCAAATTCATATTTTCACGTGATTTGATTTTTTCTAAAGAAATCCTTTTTTTCTTGTGAAAGTAAGGTCGCCTTTGTTGTTCCTTCGGGGATGACATTTTATGGGGGAGAGTTCATATTGAACTTGTGCTTAATTGCCAAATATTTGTGGGGAGTGCAGCTGTGGAATTTTAGGGGTTATCTTGTATCTTTATTAACTCCTTGATGAATGCATTTAGCTTCGGCTTTATGATTGCATCTAAATAAGTTGGTATGGTATTCTCTTTTAGTCATGAAGTATCTCCGTGGAAATTTCATGAGGATACCACTAGTTTTCGTACCTTTGCCAATTTATATTGACAAAAAGGGGGAGAATTAATGTGTAGTGTGATACTAAAAATACATATGGTTTACGGATCATTATGTAAGGGGGAGTGGTTTTCATGTTGAGATAAAGTATTGGCTAAGGGAGAGTGATGAATATCACCATAGTATTGTTTTAAAACTTGTGATACAATTGGACTTTGATGTTATATAATAATACTATGACATTGTATAACAATGATTGAAGGATTTTGTTTTCTCATTGTTATAGCTATGGATCTTCAACAACTATGATGCTGAACTTACAACCTTTAGGATCATGGAGTACTTGGAATTGACGAAGATTTAGAGTCGCGTTGAAGATGTCAAGGAGATCAAGCATGTGGATGGGAAGCTATAATTTTTATCTATTTTGTAATACATATGTATTGATAGTTTTGTCACTAAAATTGACAAAGGGGGAGATTGTTAGAGCATTTCTCGGTCGAACTCGCATGCGTTGCTATCTCAAGCATGTCTGTCAATGTTAGTGATCAAAACTATAAGTCCTGATTTCTAGCATATTTGTAGATGTCTCGGACTAGGATATAAATAGTGTAGTTGATCTTAGATCTCTCGGCATTCATCTCTTGAAGACGAAGAACTACTAAGGGGAGATTGTGGAATTTCTTCGAAAAAAAGTATGAAGAGACTTGAACTCATCTATCACTTGGAAAGTCTGTTTCTACTATCTCCTATATTGAGACATAAGTCGTGTTACGGTATAGTTTTCTATATATACATTTGAGATTTCGAGATGAGTATATCTAACTTACATATTTCTCGAAATATGTGTTGGTAAGCTTTCGCTTCGGCCAAGTTCATCTTATATCATGAGAAAATTACCGAGTAACATCTTACATGGTTTGTGTGATAAAATCATTTGATGTAGGCTCGGAATGTTTCGATAATGATTATTTTAATATCTTGAAAATTGCTTTGATGCTAATAGTGTGTGAAAACGGCTATTGTCATTATAGAAGAATGTTTCAATGATTGAAATAAAGATTTGATGATGTAACCATCTTTGGATATAAGCATATATAGTGTGTTTGCAAATTAGTGTATAAATCCATAAACCAGGAACCAAGAGTATGCATATGTGTGTATACGAAATTGGTGAAGGAGACAAGATAAGTATGCGTACCCGTACGCATACTGGCGGAAGTTTTCGAACAGAAAATATCTGCTAAGTTTGGGAATTACAAACTCCTAAACTAGTCACCTTAAGTATACATACCCGTATGCATACTGGCGGAAGTTTTCGAATCAAAAATTTCTGCTGAGTTTGGAAACTTAACAAACTCAAAATCCGGTTGCTTAAGTACGCATACTTAAGTTAGTTACTTTGTCAAATCGATCAGTTCATGAACTTAAACATTTAAATCATAAGGAATGCAATCTTTGCAAACTGTGGCTATAATGTTCATGATGGATTCAAGTGAATCAAACCTATTTGGTTTCGACTGTGTTTTCTAAACAATTGAACAACTCTTTAACTAGTTTCATTTGAGTCATTTGAAATAGTTATGGTTAAGATGAATAAGGTTAATATGAGAGTAATCATATGGCTAACCTCGGTTAACTATTTGTGAACCAACCTGGTGTATACGTTTAAGTACGGTTACATAAACCTAAATGAGGGTACATTTCATTTGTCTGTAACAAGATAAGTTCGATCTAACGGTTGAAAGAAATTAGCTTGGTTGAATCAGGTTTTTCATATAACGGTGAATATTGAATGCTTTGTTACCAAGGTAACTTGGATTGAAAACCCTGATTTGAAAACTATATAAAGGAGAACTCTAGCAACTGAGAAACCTAATCCCCACACCTCCTGTGTGTTACTAGTTGCATAACTAGAGTCGATTCTCCTTTAACCTTAAGTTTATTCTCGAGACCATATAGGTTAATGACTTGAAGACTTCATTGGGATTGTGAAGCCAGACCCAACTATTATCTTTGTAGTTGTGTAATCTGATCTTGCTGTTTCTATAGTATTGAGTGCAATTGAAATAATTGGCTCGAGATTTTATATCTCCGATAGACAATATAGAAAATTAATCACAAACAAACTTCGTCTCATCATTTGTGATTCCACAATAACTTGTTTCGCTAGTCGATTAAGTTTATTGTGAGGTGATTGATAATTCTAGGATGTTCTTCGGGAATATAAGTCTGGGTTATCAATTGGTTCCTATTCACCTTGATTTATCAAAAGACGGAACAAAAACTCTTGGGTATTTCTGTAGGAGACAGATTTAATCAATTCTATAGACTTTTCTGTGTGAGACAGATTTGTCGATCAAGTCTTCGACTTTGGGTCGTAGCAACTCTTAGTTGTGGGTCAGATCAGCTAAGGGAATCAAGTGCGTAGTATCCTGCTGGGATCAGAGACGTAAGGAGCGCAACTGTACCTTGAATCAGTGTGAGATTGATTAGGGTTCAACTACAGTCAAGTCCAAAGTTAATTGGTAGTAGGATAGTTTCTGTAGCGGCTTAATACAGTATGGTGTTCAATCTAGACTAGGTCTCGGGGTTTTTCTGCATTTGCGGTTTCCTCGTTAACAAAATTCTGGTGTCTGTGTTATTTCTTTTCCGCATTATATTTTGTTATATAATTGAAATATCACAGGTTGTGCGTTAAGATCAATCAATTAGAATATCCAACCTTGGGTTGTTGATTTACATTGATTGACACTTGAACATTGGTCTTTAGTATCGTTCAAGTTACTCCTCTTATTCAATCGGGCTCGCAGATTTATATTTGTTGATTGCAGATTGAATTAAGAGTTAGACATATTAAACTCTTTGATATACTTTATTCTATATTGAGTCTGACTGTCTAGTTAATTCTCTAGAAAGTGTAATAGAGTATGTCCTCTCAGATTGGGAAACTAATTATTGGGTGTGGTTGTTAGACCCCCGCATTTTCAGTTAAAACTTCCAAATGATGAGGTGGTGTCTGAAAATTGGGACATGACCCTTGTAACATCCTCGACTGAGTATCCATGGGGGGACAATAGTACCCGAGTCTTTGAAGCCTTCTAAAAAGTTTGACTACCAGGGTTTGTCCGCATATTTTCTCATGTATGCATTTGAGTTGTTTGCTCGCTTCCTCGTCTCCAATGCATCGTGACAAGAATCCATTAGGATTGCGATAATATAATGCTCCATGCATAAGAAAAAAAAATCAACTCCTTGAGGATGACTTTCCATCTGTAAGAGAACTGCTCAATTCATGAATGATGGGTGCCCGCCAGTCGCTCGATTGAGCATCTTCAACTTGAGTAATCCAGGTAGATGATACAGAGCGTCTATTCACAGTGATGTATTTCTATGACCCTTCAAATTGCAGCTTGGACGCAAGATTCTCTAGACAGTCAGCGTGTCTGTTGTTGGTACGGCTAGTATGCACAATTGTTGCATCAGAAAAATGAGTTAATAGTCGTTGCACTTCGGCCCTGAATGAAGAAAATGTTACTTCTTTGAGAGAGTACACTCCATTCATTTGATTGACCAGAAACTTTGAGTCTCCTCTTATCTCTAGGTACATTGCTCCTACTTGCTTGGCTAAGGATAACCCTATGAAAAAAGCTTCATATTATGTCGAATTGTTGGTGCAGTGGCTATCCAACTTGAATGGATGTGAGAAGACTTCACCAAATGGAGATACTAGTACAATTCCTGCTCCGCCAGTATCATTGCTCGGAGTGGCGGATCCATCAAAGTACAATAGCCACATTTCTTCCTGAATGATTGAGATCTCTGGAAACTCATCATGCACTTCTTCATGCAGCATTGCGATGTCTTCTCCAGGAAAAGCATCAAGTAAGTCTGCAACTGCTTTCCCTTTGATTTCTTTAGGAGGGACACATGCTATGTCAAACTCTGACATCTGAAGTATCCATTTTGTCGGTCTTACAGTCAGTGAAGGTTTCGACAGTAAGAATTTTATGGGATCATATTTGGCCACCAACACAACTCTGTTCGATAGTAGATAATGCCTAAACTTCTGGATCGCGTGAACCAATGCTAAACACACTCTTTTATATTTTTGGTATCGAAGTTGAGCATCCCTCGTCGTACGACTGAAATAATAGATTAGGCGTTCGATGCCCTCTTCATCTTCTTAAGCGACAAGTGCTCTGATAGCGACATCACTGGAAGATGTATAAATTATTAGAGGTTGTCCTTGCACTGGAGATTTCATGACAGCAGGTGATAATAGTATTTCATGTATTTTCTAAAATGCCTCCTTTTAAACGGTCATCCATGTAAAACTTGCTCCTTTCTTCTCTAGAGGAGTGAACGGAGAAATGAGTTAAGCCAACCCAGGAATGAAACGCCGAATATAATTTACCTTGCCCATAAAACTCTGGAGCTCTTTCACAGTGCATGGAGGATGCATGGTAGTGATGGATTTTGTCTTGTCTGGATCGACCTTGATTCCTTCTACAGTGACCAGGAATCCCAAAAACTTTTCGGAGGATACACCAAAAGCACACTTCAGAGGATTCATCTTTAACTTATATTCCTTGCATCTTTCGAAAACTTTCCTCATAACCTCCAGGTGGGATGCTCGAGTCTTTGATTCCACCATTACGTCATCGATATAATCTTCCACTTGCTTGTGCATCATGTGGTGGAATATCTCCGGTCATGGATCGCTGGTAAGTGGCTCCTGCATTCTTCAATCCGAAGGGCATCACCGTATAATGAAAGTTTCCAATGGGATTCCGTAACGCGGCCTTGTTAGCATCACGTTCGTACATCTTGATTTGGTTATATCCACTGTAACCATCCATAAATGAGAATATGTCGTAACCACTAGTTGCATCAACGAGCATATCAATGTTGGGTAAAGGAAAATCGTCCTTCGGGCAACATTTGTTCAGGTTCCTGAAGTCCACACAGCATCGGATTTGACCATTCTTCTTCTTGACTGGGAAAATGTTCGCCGACCATGTTGGATATTGAATGGGTCTGATGAATCCTGCTGTTAGTAGCTTCTGGATCTCGATTTTTATTTGTTCCTCGACATCATGACTGAACTTCCTGGGCGGTTGCTTGACAGGTTTTGAACCGGGAGTGATGTGCAGATGATGAGTGACTAATTTGTCATCTAGGTCGGGCATCTCTTCTTACGTCCAGGCGAAGATATCTTGATACTCTTTCAACAGACCTATTAATCCTTCTTGTTCCTCAGATGAGAGAGGAGAACTGATTAAAATCGTCCTTGGGTTTTCATCTGTTCCGATGTTGATAATCTCAAGATCGTCAGTTGTGGAATCCGTGCCATCTTGCAGCTGTCGTGGTGCATCTCGAATTTCTTCATCGGGCGATTGCTCACTCTGGCATTATTCTTCAGGGTGGGGAGACTTTTCATCGACCTCCCCTGCTAATTGCTAATATTTTCGACAGACATAAATGACTCTCCCTTCCGCATCATAATTAGTAGTAAAATTAGATTTTTTACGAGTCGTACCTTGACCCTGACAACGCTTGAGCGGCGAGGTAGACGGTTTGATAGATTTAGCATCTGTCAATGATGGTTTGTCAGTTTTCTCAATAGATTTCCAACCTGGGAGTGGATTACCGTAGATCTTGCTTGGAGGTCCGGGGATGCTCTTTGGAGGTTCCAGGAACTCATCATCATAAACCAGAGCATAAGGAGACACTGAAGCTGCAATGCAGACAATTTTTTTGTTGAGCAAAGCTTTCATACATTGATGGTACATCAAAGGAACAACCTTATTGTCATGGAGCCATGGTCTTCCGAATATCATGTGATAATCAGGGTCTTTTTCGATCACATGAAACTTGACAGTGGATTGAATCGGCCCTACTTTCAGATCCATATAGACGTACCTGTATGTGTGACTCTGGATTCCTTCAAAACCCGTCATTAATATGGGATGATGAACGATCTTGCTTTTCAGAACTTTGGCCTCCTTGAGAGTCTTCATAGTGGTGAGATTTGTAGAAGTACATGTGTCAATGAGAACCCTCCTGAATTCGGAATCCTTGATAGAAGCAGTTACGAACAGGGCTCCGTTATGTCCTTCTTCCGCCATTCGGTCTTCCTCAGTGAAGGTTATGTTGTTGATTGAATGTTCAGATAGCATGGACACTTGTTCAACTACTAGAGATGATGGAACTATTCGCGCGTCAGATGATATTTGGTTGAGTGCGGCAAACATGTCAGTACGCTGATCTCTAGAGAAATGCAGGAGTTCACATATATTGTCAATTAAATGTGTGACTTCCTGTTCCACCAGCTTTTCATAAGTGGTGAAACTATTGGCTCGAGGATGATCATCGGTTGAGGGATTAGCCATCAGTGTCGGAATTCCTTGAGCAAAGGCGCCACTCAAATATGTTGTCAGCCTGACGATGAAATTCAATATGTTGTTTAACGTCTCTTTCATCAGGTTCATGTTCCTTGTATGAATCTCCTGCACCCGTACCAACTCAATCAAGGTCGGGATTTCCGCGTCGACCTGTGCCATTAGCTGGAGTGTTGGAAGGAGGAACATTTACGTTCGAAAGGTTCTGACTGGAATTCGGAGTAGTTGAGTTATACCTAAGACCAACCATTTCTGTGAAAATGTGAGATTTCAACCAAGAAACTAATCTCCCACTGTGGTCACCAAAATGTAGATGGGGAAAAACGATTTGCTGGTTTTTTAGGGAATTGAAGAGACGAACGTGTGGTCGAGACTCCTCAACCGAGCAAACTACTTAACCTCACACAGATGCACTGCACAAGAGTGCTTTAAGTTAGAGAGATCAATCTGTAGGACTCCAGCCTAAACCAAGTCAATGGTCGTTCCAGAGTCAATTCGGTAACAAAGAGGGAGATGGGTTGATCTGTAGGAGGGAAGCTGAGAATTGTGTGGGATCAATGATGATCAAGAATTTTGGATGTGTTGTAGGTTTCTGTAAATGATGAATAAGTTCGAATGATTGAGATAGTGCTGCTCACACGATGATTCTTGGTTATACGATGGATAGTCTGTTCAATAACTCGTGGATTTATGTGTCTCATTCAATGGATTCAGAGACTTATTTATATTTTCAGAATAGTGAACACCTTGATCCCAGTAAGTGTGACGGTTTCTAAAGTGAAAGAGTGGGAAAGTGGGAGATCGTGGTAAAATCAGTTACATGTCGTCTGGAGACTTGATTGATCATATACCCACCACTTTGATAACTCCTTCAACCGTTTGCACGACTTACTCACATTTCTCATCGTGGATGAACACACGTGTTATAGGCCGCAAGACCAAAACCCTAACTGATATCCCCCATGTGACGTGATTGATGTCTCACGAAAGTAGCGTCTGCAAAGCAGACGTGTATTTGATTAGTCGGTCGTTGAGTTATTAGACAGTGAGTCTAAGTTTTGTTGAATTGATCATGAGTGACGAGTGCTCAGTGATTCATGGATTGAACAGACGTACAGTTCTTATGTTGATATTTCTCGTCTGAGCAAATATTGTAAATTCGAGCAACTGATCAAGTATTGCTCGATTTGACGAATTACTAAATATTTATAGTTGGATCAATATTCGAGCAACTGAACAATTGCTCGATTCGACGAATTACTGAATATCGATAAATTACTGAATATTGATAGTTGGGTCAATATTCGAGCAACTGAGCAAGTATTGCTCAATTCGATGAATTATTTACTGGTAACGTGACCCATTAAAATATTGGTAGACTACTAAATATTATATGATTAATCCAGATGTCGATTGCTGGATCGACATAAATTTATTAGTGTTTGAACTTGCTTAGAATGATGATTTGTGGAGCGTTTGTTCGAAACCCTAATTTTTGATCAATTGTTCATCAATTGATGAATTGCTGAAAATAGGTCATGAGTGAGCAAGGGAACGACTACACGGGATGATGGAAGTCCACATGGTGGCTAAGTGATCAAGTGAGCGTGCATCAGGGTCTTTAGTTGACCGGTTGGTGAAAGAATGATCAAATGCTGGTGTTGACCATTTATTAGAATAGTGCTAGCATTAGGTGATAAAACCTAATTATGGAGAAGCGAGGGACCGTCCAAGGGAGCATAGAACCGGCCCTTAGTGATGCGGGACTAGCTGATGGTCGTTTGAGCGAATTCCAGGTTGGTTAGAAAAAGTTTGAACCCAATATGAGCAATTGAGCAAATTAGGTTAAAATTATAAGAATGTGTGGGACCGGCTCCTTGCAAGCCTTAGGGCCGGCCTTGGTCGGTCAAGGAAGCATGCCCGTGTCACCATGATGACCATGTCTCAGTCCTGAGAGTTTCGGTATTTTCTGATGTGCATTCGAGCAATATCTTGGATTTTTAGAAGAGTTTGATCTTTGATTGAAATTCTTGATTTTTCTCGAATGAGCAAGTAGAACTTTGCTCGTCTGATCAGTATCTTGAGAATATTAAAATAATAATATTTTATTATTTGGCGTGAGTAGCATAGTCGGTCATGTGACCATTTGACTTTTTGGCTTTTTCATGGTTTGAGCAATATTTGAGAAAATATGAAGAAACCATGATTTTTTGCTCAAGCGGAGGAGTTTCATGAGATGAGGGAAATAATAATTATGAAATCAAGGGATTGCAAGATGTGGGACCAGCCACGGCTAGGGAATGGTCGTCCGGCTAGGTAGCCCGGTCCCGCAACACCTTTCCCTATTTTATTATTTTTCATGAAACCGTGAAAATATGGAGAAACCGTGAGTTTTGCTCAAACAAGGAAAGTTTCTTGAATGAAGGAGTTTTCATGAGTTCATGAAAATAAAATAAGAAAAAGAAAGGAAGAGGCGTGAGGGAACGGCAAAGACGGCATGGCCGGCCGGCCGGTGGGCCAGGCACTTAGGCGCCTCTTTTCTATTTTTTTATTAGTATTTTCTCTCTCCTGTTTTGTGTAGGATTCCTCGTTTGTCCATATTTTGAATGCTCGTTTGTGCATCTGGGTGATCGTTCGTGCATCATTGTTGAGTACACTTGCACCATTTTAGTGGGGCTTACTCGGTTATAGTCTAGATGCCCGATTGTTGAGTAACTATTACTAATTCATGAAATTCGGTGGAGAATTATTCATGAAACGGAGTAATAATCATGAATTGTGCATCTATTACTAATCCATGAATCCAGACGGGGAATTCAGGAAACGGAATAATGAGATAACTTGATCATCTGTTACTAATCCATGGAGTCAGCCGGGGATTCATGGAACGGAGTAATGAGATATAATAGATTATTTTCTAGGAATTCAGTGGCGAATGTCACGGTAGAATTAATATATTGTATAATCAGAAAAGTGCATAGTCAGGGAACAACGTGCAGCGTTTTTGACGTCCTGAAGGCGTTTAGCCCCCTCAACAAACAATTATGTAGGAGAGCCGCCTGAATCTATACACAGTCTCTCTACATAGTCAGGGAATAGCGAGTGTCGCCGAGGTCCTGAAGGTGTTAAGCCCTCTCAACAAACAATTATGTAGGAGGACCGCCCAATCGTTCTTCTATGTAGATGGGGTCTCTCTATGTAGTCAGGGAACAGCGAGTATCGTCGACAACCTGAACGCGTTAATCCCTCTCAACAAACAATTATATAGGAGGACTGTGATAGACGCATTTATGTGTCTATTTTGATCTCAATTACATGTATTGTTAGTGCTCGATTTTGTATTTATTATGACTTTTTATGTCTTTGTAGGTGTTTTTGGAGAAATACACTTGTGCGGAGAAATTGGATCGAGAAGTGGTCCTTGAAGACGTACTACAGGCAACCCGTAAGTATGTTGGAGACGCCCTAGAAAACTTATATTTACACCTCGGAGGAATTTCTATCTACACCCTACAAATGGATAAGGGGTGCCCTCTTTACTATTTACCCTCCATTGCTATGTGCACCCAATGCATGCTATTTACACCCCACGGATATAGGCACCCCCGGGTTTGAATAGGGGCACTCCACCTTCATCATTTAAACTTCAGTTTGGCGGGTTTTTGGCGCTGCCGACGCGGATTTGTATTAGGTTTTAGGTTTTATATTTATTTTATTATTTAGATTTTTTTGTCCTCTTTTACGCCTTTGGTATTTTTTGATTCTTTTCAGATTTGGAGCAAAGCTACAAGGAAAGAAAAAGTGCTATAAAAGGAAAGCATCGCCAAAGAAGGAAAGAAAAGAGGAATCCGAAAGGAGTAAAGAAGAATATTGTGTACATAATTATTTTATTTCTTTTTATTTTTGGAAACTGTATTAGGTTTTAGTTTGTTATAATTTTTCTTTTTATTTTTATACATCTTTTTGGACTTTATTTTTGGACTTTATTTTGGACTTGGACATTATTATTAAACCCCAAGGAAGGGTTAAAAAATTAAATAAAACTGTTTGCAGGGAAGGACGATAGTTACGATACTGTCTCGTCCCCTCGAGTTCGTACACTGACATAAGAGTCGGTGGCCGGAGTCGACTTCCACGGTTTTAGGCCTGTCAATGGAAATCCGTTAACCGTTAGCCGAATCCGATTACCCGGTTGCCGTTATGTTTAGTTCCATTATATCTGTTATCCGTTATCCGTTACCGATAATGTAGCGGTTAATTTTATCCGACGGTGACGGCAACGAAAGACCTATTTCCGTTAGCCTTAATTCCGTTAACCGCTAACGTGTGCCTAGCACGTGTAAAATTCATCTATACCTAGGTTACTATACTCGAATCAACATCATTTTCATCTTCTTCTGTTCTTCAACTGAATCAACTCACAAACGAGAGAAGAAAATTGAAATTAGGGTTTTCAATTCGTGAAATTAATCATGACCCAAAGCGAAAGAGGAGCATCCAATTGCGTTGGTTCATCAAAAAGAAGTCATCCCTCTCAATCACTTTCAGTTGCATCTGAATTACCTTCTGCATCTCAAGTTCAACAATCAGGAATTCAATCAACACCTGCTGCTGTTGCAACAGAAGAAGCAGTAGAAGAAATAGAAGTAGATGAAGATCCAATTATAGCTGAAGCAAAGAAGAAACTGCGTGCAGTAAGGTCTGATGTTTGGGATGATTTTGAAAGGTTAACTGAAAAGAAGATGGTAAAAGGTAAGGAGATTGGGATACTTGTAGCTAAATGCAAACATTGTAATAAGAGAATGACTGCACCCAGTAGCCAAGGAACCAGCAAATTGCATTACCATGCCAAAACTTGCCAAAACAAGCCTGCAAACAAGAAAGGACAAACAAAGATTACTACAGTCAGAACAGGTAATGCACAAACTAAGCTTGCTAATTGGAAGTATGATGCTGATGCTACTAGGATACTAGTTGCCAAAATGATTGCTAAACATGGTTATCCAATCACTATAGTTGAGCATCCATATTTTGTTGAGTTTGTGAAGTCTTTAAATCCTGCTGCTAAACTTTATACTAGTAATACAGTTAGGGAAGATATCATGAAACTAAGAACTGAGTTCAAAAAAGAATTACAAGACCAATTTGAGACAATTACATCTAAGTGTAGTTTAACAACAGATATGTGGTCATGTAAGCATACAAAGGATGGTTATTGCTGTGTGACAATGCATTACATAGATGATGATTGGAAACTTATTAAGAAAACACTTGCATATACTTTAGTGCCATCACCACATTCTGGAGAAGTTCTAGCATCTGTAGTGAAATCAGTATGTCTAGATTGGAACATAGATACTAAGCTTTTTGTTGTTGTTGCTGACAATGCTAGCTCCAACAATGTTATGATGGACCATCTGAAGAAATGGCTTGATAGCAAAGACTGTTTAGTTCTTAATGGGCATATGTTCCAAATGAGGTGTAATAATCATGTATTACACTTGATTGTAGGGTGTGGAATGAGAGTGGATGCTCCATTTATAGATGCAGTTAGAGAGTGTGTAAAATATGTCAAAGCAAGTCAGGCTAGAAAAGAGAGATTTGAATTTTCTATTGCTCAAGTTAAGCTTCCTTCTTCAAGGTCTGTGGGTTTAGATGTGGATACCAGGTGGAACTCCACCTATAAGATGTTAAAGGATGCAATCTTTCTGAGACAAGCTTTTGTTAGGCTAGCTGATTTAGATAATGACTTCAAGATACTACCAACCTCTAAGGAGTGGGAACAAGGAGTACACATATGTGAATGTTTGGAATTGTTTGATGTCATTTCAACCAAATTTGCTGGGATTAAGTATCCCACAGCAAATTTATATTATAATGGGGTGCAAGAAGTTAATAGATGCATTAAGATATGGGAATCAAGTCAGCATGAGTACATCAGAGACATGGCCAATAATATGAGGATGAAATTTGATAGCTACTGGAAAGAAAGTAACACTTTGATGGGCATTGGGGTTGTTTTAGATCCTAGGTACAAAGCTAAATGGGTGGAGTTTGTTATGAAGAGAGTATATGGTGTGGATCACTATAAAAGTCACTATAAAAAATTTGAGCTTGCACTCAATGCTCTTTTCTGTGCTTATGAAACAAACACTACAGCTCCAGATTATTTTGATACTGCAATGCATTCAACTGCATTTGAGAGCTGTGCAGGTACAAGTACAATAACATCATATGGATTTGGTTATGATGATTTCATTATGGAAAACAATATGTTTGAGGTTGAGAAGTCAGAATTGGAGACATACTTAGCAGAACCAGTTCTTCCTAAAGGCACAGATGCTGAAGAAATGAGGTTTGATATCTTAAGTTGGTGGAAGAATCATTCTGCTAAGTACCCAATTCTCTCAAGGATTGCAAGAGATGTATTGGCTGTTCCAGTGACAAGTGTAGCATCAGAATCCATGTTTAGTATTGGTGGCAGAGTTCTCACATCTCACAGGAGTTCATTAGCTCCAGATCTTGTTGAAGCTTTGTTTTGTTTGGGTGATTGGCTGCCAGATCTCACTCTCAGTGAGAGCAATAGTTGTGTTACTGGTAAGTTTCCTTATATCTTAATATTTTACTAGCTTTTACTGATAGTTGTGACTGCACTGACATTGCCACTTTTATTGGCTTATTGCACTGACATTGCTACTTTTAGTGGCTTATTGCACTGACATTGCCACTTTGCCAACTTAAGTTGCTTCACTGACATCACTGTCTAACACTTTTCATTTTCCTTTCAAAATGCAGAAGTTGAGGACTAAGGAGGAATGCAGTTGGCATTGGCAGTGGAGAATTTGGAGATGGAGGAATGCATTTGCAGTTGCAGATGCAGTTGGCATCCCTTTGTCTTTTCTTTTGCAAAAACTTGGTTTTTTTCTTTTGATAGAACATGTGATGATCTGAACATGTAATTTGGTTTAGAACATGAACATTTGTATGTTTTTTTTTTCTGTGTGTCATGGATTTAGAACTTGTTTGCTTGGATTTAGAACTATTCTATGTAATTGGTTTGTGTTTTAAACCTGCTTTTGTGTTGTCCTGTGACATACCGGTTAATACCGGAAAATTAACCGTTAGCCTATAAATCCGACGTAACGGCAATGGTTTTGGATTTTACAATTCCGTCGGCATTTAACGGATAACGGTTAACCGCTAATTTAAACGGCAACGGTAGCGGCAGAGCCATTATTTGTTACGTTAAGTGCCGTTGACAGGCCTACACGGTTTATCGCCCTTCTGGTACGGGAGGTAAGATTCTATACACCCAGGAATCCTATGTCAGTGTGTTATATTTTGTGATACAAACGTGTGCACACACCATATTGCATCGTCAGACGCTGATTTTTAGGAAAACATGTGGTTTAGTACGGTGAACCCTCTGGACGTTATCATCCGAAACACCACAAGCCTCAGCCTTGTACCTTTGACCAGTCTTTGACTGTAGGTATATTTTGTTGTGGTAACCTGAGCTTACCCATTTTAGTCGACCCTGCATTTGCACGTACACAAAAGTATGTCGAACTGGTATTACAATAGCCAATACAATGAATATCCGACTGATTTTCAAAATGGACATTACTTTGATCGTAGTGTGAATAGTGATTGGGAGCACCGACCTATTCAAGGTTATGGCTCATACCATGGTGAGCCCAATTACTATCCACACGCGTACTGGTCTTACGAGCAAGAAAATAAGAAATATCATAGTACTAGCTCCTCGTCTTTGGACGACTTAATTAAACAGTTAAAGACTAGTCCTTATGATCATTCTGTTCCTATTCTTCCTCTAGAATAGTCTCTCAAGATAATAGCTGATCACTTTGGTCATATCCTTCCTCTAGAAGAGTCTCTCAAAATACTAGCTGAAAATACAGATAGGTTTGTGATAGACAGGAACGAAAGAATAACTCGAAATAATCTTAATTTCCAATATGGTGTTTCCAATATTACCCTTGAGAAGGTTATAATTGATAACACTACATGTTTAGATGAGGTTCAACCATTTTCATGCTATTATAATGATGATTATGATGAGGAAAGTGTTGATGAAGAATTTGAAATATGTAGGCATAGTGATCAGGAATTTGTTACTCCAATTAAGCTTTATAACGATAATGTTATTTCTATTTCAAATCCAAATAATTTTAATGATTATTCACCTATTCAAAAGGACGGGGATTTGACTAGAGATACCCCCGTTTTAGACGATGTAGTATTTCCTTTTGATTACGAAGCCGATGATTGTTTAGAGGAACGAGTTTATTATGAGAATACTGTTTTAGAGTCCAATGATTTAAAAACTATAGTCTTACACAAAGAAGATGAACTTGTGGAGATTTTAAATTTGCATGAGGATACATCACCTGAGTATAACCTAGAAGAAGCAATTGACTATTTTCAGGATTCTGACGGTCTAGAAATTAGGGAAATTGTAGCTAGTCTATCTAGAGACACCCAAAACTCTAAGTTTGGGGGTGATTATCATTCTCCTTGTTCCTTATCTTTAGCTCTTACAGAGATCCCTCACCTGGGACTTGACATATGTGCCTCAACCATTTCAAAAGATTATCTTCATACACGTTTTCCTGAACCTAGTGATGTCCATAAGGAAGTTCAGTTGTTAGAAACCCATCCTCTGGTTGATGTGGTTTTCCCGGGCTATGATACCCAGATTGACTTTGTTTTCCCACCAAATATTTTTCTTCCAAATGTGGGAACGTATGAATTTCAAATGTGTCAGTTACTAAGTTTTGAGACTATACCTAATTATGTTAGGAGAATAGAAACGACACATTTGCTTAAGAATGACCACCACTTTCATTGCGGTCAACTGTTTGAGTCAAACTTGATTGACTTAGAGGATCCTCAATTATTCAGGTTATTATTATGTGCTTCTAAATTTTTTCATACCTTACAACCTGAACCTTAGGATCTTTCTTATAAGGAGGTGCATCCCATGAAAATATTTTATTTAGACCCCTTTATTGAACCTGAACCACAACTATATGTAGTTGTCATAAACAGGAAACTAGGAAAGGGTGTGTTATGTTTATTCTTGGTTTGTTGCAGTTTACTTTTGTCTGTGATAACACTTTTTGATGCAGAAGACCCACAATTTTTTCGACTATTGCTATATGATTCGAGGTGATTAATTCTTTCTGATGTCTGGCTGAAGACGTTAAACTTAGCACTTCTTGGGAGGTAACCCAATCTCATGCAATACGGTAATATTGGTAGGCATTTAAAGATGTGAAAATAAGACAATAAATGGATGCCTACAGTGATACCTGCAAGTGCACAGGGTCAAATTGTAGTAATGTGTGCAATACAGGGTCATTCTACAGGGACTTGGGGTGTATTGAAGCATTCCTAAGCTACTTAATCTAAATGCAATGAGTGACAATGACACAATGAAGCAAAGAGAGCAAAACAGGGCCTATACAAGGTGAGTTAAAGGTGACAGTGGCATATACAATGGTATGGTAGTGGCAATGTGGTAGTGATAAATCAAGACAGTTGCAAACCAAGGCCTAAGCCAAGGGCAATGGCAGGGGAGCAAAACTACAGATACAAAACAGAGAAACAACACAACTAGGTTATGAATCCACCTTGTGACCTAGCCAGATAGTGTAATTCTATGTTAAATCCCTGTCCCTAATGGAGCTAGGTGAAGGTTCAAGCCTGCCTATGTTCCAGGGCGTACATAAATGGAATGGAAAGATAAAAAGCTTGCTCAACTGTTTACTCCTAGCATTGACTGTCTTTTGACAGCACAATCAATCACAAGCACAATTGAGCACTAATTTCCTCCATTTCTCAATCAATTCTATTTACATGAATTATAACCTAACATTCCACCACTAACAGTGACTTAAGGCATCATGTCAGCCTAGCTATACACATACACATGTGAGCTCACATAACAGCAACAAAAAAAAACATTTACTAAACAGAGAACTACAAACTAACATGTGAACTAGAATGAAATGTGAATTAAAACATAAAACAAACTGAACTGAAACAAGATAAACTAAAACTGAATTTGGAATTAAAATTGAAAATTAAAATTAAAATTAAATCTACAAATACAAAACAGGGAAGAAAAATCTACCCAAGAGGAACTGGCTAGTCCAGCCCTCATGGGGATACACTGGCTAGTCCAGAGATGTCCGTTACAACACACCCACAACCCTCAATTTATAGTCCACAACACTCAATTAGGGTTCTACAAGTTTCCCCCAAATCAGTCAAAATTAGGGTTAGATATTTTACCTAATTTGATGTGATAACTCCCAATTCTTCTCGACCCATGCTTCCATTTGTACTCCTCTACCTCTCCATAGCCTTGCTGTCGTTATTTGAAGACATGCAATAACTTTCATCAAAATCACTCGACCTCAGTGGCGTGTGGAATTGATGAAGATGATTGAAAATCATCATACGAGTTAGGTGGTGAGAGTGGGCTGTGGTGGTTAGATAATTTGGTGGCGGTTAGGTGGTAGAGATGGCTGTTGCAGGGTGATGGTGGTGGTTCTGCACAGGGTATGGTGGAGAGGAATAAGGTGAATGTCGATTTTTTTGGGAAGAAGGGGATGTTTGGTTAGGTCATAGGGTTCGGTCGCTATGGTGTGTAGCGGGACAGAAGAATATGATGATCAGCGTGTGAAAGACGTTGGATACGAAGATGGTTGGTAGATCTAACGGTGGTATGAGAGATGAATCACTTCGACCGTTGGATTGTGAAATACAACAAAGTCAACGGTGCTAGATGATGTTAGGTACTGTAGTGTAAAGCGGGAGTATCTAATTTTGATGCACAGGCATAGGAGCGACCGTTGGATTCAAATACAATCTAATCTGAAGGCTTGGAATTTAAGCGCTGTGGTGTTTGTCAGAGACTTCAGATTTTGATGCTCTATGAATGAGCGACCGTAGGATGATGAGTTGGATCCAATCTGACGGCTGAGAATGGAGGCGGTTTTGGTTATAGAAAATGGGTTTGGGTAAGGGTTTTGGCCCTTGGGTATGCCAAGCCCATATATTCTTTAAGAGCAATTCTTCCTTCTTGAGCCCATTTCTAGTGTTTTGGGCTTATGCGCACCATTCTTCGCGGCTTCCTTGCGTAATTTCTTCCGGCTTTTCACTACTTTTCTGCTCTTTTCCGCTCCGCAAGTCATCTAAACTTTATTTGGTACCTAAAAATGCAAAATTAATTAAGAAAAATATTTATTCTTGAAAATAATGAAAATACAGAATATGGGATAAAATGTAGAATTAATGCACAACATATGAGTTAAATGCCAACAAAAAGGGATAAATATATACAATATTTGGCACTCATCAAATACCCCCAAACCTGAATTTTACTTGTCCTCAAGTAAAACAAAACTAAGGAAATCCTAACTATACCACTGTCGCTGGTTTCTCGAATGCATTTAGCGTATGCACTAAGCCTTTTAAACCACTAAGTGTCCCTAGTGGACGAGTGAAGTCTCGTGAAGGTTTGCTTAGAACGTACATACAAAGTTCTAGGCCAAAATATAAGCTCAGATTCCATGAAATGTGACATGTGCAAGTCAGTTTAAGCTCACAGCAAAATGGAGATGTCAATCTAGCTATCAAAGGCACAATCCTAGCACTGATAACAAATAAAGACATGTGATAAGAGTGTAAAGTGTATCTACACATGTGTAAAGAAAGATCGGATGTTATGACTACTAATCACCAAGAGATAGTTTCTCAGGCTAAGAACCAAGGTCGAAATCTAGCTAGCTGTCCGGACTTTACGAGAATTGTGAATGAGTTGGAGGTATTTCACAATTACTCGCGTTGTACATCAATGGCATACACCCTCCTTGCTTATTACAATGAAACAACAAAATGTCTATTTACATGACTCTTATTTACATTGACTACTCTCTTTTATTTTTGGAACAAGAGAGGATGGAATTGATAAATACTTGATTTTTTTTTATTTTTTTTTTTTTGAATAAGGAAACACTTTTGATACATATACAAAAGGAAACAAAAGATTACATGACACTTTGCAAGAGGTAGCCCTTTTTGATGCACCCAGTTAAATTCGATGGTTGTCTTTCTTAATGTAACCTCCACCTTCTATCCCAACCAACCAAAGAACAAGCTAGTCAAGTTTCGTTTAGTATTCTAAAGTTATTGGCAATCGTGACTTCCTATCAAACACCTTGAAGATCGAGGCTATACATGTATTGGTAGATCGTGCGCGTGCAAATTTCTTATCACTATGTGAATTGTGCTAGAATCAGGGTGCCTAAATATCTAGACTAAGACACCTAATAATTACATATTTGCACAAGAGTCAACATTTCAAGGTAAATGAGCTCCATTTTTATGTGTTCTTTTTTTCAATTTTTTAATTTTTTTGGAATTTTTTAAATTTTTTCAAAAAGAGGGAGTTCTGTTTTCAATTATGGCATATTATCGTGGTATCTACTCTATACCCCCAAACCTAAACTAAACATTGTCCTCAATGTTTCAAAATATGAACAAAATTATAATACAACATATGAAAAGGGACATGCTGAGTAGAGTAAAAGGAGAGAGAATGCCCGATTTCGGCGAAAGCAGAATTAAAACTCCGTTATCCAAGGCAAAACTCCAACATATTTCAGTTAAGAGTCACATTGGATTAGCAAAATATATACAAAAGGAACAAAAGGGTTTAAGAAATTTTATCTACTGGATTATGTACAAGAAAATTTGGTTTTTAATGGGATTGGACTTTTCGGGGAAAATTTGGTTTTGTCGGGAGACATTTGGTTTTGGCGGGAGACATTTGGAAACTTTTGGTTTTTTTAAAGGGAGCAAAGAGCTTTGTGTTTCTTGGGAATTTTGGAAAAGAAATTTGGTTTTTTATGGGATGAGGAAAAATTTTGGTTTTTAAAGGGAGCAAAGCCTTTTGGTTTTTAATGGGTTAAAGAAAAAACTTTTGGTTTAAATGGGATAAAAGGCCAAGCCCACTGTTGGGTTTTGCGAAGCCCAGCTACGTTTTTGAAAAACAGGCCCACTGCTGGCGAGTAAAGCTCACTGTTGGTTTTTGGAATTTTGAAATTTTGGCCCACTTGAACTTTGGTTCAGGCTCACAGTTCAGAAACAAGCCCAGGTAACAATTTGAAATTTGGGCTCTTAAATAGCCAAAGGTCGAGGCCCAACTGGGCTTTTGAAAACGTTTTCTGTTTTTGGGTCAAGCCCACAGTGTAAATGTTTTGTTTTCAAATGGATGTTAAGCCCACAGTCCCAGAAATTTAGTTGGGCTTTGGCTAGCTACTAACTAAAATATGAGGCCCAACTGGGCTTTCAAAAGTTCAGTTTTCTTTAATTTAAACAACAGGCCCAAATCAATCTAAAACCATGCCCACAAGAAATTAAACAAACAAGCCCACAAGAAATTAATTACAAACCCAACAGAAAAATGGAAAAAATTATTACAAGCCCACAAATTAAAAATGGAAGCCCACAGGTTGGGTTCTCTTAATGGGTTTAGGCTTACTTGCTTAAGCACAGCCCAGCTGCTCAGTTTGGTTGCAAAAGCCCAGTTGGGCTTTGGATCATCCTAAGCTTTGGCTTCAATACTCAAGGCCCAGTTGGGCTTGGCTTATGAATGGCAGCAGCACCACTTCAGGCCTAGCAGCAGGAGCAGATCAGCAGCAGCAGCAACAGCACAACAGCAGGCTTTGCAGGTTCATAGGGCCACAGCAGAGCAACAGGTGCAGAAGGCAGCAGCAGTTAGCAGCAACAGGCAGCAACATGGGCCACAGCAGCTCAGCAGCAGTCTTGGCCTGGCACAAGCAGGAGCACCACAGCAGCACAAGCACAGCAGCTCAGCAGGAGAGCAGGAGTACAGCAAGCACAGGAGCAGCAGCAGCAGCAGCTCCACAGCAAAAGCAGCAGATAGGCAGGTACCTGCTGGCTCAAAGCAGAAAGTGAGTAAAGATGCAAGCTATGATGCAGGAATGTAAGTGAACAATATGCAAATGAGTATGCAATGCAGGGAAAGATGCAAATGCAATGAACTATGATGCAAATATGAAGATGAAAGTGAATGCAACAAAACAGCAAAGAACAAATCAACACACAGCGCCAAGTCCCGGCACGGCGCCAAAAACTTGGTAGGCATTTAAAGATGTGAAAATAAGACAATAAATGGATGCCTACAGTGATACCTGCAAGTGCACAGGGTCATTGTAGTTGTGTGCAAGATAGGGTCATTCCACAGGGACTTGGGGTGTATTGAAGCATTCCTAAGCTAGTTAATCTAAATGCAATGAGTGACAATGACACAATGAAGCAAAGAGAGCAAAACAGGGCCTATACAAGGTGAGTTAAAGGTGACAGTGGCATATACAATGGTATGGTAGTGGCAATGTGGTAGTGATAAATCAAGACAGTTGCAAACCAAGGCCTAAGCCAAGGGCAATGGCAGGGGAGCAAAACTACAGATACAAAACAGAGAAACAACACAACTAGGTTATGAATCCACCTTGTGACCTAGCCAGATAGTGTAATTCTATGTTAAATCCCTGTCCCTAATGGAGCTAGGTGAAGGTTCAAGCCTGCCTATGTTCCAGGGCGTACATAAATGGAATGGAAAGATAAAAAGCTTGCTCAACTGTTTACTCCTAGCATTGACTGTCTTTTGACAGCACAATCAATCACAAGCACAGTTGAGCACTAATTTCCTCCATTTCTCAATCAATTCTATTTACATGAATTATAACCTAACGTTCCACCACTAACAGTGACTTAAGGCATCATCTCAGCCTAGCTATACACATACACATGTGAGCTCACATAACAGCAACAAAAAAAAACATTTACTAAACAGAGAACTACAAACTAACATGTGAACTAGAATGAAATGTGAATTAAAACATAAAACAAACTTAATTGAAACAAGATAAACTAAAACTGAATTTGGAATTAAAATTGAAAATTAAAATTAAATCTACAAATACAAAACAGGGAAGAAAAATCTACCCAAGAGGAACTGGCTAGTCCAGCCCTCATGGGGATACACTGGCTAGTCCAGAGATATCCCTTACAACACACCCACAACCCTCAATTTATAGTCCACAACACTCAATTAGGGTTCTACAAGTTTCCCCCAAATCAGTCAAAATTAGGGTTAGATATTTTACCTAATTTGATGTGATAACTCCCAATTCTTCTCGACCCATGCTTCCATTTGTACTCCTCTACCTCTCCATAGCCTTGCTGTCGTTATTTGAAGACATGCAATCACTTTCATCAAAATCACTCGACCTCAGTGGCGTGTGGAATTGATGAAGATGATTGAAAATCATCATACGAGTTAGGTGGTGAGAGTGGGCTGTGGTGGTTAGATAATTTGGTGGCGGTTAGGTGGTAGAGATGGCTGTTGCAGGGTGATGGTGGTGGTTCTGCACAGGGTATGGTGGAGAGGAAGAAGGTGAAGGTCGATTGTTTTGGGAAGAAGGGGATGTTTGGTTAGGTCATAGGGTTCGGTCGCTATGGTGTGTAGCGGGACAGAAGAATCTGATGATCAGCGTGTGAAAGACGTTGGATACGAAGATGGTTGGTAGATCTAACGGTGGTATGAGAGATGAATCACTTCGACCGTTGGATTGTGAAATACAACAAAGTCAACGGTGCTAGATGATGTTAGGTACTGTAGTGTAAAGCGGGAGTATCTAATTTTGATGCACAGGCATAGGAGCGACCGTTGGATTCAAATACAATCTAATCTGAAGGCTTGGAATTTAAGCGCTGTGGTGTTTGTCAGAGACTTCAGATTTTGATGCTCTATGAATGAGCGACCGTAGGATGATGAGTTGGATCCAATCTGACGGCTGAGAATGGAGGCGGTTTTGGTTATAGAAAATGGGTTTGGGTAAGGGTTTTGGGCCTTGGGTATGCCAAGCCCATATCTTCTTTAAGAGCAATTCTTCCTTCTTGAGCCCATTTCTAGTCTTTTGGGCTTATGCGCACCATTCTTCGCGGCTTCCTTGCGTAATTTCTTCCGGCTTTTCACTACTTTTCTGCTCTTTTCCGCTCCGCAAGTCATCTAAACTTTATTTGGTACCTAAAAATGCAAAATTAATTAAGAAAAATATTTATTCTTGAAAACAATGAAAATACAGAATATGGGATAAAATGTAGAATTAATGCACAACATATGAGTTAAATGCCAACAAAAAGGGATAAATATATACAATATTTGGCACTCATCAAATACCCCCAAACCTGAATTTTACTTGTCCTCAAGTAAAACAAAACTAAGGAAATCCTAACTATACCACTGTCGCTGGTTTCTCGAATGCATTTAGCGTATGCACTAAGCCTTTTAAACCACTAAGTGTCCCTAGTGGACGAGTGAAGTCTCGTGAAGGTTTGCTTAGAACGTACATACAAAGTTCTAGGCCAAAATATAAGCTCAGATTCCATGAAATGTGACATGTGCAAGTCAGTTTAAGCTCACAGCAAAATGGAGATGTCAATCTAGCTATCAAAGGCACAATCCTAGCACTGATAACAAATAAAGACATGTGATAAGAGTGTAAAGTGTATCTACACATGTGTAAAGAAAGATCGGATGTTATGACTACTAATCACCAAGAGATAGTTTCTCAGGCTAAGAACCAAGGTCGAAATCTAGCTAGCTGTCCGGACTTTACGAGAATTGTGAATGAGTTGGAGGTATTTCACAATTACTCGCGTTGTACATCAATGGCATACACCCTCCTTGCTTATTACAATGAAACAACATTTACATTACTACTCTCTTTTACATTTTACTCTCTTTTTTTTTTTTTTTTTTTATTTTTTTTTTTTTTTTTTTTTTTTGAATAAGGAAACACTTTTGATACATATACAAAAGGAAACAAAAGATTACATGACACTTTGCAAGAGGTAGCCCTTTTTGATGCACCCAGTTAAATTCGATGGTTGTCTTTCTTAATGTAACCTCCACCTTCTATCCCAACCAACCAAAGAACAAGCTAGTCAAGTTTCGTTCAGTATTCTAAAGTGATTGGCAATCGTGACTTCCTATCAAACACCTTGAAGATCGAGGCTATACATGTATTGGTAGATCGTGCGCGTGCAAATTTCTTATCACTATGTGAATTGTGCTAGAATCAGGGTGCCTAAATATCTAGACTAAGACTCCTAATAATTACATATTTGCACAAGAGTCAACATTTCAAGGTAATGAGCTCCATTTTTATGTTTTTTTTTTTCAATTTTTTAATTTTTTTGGAATTTTTTAAATTTTTTCAAAAAGAGGGAGTTCTGTTTTCAATTATGGCATATTATCGTGGTATCTACTCTATACCCCCAAACCTAAACTAAACATTGTCCTCAATGTTTCAAAATATGAACAAAATTTAATACAACATATGAAAAGGGACATGCTGAGTAGAGTAAAAGGAGAGAATACCCGATTTCGGCGAAAGCAGAATTAAAACTCCGTTATCCAAGGCAAAACTCCAACATATTTCAGTTAAGAGTCACATTGGATTAGCAAAATATACAAAAGGAACAAAAGGGTTTTAAGAAATTTTATCTACTGGATTATGTACAAGAAAATTTGGTTTTTAATGGGATTGGACTTTTCGGGGAAAATTTGGTTTTGTCGGGAGACATTTGGTTTTGGCGGGAGACATTTGGAAACTTTTGGTTTTTTTAAAGGGAGCAAAGAGCTTTGTGTTTCTTGGGAATTTTGGAAAAGAAATTTGGTTTTTTATGGGATGAGGAAAATTTTGGTTTTAAAGGGAGCAAAGCCTTTTGGTTTTTAATGGGTTAAAGAAAAAACTTTTGGTTTAAATGGGATAAAAGGCCAAGCCCACTGTTGGGTTTTGCGAAGCCCAGCTACGTTTTTGAAAAACAGGCCCACTGCTGGCGAGTAAAGCTCACTGTTGGTTTTTGGAATTTTGAAATTTTGGCCCACTTGAACTTTGGTTCAGGCCCACAGTTCAGAAACAAGCCCAGGTAACAATTTGAAATTTGGGCTCTTAAATAGCCAAAGGTCGAGGCCCAACTGGGCTTTTGAAAACGTTTTCTGTTTTTGGGTCAAGCCCACAGTGTAAATGTTTTGTTTTCAAATGGATGTTAAGCCCACAGTCCCAGAAATTTAGTTGGGCTTTGGCTAGCTCTACTAACTAAATATCCCAACTGGGCTTTCAAAAGTTCAGTTTTCTTTAATTTAAACAACAGGCCCAAATCAATCTAAAACCATGCCCACAAGAAATTAAACAACAAGCCCACAAGAAATTTTTACAAACCCAACAGAAAATGGAAAAAATTATTACAAGCCCACAAATTAAAAATGGAAGCCCACAGGTTGGGTTCTCTTAATGGGTTTAGGCTTACTTGCTTAAGCACAGCCCAGCTGCTCAGTTTGGTTGCAAAGCCCAGTTGGGCTTTGGATCATCCTAAGCTTTGGCTTCAATACTCAAGGCCCAGTTGGGCTTGGCTTATGAATGGCAGCAGCACACCACTTCAGGCCTAGCAGCAGGAGCAGATCAGCAGCAGCAGCAACAGCACAACAGCAGGCTTTGCAGGTTCATAGGGCCACAGCAGAGCAACAGGTGCAGAAGGCAGCAGCAGTTAGCAGCAACAGGCAGCAACATGGGCCACAGCAGCTCAGCAGCAGTCTTGGCCTGGCACAAGCAGGAGCACCACAGCAGCACAAGCACAGCAGCTCAGCAGGAGAGCAGGAGTACAGCAAGCACAGGAGCAGCAGCAGCAGCAGCTCCACAGCAAAAGCAGCATGATAGGCAGGTACCTGCTGGCTCAAAGCAGAAAGTGAGTAAGATGCAAGCTATGATGTAGGAATGTAAGTGAACAATATGCAAATGAGTATGCAATGCAGGGAAAGATGCAAATGCAATGAACTATGATGCAAATATGAAGATGAAAGTGAATGCAACAAAACAGCAAAGAACAAATCAACACACAGCGCCAAGTCCCGGCAACGGCGCCAAAAACTTGGTAGGCATTTAAAGATGTGAAAATAAGACAATAAATGGATGCCTACAGTGATACCTGCAAGTGCACAGGGTCAATTGTAGTAATGTGTGCAAGATAGGGTCATTCCACAGGGACTTGGGGTGTATTGAAGCATTCCTAAGCTAGTTAATCTAAATGCAATGAGTGACAATGACACAATGAAGCAAAGAGAGCAAAACAGGGCCTATACAAGGTGAGTTAAAGGTGACAGTGGCATATACAATGGTATGGTAGTGGCAATGTGGTAGTGATAAATCAAGACAGTTGCAAACCAAGGCCTAAGCCAAGGGCAATGGCAGGGGAGCAAAACTACAGATACAAAACAGAGAAACAACACAACTAGGTTATGAATCCACCTTGTGACCTAGCCAGATAGTGTAATTCTATGTTAAATCCCTGTCCCTAATGGAGCTAGGTGAAGGTTCAAGCCTGCCTATGTTCCAGGGCGTACATAAATGGAATGGAAAGATAAAAAGCTTGCTCAACTGTTTACTCCTAGCATTGACTGTCTTTTGACAGCACAATCAATCACAAGCACAGTTGAGCACTAATTTCCTCCATTTCTCAATCAATTCTATTTACATGAATTATAACCTAACATTCCACCACTAACAGTGACTTAAGGCATCATCTCAGCCTAGCTATACACATACACATGTGAGCTCACATAACAGCAACAAAAAAAAACATTTACTAAACAGAGAACTACAAACTAACATGTGAACTAGAATGAAATGTGAATTAAAACATAAAACAAACTGAATTGAAACAAGATAAACTAAAACTGAATTTGGAATTAAAATTGAAAATTAAAATTAAATCTACAAATACAAAACAGGGAAGAAAAATCTACCCAAGAGGAACTGGCTAGTCCAGCCCTCATGGGGATACACTGGCTAGTCCAGAGATGTCCCTTACAACACACCCACAACCCTCAATTTATAGTCCACAACACTCAATTAGGGTTCTACAAGTTTCCCCCAAATCAGTCAAAATTAGGGTTAGATATTTTACCTAATTTGATGTGATAACTCCCAATTCTTCTCGACCCATGCTTCCATTTGTACTCCTCTACCTCTCCATAGCCTTGCTGTCGTTATTTGAAGACATACAATCACTTTCATCAAAATCACTCGACCTCAGTGGCGTGTGGAATTGATGAAGATGATTGAAAATCATCATACGAGTTAGGTGGTGAGAGTGGGTTGTGGTGGTTAGATAATTTGGTGGCGGTTAGGTGGTAGAGATGGCTGTTGCAGGGTGATGGTGGTGGTTCTGCACAGGGTATGGTGGAGAGGAAGAAGGTGAAGGTCGATTGTTTTGGGAAGAAGGGGATGTTTGGTTAGGTCATAGGGTTCGGTCGCTATGGTGTGTAGCGGGACAGAAGAATCTGATGATCAGCGTGTGAAAGACGTTGGATACGAAGATGGTTGGTAGATCTAACGGTGGTATGAGAGATGAATCACTTCGACCGTTGGATTGTGAAATACAACAAAGTCAACGGTGCTAGATGATGTTAGGTACTGTAGTGTAAAGCGGGAGTATCTAATTTTGATGCACAGGCATAGGAGCGACCGTTGGATTCAAATACAATCTAATCTGAAGGCTTGGAATTTAAGCGCTGTGGTGTTTGTCAGAGACTTCAGATTTTGATGCTCTATGAATGAGCGACCGTAGGATGATGAGTTGGATCCAATCTGACGGCTGAGAATGGAGGCGGTTTTGGTTATAGAAAATGGGTTTGGGTAAGGGTTTTGGGCCTTGGGTATGCCAAGCCCATATCTTCTTTAAGAGCAATTCTTCCTTCTTGAGCCCATTTTTAGTCTTTTGGGCTTATGCGCACCATTCTTCGCGGCTTCCTTGCGTAATTTCTTCCGGCTTTTCACTACTTTTCTGCTCTTTTCCGCTCCGCAAGTCATCTAAACTTTATTTGGTACCTAAAAATGCAAAATTAATTAAGAAAAATATTTATTCTTGAAAACAATGAAAATACAGAATATGGGATAAAATGTAGAATTAATGCACAACATATGAGTTAAATGCCAACAAAAAGGGATAAATATATACAATATTTGGCACTCATCAAATATCTTTCCTTTATCTCTCTTACTTCAAATGGTAACAGTTTCTCCTTGTTCATGCCTTTAATTTTATCTTTAGAACATTGAGGACAATGTTAGATTTAACTTTGGGGGTATGGGAGAAACTTTTAGTTGCAATAAATAAACTCCAGAGCCTAGAAATTTATGCCTATTAAGGATTGCACTAACCAATCTAAGTGGATGGAAGCATCTTGGTTATAGGAGTTGAGGAACCAATCTGATTAGATGGAAACATCTAAAGAGTCTATAGTCTATTCATAAAAGCATAGAGCTCAGATGTTAGGAAAAAAAACATGGTAGTTTCGTCATATCTCGTTGAATCCTTTTCACTTTTGTTTTTATTTTGTTTTCTTTTAAAAATATGTTTTTCTAAGTGATTAGGTGGGGCTCACGATTCAAGTTGTTACCACTGTTAGGGTGAAATAGAGTGATGGAGATACAAAAAAAAATGAAAAAAAAATTATATATATAATGAAAATAAAAAAAAAATAAAAAATAAATAAAAAATAAAAAGAGAGAGAGAAATAGAAATAGAAATTGAGACCAGACCACCGGACCAACCGGAATAAATTCAATAAAGTCGACCACTGGTACCCTTGTATATGCCAGTTGTGTTGACCTGGAGTTAGGATTATCGACCACTGGTTCCCTTGTATATGCCAGTGTGTCGATATCAGTCCAGACCAGTATCTCAGTCCATTAGGATAGGTTCATTTTGGAAGTGGCCTTCAGACAGATTTGGGAAACACCGTTCACCTTAGTCAACGTGAAAATCATCTACGTTTTTCTCTACATCCATCTTCTTAATCTATCCATGTGATTGGTTGACTCTGGTTATGATGTCCAGAAACTATCTGAGTATAGCTCTGTCGCTTATATATGAATTTCAGTATGCTTGAGTGCAAACTCGTGTACAGCAATTGGAATTTCGCATCAGGGTACTTCCTCCTGTAGTCAATAAGTATGCCAACCAAGGAGATTCTTTAATTCCTTCCAAGGTTCTGCGTTGATAGCTAGGGTCTGGAGTAAAGATTTTGTGGGTATATCTCTGGTAAGCCCTCCCGAGACTATAACTCGGCCACTAGGGCCACCTAGAGGTTTAAAGGCTTGTTGCACATGCTAAGTGCAATCGACGATGCCTGCCACAGTGAGTTAAGATTTTATTTTGTAGATTTGATTTGCTCGGGACTAGCAAGTAATAAGTTTTGGGGCATTTGATAGACGCATTTATGTGTCTATTTTGATCTCAATTACATGTATTGTTAGTACTCGATTTTGTATTTATTATGACTTTTTATGTCTTTGTAGGTGTTTTTGGAGAAATACACTTGTGCGGAGAAATTGGCTCGAAAAGTGGTACTTGAAGACGTACTACAGGCAACCCGGAAGTATATTGGAGACACCCCAGAAAAGTTATATTTACACCTCGGAGGAATTGCTATCTACACCCTACAAATGGATAAGGGGTACCCTCTTTACTATTTACACTCCACTGCTATGTGCACCCTATGTGTGCTATTTACACCCCACGGATATTGGCACCCCTGGGTTTGAATAGGGGCACTCCACCTTCATCATTTAAACTTCAGTTTGGTGGGAAAAAAATTTCACGTCTGCATGAATTTTTTGGATCGAATTTGGTGGATTTTTGTCGGATTTTCTCACTGGATAGGATTTGTTGGGCCTTGTCCTGTAACAGGGGTGGTAAGGAAGTTTGTTACGTAAAAAAAGGAGTATTTTGTATAATCTCGATCAAACAGGGCCGGTGAAGTACTCGAAATTGTTGGGTGGATTTGGAGCAAGATTTACTCGGACTTTCTCATTCAATTGGATTGATAAGTCCCTGTTAGGTTAAACAGGACTACTATGCGTGTTAGAATCTACTAAAAGGAAGATTATCACGGGTTCTCGGTTATATAGGGAAACAGAGTTTCTCGGGATTTTGTTTGTTGTATACTCGGAAATTTACGGCTAGATTTGGAGAGTTCTTAGGGCTGCACATGGGCGGGTATGGGTGGGTATAAGCTAAAACCAACCTCGCACCCACAGACTGCGGGTTTTTTTTTTCATAACCAACCCCGCACCCACAAACAGCGGGCGGGTTTTGTTACCCGCCCGCTACGGGTTGGGCGGGTATGGGTTTAAACGGGTTTAAACCCGCTTTATATTCAAGTATTTAGAGTAACTTCTATTCTCCTTGATTAAGTGAGGAAAAAAATCCAAAACCCCCAAAATATTCATATCTAGGAAGTTCACAGATGAAGATTAAGTGTTGAATCTGTTGATTTTTCGATTGTTGTCGATTTCTGGTGAAGATTCGAAGTTGTTGTTGTCGATTTCTGGTGAAGATTTCTGGTAATTGTCGTTCGTAGGTGAAGAAGAAGAACTGAGGAGGAAGAAGAGGAAAGGCCGAACAGAGAGAAGAGTGTAGAAAGTGAATGAGGGTTATCAGTTATCCTATCTACTAGTATTAGGGTTTCATAATGGACGACTAGGATTAGTTTTATCTAATGATATATAATCTGCGGGTTTTTTGGGCGGGTATGGGCGGGTATTAGCTTAAACCAACCTCGCACCCACAGACAGCGGGTTTTTTTTTTTCATAACCAACCCCGCACCCACAACGGGCGGGTATGGATTAAAAACCCACGGATTTAGCGGGTACGGGTGGGTTTGGGTATCGTGGGCGGGTCTTGTGCAGCCCTAAGAGTTCTTGATTATATTCTGTCAAACAGAGGGGGAGGAAAGTTTGGATTGACTAAGAAGTCGCTTGCAGAGAAGATCGAAGAGATATTGCCGGAACTTGGCAGCAAAGAAAAAAACTTATTTTTGGGAAAATTTATCGAGAAAATTGGCGCTGTGAGTATAAATATAAGTTGTTGGTATCACATAGAGGATTATCGACACTTTGGGGGATACTTTGGGGTAGAGCAGAGGCCGGAGAAACGAAGAATCAGAAGTTGCAGGAAGTAGTTCTGCTGCTGCACAGCTCAAGAACACGAAGAACATTAGACAAACCGGGTCTGTCGCAAAGGCAGTCTTATATTCACCTACAGAGATCTTTTATCGTTTCTGTCTTCACCTGCTTAAGACGTTCAGCTACTATTATTTCCCTTGCAAAAAGCTTTTTGTAACTACAACTCATCCTTTTCAATAAAAACACCTTTTGATCTATGAATTATTATTTTGAGCGTTTTTTGATCATGAGGAGCTAAACCCCAACACTGGGATGACGGGGGAAGTCATGTTCACAATTTTTTGGTAATTATAATTGATTTTGATGACTTTTTGCATTGATTTTTAATCGATTTATGATTTTCATTGATTATTTGTGATTTTGTTTGATAGTGTATGCTTAGTCTAAGAACTCTTGATGCACTATGCTTATGATTTACGTCTAATGCTTTATAAAATCTACTTTTGGCAAAGAAATAGAGTCCACAAAAGAGCTAAAATTGTTATGAATCATTGTATGAACCAATTGATTGTGAAGTTTGGTGGAATCCTGATTCCTAGTCGTCTCTCAACTTTGTCATCATCCTTTACTCTATTTTCTAGTTTTAGTATTTTATTTAATTAAGTCTAAAATCAACAACTTTCCAAGTCCGAAAATCAAACCCTTTCTTACCACTGTAAAAACTACATCAGACCGCCCAATCATGTTATTCTACATAGAGGGCAAGATGAAATGCGTAGCATCGAGCGCTCAGTTAGTGGGAGGCCTTTCGAGAAATATATTCATCATGGCTCTGAGAGGAACTCGATCAGAGATCGTGAAACGGTTCACGGATCTTAAATCATGAATCTTCCCATGCGCTCCTGAAGCCGGATCAGAAACATGCAGTATCATGATTTTACGATTTTGACCTTTGTCGAAAATCCACCATCAATAATATAAAGGTGAAAACTTGAGTAATAGGTGGTTCAGTCTTCACTTACCTTTTGTTGATGAATTTCTCTGAAAGCTTCAGTTGATCTTCGCCTTCAAACGGTAGAATGGAGTGGTGTCTGATACTCAACTAGACACTTCTATCCTAATCCGAGACTTGACTAAATGTCGACTAGAATCAAGATATAGTTTTGATCAACTAAATTTGACAACAAGCTTGAGATAAAAATACTTGTGAGTTCAAGCAACCAATGCTCTAACAGTATGCATTAGAACGAAAAAAAACAAAGAGTAGAGTTATTACCTTTGAAAATTAAAAGCGAAAGAAAATGTGTTATAGTGAACAACCAAGTCCCTAAGAAAGTATTACTCCTAGCGCAATTCAGTGTGTGAGAATTTGATCCTTCATTCAAGAAAGCATGTTTCCTCCTTTAAGCCAGATTGTTATATATATATGATCATTTCTCAGCAAACTTATATCGTGTTCATTTACACAAGTTAATGAAAAGTTCTGTTGCAAGGATGACCACCGGTTTCCTATAGTAATCATCCAAGATTAAGATAAACGTCCCAAAAGATAATCTTATCGTAATATAAGCATGCCATACACTTAATATCATGCTCTGCCACGTGGGAAAAATCCTGAAGTTTATTATACCGACATGGCTTTAAAACTTGGTTTATAAATAACTATTACTTGTGATATTTTTATAATAACAATTTAGATGAAATGAAACTCTCTTCTCCCGTCTTTGCGTACCATATTGTTATGTGGATCTCATTTCTCTTTTTCATTCATTCAGTTTGTCCCGATTATGTGTGTTATCCATGTAAACTTAAAAGACAAACGTGTACTAGCTGGAAAAAATATTCTTAGATCAGTGACCGAGTTGATAATTTGATGAAAATAACACAAGAATTTTCTTTTATTTTTTTATTTTTTTTCTTAATAAGTCTAACTGAAAGTATAAATAAGCCTTTCTTGAAGACCTGTTGTTTATATTGTCACTCCATTTATTTCGTATGATATCATTAAAGTAAAAACTTGCTTATTAAGTATTCAAAATCTCATGTGCGTTATAAATTTTGGTATATTTAGATTTATGGCTGACCACCATTTGTACTTGGTGATCCACCCGTCCAATTAAATATACATGTTGTTTTTTATCTCTTCAGATAAAAGCATAATCATGCAAACATGGTAATTTCCACGTTGTGGCTAACATAACATGACCATGGTTTTTATAACCATGCAAGAAGATATGTAAATACCCATAGTGGGCTAGCATAATGATATAGGTAGTGATAATACGAGCTCACTGCTCACAAATTCTCGTGCCAAATTATTTCTCTATAGCATTGGAGTTATTAGTATATGTTGTATGGTTCTCTCGTAAGTCGATAATTAATTCACAATACGTTATCAGCACGAATTTCTTTGCATTATCGTCATATGGAGGCAACGATATTATGATGGATAATTATCTTCTATACTAACCTTTTTGATTTAACTGATTCTAAATAGTTATATACTCTTTGTACATATCCCTAACTTGATTTCCTATTTTATTAGAAGTTGTTAAATGAGAAGTTAGATTATTCTCGTGTCTTGTGTATGCTAAGGTCAGCATAAAAAATTATTTCACGGTTAAAATCCAATTATTTTCGTGTCTTGTATATGCTAAGGTCAACATATACGAAGAGATATCCCAATTGTTAGAGTTGCACGGTTAAAACCGCCAAGCGTTAGTATGTCAAGGTTGGTTGTCATTTTTTAGTTCCAAACTCAAGGTCTCTTGATTAGATTACAAGAGTCAACTTCGTTAGGTTAGACTAGGAAGTATAGAAATGTGGAAACATACACGTATTACTCGAGGTTAGTAATACAACTTGACTTGTTTTCATTTCTATCTACGTTACTTTAAAGTCGTTCAGATTGAAAACATAACATATGAAGTTATATACATGAAACTCTAGTATTAGAGACTTGATCATTTTATTATGATCAAAGTGTCAAGGAAGAATATACAAGTTGTATTACAACTTTGGTATATTGAGTTACGAAGTATACCGTTTATCTTTTGAACTTCGTAATAGCGACATAGACACTATATTTGTAACTTGTTACTATAGCAGGACTGATCCCTATTATGGGATCTATAGCATGATCGACCCCTATTGGGGATCTCTTTCGGGATCGGTCCCAAAAGCAATCTTGTATTTCCGGTTTTACATATACTTTAGGGTTTTGTGTGAATATCGTAATATGAGTTGCTATTAAGAAAAGTTCAAGATGTCGACATAGTGAGTAATTTGAACAAATGTTAAATTCTTTTTTTTCATTGTTTAAAGATATTGCTTGATACTTAAGGTGAGATCCCAAACCAAAATATTTGAGAATCTTATTTTAGGGTTTTCGAATTTATATGTTTTATTTTCCCAATGAGTAAAACATATATCTGGAAGATATATTAGTAAACTATACTTGTATACTAGTTGTTTTCGAATTTATATGTTTTATTTTCCCAATGAGTAAAACATATCCCTGGAATATATATTAGTAAATTATACTTGTATACTAGCTAATATTGAGTTGTCATCCATGAGGGATTTCGGTATATTAGTTGGATATTAGCTGAAATTAGACAAAACCGAAAATTGGTGTTTATTGCATATCTTTAAATATGTTCGGCTATGGAAATTCCTTGGTGTCCAAACTACTTTGGTCTATAAATAATGAAGTTTGTTTTTCTTACAAACTTATCCTGACATGGGCACTTCATTTTGTAGTTATTGTGGTAGCCGACTAATAGTATTACTTGTAATATTATCTTGGAGAGAAGAGTAATCAAGTTAGGCGAAATCTCTTACGTCCGCTAGTTTAAAGACTTATGTGGGATCAAGAAGCGTCTAGATAGTATTGTTGGTGGGTAACTAGAATTTGAGTTTTTTGTTTTTTGTTTTCGATTATTGATTTGATTGACTAACAGTGGTTGAACATTGATTGCACGTAGTTTGATTATTCTTTAGATCCTTTTCTTCTGATATAAGGTCACTAAAACTAATACAAGGGTCGACATAGTTCAGATATGTCTTTAGATTTGATGATAGGCTTGTGATCATCCATTGTTAACGGACTCCGTTCTGTGCATGATCGATCAAAAAGTAATCAAGTTTGTTTGTGCACGTACATTGAAGACTCAAGATTTGAAGACAAGAAGGTTTTAGAAAAATTCTAATCTTTGTGATATACTTTGTGCAGACACTTGATCGGCTAGGATCTGACTTAGCTTTGTTTATTTCGATAGACAACTTATAGATAGTCGTATAGATCGGCGATCTCTATTTAATTCTCTTGATTGTAAACTTAGATTTGTTTATCTAGATAATCTAGATCATGGTTGATCTAAACCGAAAAATGATTTTAAATTATTTAAACAGGAGACCCTTTGTTGAACTCAACAAATATCTCTGATCCAAAAGAATCAGAACGGTTACCGAAAATAAATTAGTCCTCTATTGTTTCGGAATACGATCCAATGGAGTTGAGTGCTTGAAGTCTTCACAAGCAGGTGAAGTGACTTTAAATAGTGAACTCTATCTTGAGATTCACGTGTATTGGCCAGATTGGTTGTAGGTGCAGGGATACTGAAGGAACTAGGTAACTTGGAGTAAGTTTACTTGGTCTCAACTATACGAAGATGATTGTAGTCTTTGTATATCAGCTTAATTTTGAGAGTATCAAAACTGGACTAGGTCCCGGGGTTTTCTTTATTTGCGGTTTCCTCATTAACAAAATCTTGTGTCGTATTATTTTAATTAATCAAACACTTGGGTTTAATCCCTATAGTTAGGTTCGGCTCCAATACCTATTTTATACACTAAGTGTACATCTTGTAATTGATATCTTCTTGAAAGTATTCGTCTATATTATATCACGCCAGGTGTGTGTCATATAATTTGGTATCGAAAAAATTGTGGTGTATTTGGTATCCTCGTCATTTCACCAACATGCACGTATTTAATAAGATTGCACAATTAGACGATCCTTAAGAAATTACACAGAGGGAAATTGTACTAAGTTTTTCAAGTAAAGGAAGTCGTTGAAGACGTTAACAAATTTTTAGTGATCTCTATACGGTATCATCAAGCATAATGATCAAATGATACAATTACTAATCAGGTGGAGTAAATTCGTAAAAGACCATGGATATTATATATTGGACTTTTAATCTTTGCATTCTTTCTCCTTGGTCAAGGTTTTTCTCACTGGGTTTTCCTTATCATTGTTTTAATGATGCATGTGAGTCCACTGTTATTCGCATTTCGAAATGTTGTACTTTTTTTTTTCTTGTCTCTCTGGAATTTTTCGGGCAAGGTTTTAACGAGGCTACATCTATGAGTCTATCATTGTTCTGAGTACTTATGTTTTCCTACGTTCAAGTTTTGTCCCTATGGTTTTTTTTTTCTAGCGATGTTTTTAATGATATATCAACTTAGAACAGTGATCGCCATCTAAAGAGATGTATATCTATAGAGTTTCTTGAGATGCGGTTATTGAATACTCACCTGCGTTGTTCTGATTTTTTTACTGCTCATTGTTTTTCCTGAAAAGATTTTAGCGAAGCAAAATTAGCAACGTCGTTAATATTTTTGTGAGCTTCAAACACTCATATTTTTCCCAAGTGGTTTTCTAGATAAAGCTTTATTATCAAGCCATCATGCTCGTGATAGGCATCAAAGCTCGAAGTAATGTACTCTTTTCGTTAGCCTAGTTCCCATCAGGTTTTTCCAGCAAGAATTTTAAAAAACAACATGAATTACAGTATATTTAAATTAATGGATGACCTTTTTTTTTTACTCGGTCAATAAATTTCATTAAAAAAAATGCACAAAATGCACAAAGCATATTAGGCCAAGCTATTCTAACTAATCGCGAGGCCACCTAAAAGAACTCGGCCTATTTAAAACGGAAATAAACTTCGCCCGACCATTCAATTGCTTGAACGAACATCGGCCTACCCTCATAAAATTTAAAATATCCTCAATCGACAAACATGCTTGTTTAGCCAAAACATCCGCGGTAAAATTAACCTCTCTATAGCTATGGATATAGCGAATGCTACTATAAGACACACACACGATTCTCCACTTTTGAGCCAAATCCCATGGTAATTCACCTTTTTGTAAAGCTCGTATGCAACTCAACGAATCTGACCTAATGCAAACCTTTGGAACATTCCATCTTTTTGCCACCATCAGTACCATATATAATAGCGCAGACTTCAGCATAGTAATTAGACCTCCATCCGAGACCAACGCATAACGCACCAAGCATCCTTGAGTTGGCATCTCGAAAAGACACTCCTGCACCAGCTTGGCCTGGATTCCCCAAAAAAGCTCCATCACAGCATAACAAAATTTCTCCAACATCCGGAAGAGAGTTTTTATACGATCTATGATACACATTGAAATAGTTCAAGATGCCCAAATTATCAAGAGTATTAAACATATGGCTCTTCATTCGAATAGAGTATCACGCATTACCTGATAAACTCGACCTTTAAAACCAAGTCAATTGACTGCCACATGTTGGATGACCACCACATGTACTTGGTGACCCAAACCGTCAGTAAAGGCACATGTTTTTTTTCTCTCTCTCAAGTAAAGGCACATGTTGCTCCTTATCTCTTGGGATAAAGACAGTCATGCGAACTTGGTAATTGCCCCTTTGTGGCCAACATGGGATGACCATGGTTTTCATAATCTTGCAAGCAGATGTATAATGATACTAGCTTGTGAGAATACGAGCTCACTGCTGACAATACGAGCTCTCTTCGTAGCATTGGAATTGATTAGTATGCTCGCACGGTTCTCTTGTAAGTCGATAATTATTCACAATGTGGCTTAAAAGAAAACACCCGCCATTAAAAATGAGGTCTCACTCTCACAGCTGAAGGGACGAAAATCAGCCTCTATGAGCATGGTCTCCAAAATTATTGATGAACACAAGAAACACAAGGCTACTTACCAAATGAAAGGGAAAAGAAATAAGAGAAACATACCGGGCAAGAAGGGATGTTGCTTCCTTCCCATAAACAGATTACAGAAAATGAAGAATTCCAAGGAATTAGATTTAACCCAGACTTGGAACGGAGAGACGTCAAGGAACTGATTTTTCATCTTCATTAACCAACTCTCCACAGTGACCATATCAAGCCACCTCTTCTTTCCTTAAAAACAAATATACCCCCTCCTACCCCCTACATAGAGGCCAAATATACCCCCTCCTACATGGATGCTTTACGAATATATCTATAAGATGGATCAGCCGATTACAAATGATTAGATGCAAATAAACTATGTTCACCAGGATTACGATCAGGAAAAAGAAAAGCAAAAGCCAGCTCTATATTGTTACAAAATTAGGAGGAAGAACTAGAATGAACAACGGTCCTCAGCCCTCAGCACTTTTGGCTACTGCAATCTTTTCTTCTTGCTGACATCAGAATTGCCATCAGTGAGCATCACAACTACATCTTCCTCATCCACAACTTCTATTTTTTTCTCACCACAGTAGCCATCACCAACACTTGAATGAGCTGAAGAATTTGAATTGGAAATTTCAGATAGCTTTCTTTTAGCTCCGGCGGAAACAAATGCAAGTTCTGTTGGAACTATTTCTACGTCATCATCGTCCTCAGCTTCTACCACTGTTGATTGAGATGCACTTGATGTGCTCGCTCCATTGCTAACAGCCACGCTATCATCTTTTTCCTTAGAGGGGGCTGGTGTCCATCCGGATAAAACCATCCCATCAGGTTCCTTTTCATCATCAAATTCATCTCTGTAGTTTTTAACAAAGAATCATTACCCTTCTCAACCAACAATTAAGACGTGTTTCTAAAAACAATTTTCAAAACTCCAATGATGCGGATAGGAGATTAGTGAACTGTCAGCAACCTTGAACAGGTTTTAGTGTAACTGGCTAACATCTCTATATCATACTGTCTGATCTAATTATTCCTGGAAGCCCCATGATGAATTGAAACATATGTATAGATTTGGTAAAACAAACCTGTGCTTGATATTAATATTGCACGCAAATTCCTGCTGAAGATCCTCTACAGTAAGCACCGTCCCACTAGTAACAGGAGAAGGAAGCTCAGCTAGCACCTGACAGAAAAATGAGATAAGCAAATATAAATCATCATTGGACAAGTGAGAAACAGTCCCAGTTAAAAACTGAATCAATACAAAGTCTAGATTACCTTATCAAGGTTTGCTGTATAATTGGCTACCATAGCTTGGTCAAGATCATCTCCAACCTCGTAGAGGAGAGCTGACCCGTGCATGATTAAAGGCAAACACATGCCAAGCTTATTCTTGACAATCTTTTCAACAAAGTCCCGCAACTTCGAAGAGTTTGTATTAACCTCAAGTGACAAGGGGGTCTTCCACATAGCACACAATCAGAATGTTGTAATCAAGAAAAAACAAGAAAACAAGCCACTGACAATAAATATACCTCAGAGCAGACATAACACGATTTGTTTGGCTCAAATGGCTCTACTGGCATCAAAAGCATCTTTCTAGATGGATGTTCAAGGCAGTATGTCATCCTGCACAAACAATCAGGTGAGCTTAGATTCAAGATAGATGTCTAAATATGAACCAAAGATAAAATTTGCTAATGAATTTAACTTCTAAACACAAGTTTACTTCATATCAATTCCTGAAGGAAAAGGCTGAACTGAGCTACACAATTGAGTTGGATATGAAATTTGATGCTTACAACCACCTGATAACTTAAATGGTTAACATATAAATTTTTAAATTGACCATCAGCAACTTCAGACCTAATAAAAACTTACTAATTGTTTAAGCACAAAAGAAACATCTTTATGATGTAGCATAAAACAAAAATCACTCAACAAGTGAAAGAAATGCTTTGATCCCGAACCTGCAGTTGTTTGAATTACTTTGAAGCACCTTAATAGCCTCAATCACAATCAACCCAGCAATAATTGCATTTGTTGTCGCAACTGCATGCACAATATTCCCCGCAATACCTTTAGCTTCAAAAAGACTATGCAATGGTATACCAAAAGAAGATGCACGAATATTTGCAGCAGCAGTGACGAATTCCACAGCTAACTGATCATCCTTGTCGAATATCAGATTACCAATTTCCTGTTAACCAAGCAATACATGAAGAGTTAGTGCTGTTACATACCTGAACGAAAACAAAAGAAAGAAGCAACAGCTGCAACCAAAGAAACCAAAGGACCTGTAACCAGTACAAACTTCAGAAAAGGGAAACAAACCAGACCTTATCTCTTTTTCCAAGAAATAGTTTCAAAGCCTCCAACAAGATTTTTGAATTTTCAGAAAGGCTCCAGATATCCTGTGGATTCTTCAAGCTGAGAGAGGCCATTGCAGACACTGATGATGGGTTCTCAGTATCAGACACTTTATCAGCATTTCCATTACTCTGGATGAAACCGTTAGGGAAAACATCCTTGCTGTAAATAGGCCTTGGTCTATTTCTGTTTTTCCATGTCTCCTCATTACTTAAAGCCACTTCAATGTTGTATCCAAAGACATGATCGTATATTCTTCTCCCATACTGCTCTGGATCTTCACCCTCCCTTCGTTCAAATACATCCTCTACATGTTCTGATGAGCTAGCAGCATCATTTGAACGTACATTTAAATCATTCTCCTGAGTCTTGTCTCCAAACAACTTAGCAAAGAGCAACTCCTTCGCCCAGACAATACAGTGAACAAACTACAAAGAAAGGAAAAGAAACAGCAACATCAGTCGAAGGATGGCAACATAGAAGAAGTGCAACATAAGAGAAATCACCAGCTTCTATACGAATAACAGATATATAGAGAACTTGACAACTACCACTAACAGATATTGCTCACGCTCAAATCTATGAGGAATTCACAGCACAGAAGTGGCAGCCACAATCAGCTATGCATTCATGGTTGCCAACTAAAATATAGAATGATGCAACACGACTGCAATGCGATAGAAATAATTTATTCAAACTATAATATGCCAAACATAGGCAAATCATCACAAAAGCATCCAAAAGCCGCTCTTCAAATTACCTTTGATGGAGTACTAGTAATGGTGCACACGGGATAAGATTTTGGAGTGGGCTTGGGTTGACATTCATAGCACTCTGTTTTACCCTTGATATGCACAGTTACCTGATAAGAAACATTTATCCATCAGAAACAAACAAATAAGAAATGACAAAAAAAAAAAAACGAATATAAGCATAACCCCTTCTGATTCTGCTTCGACCAAATTAAACCGATAAACTATTTGCATAATATTATATTATACTTTACATTGCACCATTTGGATACGATGCCTACAGGCATGTATCTTATATGGCATCCACAATGTGGGTCAATCAGAATGGAACTGAGAAATCCATATGTTGAGCCATCTAAGTTAACTTTAACTGTTGAACCAAATATTACCCATTACCAAATTGAACCAAATATAACTTCATCACACCAACAAACATAGATAGAGGCAACAATATAACAACTAACAACAATATTACTCAATAGCTCAAAACAATATATAACCCTGATGTCCACTACAGCTAGTTCATGATAAGATACTAAATTTCTGAGATATTTTCTTTGTAAAACAAACAACCTACGAAGCGAAGCAAGAAAACCGTTTCAAATTTATGGTAAGGTGTACTCCTTCGGCTATTCATTATTTTCTGTCACCATTTCCCAGATACTACGGTATCATAGACCAAATGACAAACACACTGTAAATAAGACAAGAAGCCATACCTAGCATTACTTTTCAATAATAAATAATACAAGGGATAAGAGAAATTCATTCTCATGGACATGAACAAAATAAGTCTGACCAAAATAACCCAGAGAATTCAACAAAGAGAAACATAGACAAGACCAAAATACCATAACAAACACATTATTACCTGTCCCAAGAACCCAGTAGTTCCACTTTCTACCAGAGGAACATCAGCTGCCAAGCAAAGGCGATTGACATGCCGCCTAGCATCTAAATTATCAAGGCCATTCAAGACAACATTAAATTGCTTAAAGAAGTCCACATTAAAGTCGGGATCCTTCACATTTGCATGGTAGGGAGTTATGTTTATTTGAGGCCTAAATCTTAAGACTGCATCTCGAGCAACCTGTTTATAATAGATAAAATGTTATAATCAACAGTATCTCAATCAGTGACTACAAAATAAAACCCCAATATGAACCCAAATGACATCCACTTACTTTGGCCTTAGACTGCCCCACATGCGATTTTCGAAACAAAAATTGCCTGTTGAGGTTGCTCACTTCAATTGTGTCCATGTCAATCTGAAATATAAAATTTTGTCATTTTTCCTTTGATATTTTAAAATAAAATCAATTCCCTTATTAGATCAATAGCAGCTGGGCATTAATCCAGCTAAACATGATTTGCTAAACCAATTCAAGTGGCCCTTCATTAAATACATAATTACTTAACACCAAACCAAACATAAGATTGTAAAAATAAAACCAAAAGCAGCTACTGAAAGGAAATGCAAAACTCACCTACAACATAGTTCACGAATCTAGTTTTTGGTATTCATAGACTATACCGGGCAGCAGATTGTGCCAACCATGCCCACATGCTTAGTGAAATAGCATCCTCTAATTACCAAATGAAAAAACCTAAAACCACAAAAAGAACCCCTCCCTCCTCCCTCAAGAGGGAACAAAAAAAAAAAAACTCTGTCCGCACACAGCTTAACGAAGCTGGTACCATAACACTAACAAGTTCTTCACATCACATTTGAACACCAAACTAATATGCCCTAATCCATATGCAAGCACTGATTCAACTAAAGGAAACTAATCTAACATTCAAATTAGGTTTTAAGAAACCATAGTTTCAGTAACAAGTAAAACCCCCAAATAAACTCAACCAAACGTCATGAAAAATAAAGATCAGAGCAACTCACAATGTGAATATCTTGAAACCCAGAAAGAGCTAGTGTCTTAAGCAGTTCACACCCTATTCCTCCAGCTCCAACCATCAACACCTTCGAACTCTGCGCGGTTTAACACACACACAGAGAGATTACTTAAATTAAGTTCCAAAAGTGGATTTGTAAAGAGAGAGAGAGACGTACCTTGATTGACTGTGACTGCTGTTCTGACGCCATTAGAGTAGAAAAACAAAACCGAATCTAGAGAAAAATATGGAGAAACTGAAACTAGGGTTTCGATTCGAGTTTTAGAGAGAGAGAAAATCAGAAAAATAAGAAAAGAAGAGGGAATCTAAAAGGGTTGCCCCGAAAGGGTTGTGGAAAGAGCGCCAAAGGAAAAAGAAAAACGCGACTAGTATTCTCCATTTAACCCCATTTTAAGAGAGAGAAGGCTCAGAGAGAAGTCCTCGATTGGAACAACTGTAGATTTTAATGTACAACCACTTCTTGGTGTCGAATAAATACAATACAGTTAATATACCATCGGATTAAATTGTCAAAGACGTCTATGGTTTGATTTATGATCTTATAATACACAACAAAATGGGTTTTTGAGCTTGGACGGTGGGATAACATTTTGAGAGACAAATGTTGCATCCGACCATCCCAGTTTCATCCCAGCGAAAGACATCCGACGATCGTCGTTTCTGTAACTCCTCCCATTATGAATCAAAATTTATTAATCTTTAATTATTGCATCACCTTTTAACTCAAGATATTCAAAGAAACATTAAATGAAATCATAATATATCACACATGCATTAATTGGATTTAGTGGTGGCATGATGAATCTAATGGGAAATGAGATATTTATTTATTTATTTTTATTCATAACTCATAAGTGAAATATGCATACACACTATTACTTAAATGGTTTTGTGTTCGATTTTTTAATTTAATCTAAAGTCCAGAAAAAAAGAAACATCACACCAATCATATATCATATTAAAGCAGTACCGTTACGGCACGAGCTATCTCTAGATATTTGTTAGAACTCTCTGTTAACATCATGCCGTGCCGTTACAGCACGGGTTATTTCTAGTGTTAATACATTAGGGAAGGCTTGTGTTGTGTTTTAGCAAATCTCCGTTACGTTTATGAACCTTTCTTTATTTGGAACTTGGAAGATCGGGGAGAGAACACCATCGCCCGGCAATTTAGTCGGATCAGTTTCTAGAATCGGCGAGTATTTGAGAGTACTGAGAGTACACTGGCTTTGTCAAGTCAAGCGTCTGACTACTTGTATACACATAATTTGTGATCGTACACGTGTCAGGGAGAAGACACGTACACTACATCAACATGAGGGGCATCAAGGCAATGATGCCAGTTCGCAACACTCGAAGTGCAGGTGCTGCCATCCTTTGCCACGTATCCACCATCATGAAGATCTAACGACGGCTAATCAAGGACCACCTAACAAAAGGATCAATGCGAAGCACCCTGTAAAGCCTTGAGACATTACTTTTTACCATCCCAAGGAAGATCCAGATCCAACGGACAAGAGGAAGAGCAGCTGACACACGCTTCACCAGCTGTCTGAAGCGTGCAGACTGACTCAACCACCCGCATTAAATGTTATGAACATAGGATACGTGTCAAACATCCTATGGGGAAGAAAGAGGCGACTCAGCGTCACAGAATAATACCGATGGAGGCATCGATATAATACGAAGGTACCGTCGGACCAGCACAGATACCGAGACGATAAGGATACAACTGTCACTGAAAGAAGACCCCACACTCGACCTCTATAAATACCCAGCTTGATGGAGAGAGAAGATGTCGACCAATTTTAGGAAGAGCGGGAGATAGTCCAGGAGAGAGAAATTGTAAGAGTAAGTATGAGCCATATTTCCCTCCTAGCTTCGTTCCCCACTAAAAGTCATTTGACTATCTTTGTAACCTTTGAATACATAGTAAAACACCAATCCTCGTGGACGTAGACCTTAGTGTTGAACCACGTAAATCTGCGTCTCATTTTTATTCTGCACTTATGATCTTCATACTTTAACATTACACATCTTTTAAATCATCATACGAATCCCTATGATATGAAACAAGGATGAGCCCGAAGGCTCAGAGTATCCCCTTTTACTGTTTTATGCTACTTTAATCATATTATTATCACTTTGTCAGTTTTATTATGATTGCGAACTTTGTTTATGGATACGAAGATACCTTCGTTATTTCCGTGTTCACAATCTGGCGCTAGAAACAGGGACTTTTGTCCCGGTAAAAGATTTATCTTTTCCTATGATTTTACCTTTTTTGGCTCCCAGCGCTATTCCCAAAATAATAGTGTTTCGAGTAACTCATCGTTTTTCTCCTTTTTGAAAACCTTTTAGATCTATATTTTCCTTTAGATCTGCGTTTACTTTTGCAAGAGCCTTCTGAATCTATGTTTTCCTTGAAAAAACCTTTTAGATCTATGTTCTCTTTTAGATTTGCGTTTACTTTTGCAAGAACCTTCTAGATCTATGTTTTCCTTGAAAAAACCTTTTAGATCTATATTTTTTGCTCACAAGCAATATTTTCCGGACCCAAGCCTTTTAGATCTTTTAAATCATTCCATTTAAGTTTTTATTATCCTCAGAAAATATCCATGTCGTGTGGTTTCTAACAGACATACATCGAACCTATGTTTTCATGCATAAAACCCTTGGTCTTGCCTGTTTTCGCAAAGTGTTTTTAGAGCTATGAGTAGATCTATGTTTACGATTGTTGGATCTGCGTTTTCCCTTGTCGTGTTTCCCGAGCCGTGTTTTCCTTAAAAACCTTTAGATATACGTTGTGGTATTTGCCCTTTCTTTGGATTAACTTTGCTAACAAAACCAATGTGGATTCTGTTTCTTTGACAACGTTTTGTTTATGTAGAAAATCGAAGATGGGAAAAACGAAAGATGCGGGAAACGCTAAGGCATCGTCAAAACAAACACCGAGGACAACTCCAGTTATGACACGTAGCAAGCAGAAGGGCGAAAAGATTAAAACATACAACAAGAATCAAGATTGAGCGGAAAGCACGACGCCTTTGGATGCCAGCACAGTAACAGCAGCAGCTCTAAAAGCCTCAGCAACCAAAGCAGGTGCCTCCAAATTAGCATCGATCACTCGCGCAAACGAACAACGAGAAGGGGTAGCAGAGTCGATGATACAACAACTAGGGATGTCAATGGGTCCGGGTCCTCCCGGGTATCACTAGATGATAGACACATTTTTGTGTCCGATTTATCTCGATTCTATATATTGTTAGGGCTCATTTTTGTACTTATTATGGTGTTTTATTTATTTGTAGGTGTTTTTGGCCAATAAACATTTTTGGAAAAAATTGGCTCGAAAAGTTGTCGGAAAGCACCCAGAGGACATTTTCTATTCGGACTCTCACTTTGGATAAGGGGTAACCTAATTACTAAGGGACATCTCATTTCCAGGCAGTTGCTAATCGCACCTCTACTCTGGATAAGGGGCAACCATCTTTAACATTTCAAAAACCATGTTTTGGCGGGAAAATAGTGCAGTGAAGAACAGTTTTGGCAATCGTGATTTGGAGGAGTTTGAGGTCGACTAAACCTTTGATTTTCATAGGATAAACTCCTTATGGGTCTAGAATCTGATACGGGTGTTTAAATCGATTAGATTGGGCTCAATCGACGGATTTTTCTCACAACAGAAAATATGGAAAGTCACGTGTGTGACTTGTTTTAGGGAATTTTAGAGAGATTAAAGCGCTGCAAACCTTCCCAAAGATTTGTATCTATCTAAGGAAGAGTTTAGAATAAAAAGGAAAGCTGAAAAACGTGTAGAAATTCTAAAACAAGAAATTGCCGCAACTTGGCCGTGAAGAGAAGGAAAGAGATTTTGGAAGATTTGGGAGAGATTTGATCGGTATTTTTGATATAAATAGATGTCTTGGGTCATATAGAAGAGGTGTCGAGAGTTTGGGAACCTAAGGAGAGCCAGAGAAGAAGAAATCAGAGCTTTACCAAACACTGTTTCTGCTGCTGCTGCTGCTGAAGAGGAAGAACGCGAAGAACATTGACGCACGGGAAACAGTCGCAGAACAGTGTCGTTGTTTAACAGCTGAAGAACATTAAGCTGTGCAGGGCAGTCGTATTATAGGGTCTTAAAATCGGCGACAAAGCAACAGTTTTTCTGTAACAGTTCCATTGTAACAGCTGTTTTGCAACACCAATACACTGTTGCAAACAATTTGTGTTATTACTTTTCACTATTTTAATCATCTTTTGAGCAACAAACACATATTTTGAGATCATGATTAATATGAGGAGCTAAACCCCATTGCTGAGGCGATAGAGGAAGCTATCTTTCCAACAAAAAGTGGTATATTCTATTTTATCTTTTTATTTGCAATAATTATATGATTATTTTCCTTGAGCTATTATTGAATATGATTTTTATTTGAGTGATTTTGATCTATTTTGATGGAGTATGCTTAGTTTTAAGACTTTTGATGCTTCATACTTGGTATTTACAATTATTACTTTTGAAAATCTACTTGTTGCAATATTTTAGAATCAAATTAAACAAGAAAGTTGCATAAATATAAGTATTGGTTTAATCATTTTGAACTTGGAAAATAGTGGAATCTTAGCCTCGGTGTTTCTTTTAGTATTGATATCATCTTTGATTGAGTTTGCTATAATTTTTAGTGAGTTTTCTATTTTAATATTAGAATTTAAGTCTAATTAATATCCTTCACAAGTCTGAGAATCGAACCACTTTTACCACTATCTACAAATCACATCAATTTTTGGCGTCGCTGCCGGGACTTGTTTTTAGGGTTTTAGATTTATTTTATTTTATTTATTTATTATTTTTGTCCTTTTTTATGTTTTTGGGTATTTATCTTGTGTCTACAGGTTCTGGATCATAAAGAAAATTGAGCCAAGGAGTTTGGTGATTTCATAAAGACTTGGAGCTAAAAACTAAAGCAAAAAGAACAGAAAAGAAGACAATTTTATTTTAGACAATTTTAGTTTAGGGTTTGTTTATTTTATTTTTTTTTAAAAAAAAAATTGTATTAGGGTTTATTATTTTTGTAATTTTTCTTTATTTTTTTGGACTTTTGGACTTTGGGACATTATTATTTTTTTTATTACCCTACGGAAGGGTACTTTAAATATAAACTGTTTGCATAGAAGGAGGACAATTACGATATTGTCTCTGCACCTTGGGTTCGTACACTAGACATCGGAGTCAGTGGCCCGAGTCGACTACAACCGATTCATCCCCCGTCTGGAACGGGAGGTAAGATTCTAAACACTCGTGAATCCCCTATCAGCGAGTTACTGGACTCCTTCGTATGCATATATTTTGAGGACTAAATACGGACATTTATTTTTCTAGTAAAGGGCAAGGCCTGGCCATACAAGATAAGGGTTCGGATTTCATCACCGTTCTTTTCTTGCCCGCTTTAGGAACACGTAACCTACGCGAACCTAAGCCTAAAATTTTGACTAGAACGAGACCGATAGGGTAACGAGCTTAACAGGAAAGTCATTCGAAAAATATTGGTTACTCTTTTAAGCATAATGCGTGACTGCGCCGCCTTGTAATACCGGTGAGGCCTTGGGTATCAAAGCTCCACCGAGCTTCCCTCGCCTCTATTCAACTTACGTTAACTCGGATTGATTCCAGAGGGGTTTGCTTAAATTGTAACGAATTCCCTTTCGAAGGATTAGAAGCTGGTCGAGAAACAATCTAAGTGGAGCCATCATGCTTTTTGTTTGCTAGAAATCAATAGGTTTGATTTGGTTGAGTCGGCCTTGATCTGTGTTTGCTTACTCTTCCAATTTAGAAAATTCTATTGTATGCCTGAACGTAAAAGAGACGCACTAGGTAGATTTGTTAAAGAGAAACCTAGTAGTTCGAAGCGTCTCGATTACCTTAATCTAGAAAGTCCGGCTTTTGAAGAGTCTGTTTTTGAACGTTCTTTGACTGAGGAGAGAATCCATGTTGCTCCGATAGCACCGGAAATTGAAACTTTGAAAGCTTTGTTGAATCCAACTAGGACTACTCGTCCTTCGTGTATTAAGTTAGCTGAAACGGAGGCACCCGATGAACTGAAACCTGGGACCTTACAGATGCTCCCAATCTTTTTAGGGAAAGAAAATGAAAACCCTTATTACCATGTTAGGGATTTTGAGGAAATTTGTAGTACTCTAAGAATTAGAGGCTTAGATGATGATGCTTTGAAACTTAGGTTATTCCCATTTTCCCTGAAAGATAAGGCCAAGTCGTGGATGTATAGTTTGGACTCCGAGTAAATTGAGACATATGAACAACTTACATCTGCCTTTTTCAATAAGTTTTTCCCTAGGCACAAAACATCGTCTATTATGACGCAAATATGCACATTTTCACAACAAGAGGGAGAATCTTTATATTGGTATTTGGAAAGGTTCAATGATTTATTATCCCAGTGTCCTCATCATGGTTTAGAAAATGTTAGGCTAGTTCAGATCCTTTATGAGGGTTTAGATTATTCCACAACGACCATGGTTGAGTCTCAATGCACTGGTGGATTTGAAAACCAAACTGTTGATGCGGCGATGGAATTTTTTAATGAAATCGTCGAAAAACCCAGCAATGGAAAATAGTAGGGCACCCCAGAAAACAATTCTTTTAAGTAGAGGAAACGATAATAGGGTAGAAGAAGGCTATGAATCAGACGCCAAAATTGCTGCTATAGCAAAAAGGTTAGAAGCCTTAGAAGTGGGCCAGACTAGTGGTAGAGTGGAGCCTTTTTGGGAAGGCCAGAATATTGAAGAGCAGGCCAATGCTCTTTATAATAACACTAGATTTGATAACCGTCAAAAGATTGACCCATATTCAGAAACCTATAATCCTGGTTGGAGAAACCATCCGAACCTTTCGTGGTCTAAGGGCCAAAGTCAAGGTCAGTTTAGTAATTCTAATGCTCCCCCAGGTTTTGGCTATACTAAGAATCCTTCAGGACTAGCTCAGTTTCAGAATCAGTCAGATAAGAAAATCCTAAGTTTAGAGGAATCTCTCGCCTTGTTAACTCAGCAAACTGCAAAATTCCAGTTATCCGTAGAACAGAGTCTACAAGCTAGTAACAGGATAGGACAAGAAAATAGTCAGGCTATTTCCGAGTTAAAAACCCAGGTTGGTCTGATAAGTGATTCTTTGAGAGAAAAAGGTAAGTTTCCTAGTCAAACACAACCCAACCCTAGAGGAGTTCATGAATTAGGTGCAAAACCATCGAATCAATTGAATGTTGTTAGAACCCTTAGAAGTGGTAGAGTTGTAGACAATAAGGTAACCATGCCCGATAGTGAACATACTGTAGTTCACCCCTCAGGATCTCACCTCTCAGGACCAGTAGCTGAAGAGACTGATAAAGTTTCTGATGATGTGAATTCGGTTCCTGAAAGGTCTGATTTTAGGCCTAGAGCCCCATTTCCTCAGCTATTAGTACCAACAAAGAAGGAATCGAACTTTAATGACATAGTGGAGGTTTTTAAGCAAGTTACCATAAACCTTCCCTTATTAGATGCAATTAGGCAAATTCCTGCTTATGCCAAGTTCCTTAAGGATATGTGTACGCGAAAGCGAAAACTTAGCGTCCATAAGAAAGCCTTTTTAGCTAGTCACGTAAGTTCAATCATTCAGAACACCACAACTCCAAAGTACAAAGACCCAGGTTCTCCTACCATTGCTTGCACAATAGGTAACTTCCGGGTAGAAAAAGCTTTACTTGACTTAGGAGCCAGTGTGAACTTACTGCCATTCCATGTATACTTACAGCTAGGACTTGGTGAAATGAAACCTACTCAGATGACACTGCAGTTAGCTGATAGGTCTGTTAAAATCCCTCGAGGTGTTATCGAGGATGTTCTTATTGAGGTCGACAAGTTTATTTATCCAGTGGATTTCGTGGTCCTAGATACCCAACCTGTCCCTGACCCAGAGAACCAGATACCTGTGATTTTAGGTCGCCCATTTTTAGCTACGTCTAATGCGATCATTAACTGTCGAAATGGTGTGATGAGTTTATCTTTTGGTAATATGACTATGGAGATGAACATTTTTAATGTCAGTAAGCAACCTCATGAGCTAGATGACACATGTGTTGAGGAGGTGAACATGATAGAAGCCTTAGTTCAGGAGTCATTACCAAACATCTTGTCTGAAGACCCATTAGAAAGTTGTCTATCCCATTTTGGTTTAGATTTTGACGACGATAGCACTATTGAACAGGTGAATGCTCTATTAGATTCTACCCCTGTGTTAGACACTGATAGATGGAAAGCTAGGTTCGAACCGTTACCAGTTTCTGAGACTACCCTAATTCCTTCTTTAGAAGAGCCCCCAAAGTTGGACCTTAAACCACTACCCGATACTCTAAAGTATGTGTTTTTAGGCCCATCTGAGACTTTACCTGTGATTGTAGCTTCCAATTTGGATAGTGATCAGGAAAGTAGGCTAGTAAATGTACTTCAAGACAATAAGGAAGCTTTAGGGTGGACTATAGCAGACATTAAGGGTATAAGTCCTACTGTGTATGCATCAGATTCATTTAGAGGAAGACTCCAAACCTTCTAGGGAGATGCAACGTCGACTGAACCCTAACATGAAAGAGGTAGTTCGAAAAGAGGTGCTTAAGTTGTTAGATGCGGGTATTATTTACCCAATTTCAGACAGTAAGTGGGTCAGCCCTGTTCAGGTTGTCCCCAAGAAATCAGGTATCACTGTAGTCCAGAATGATAATAATGAATTAATCCCAACCCGAGTGACCACGGGATGGCGTGTGTGTATTGACTATAGGAAATTGAACAAGGTCACAAGGAAGGATCACTTTCCCCTTCCTTTTATCGACCAAATGCTAGAGCGATTAGCTGGACATAGTCACTATTGCTTCTTAGATGGCTACTCCGGTTATAATCAGATCGTTATTGCCCCAGAAGACCAAGAGAAAACCACTTTTACCTGTCCCTTTGGTACCTTTGCGTATAGACGCATGCCTTTCGGGCTATGTAATGCCCCTGCAACTTTTCAGCGTTGTATGATGAGCATATTTTCTGATATGGTAGAACGGTTCTTAGAGGTCTTTATGGATGATTTTTCAGTGTTTGGTTCATCTTTCGATGAGTGCTTGCATCATTTGACATTAGTGTTGACTAGGTGTAAGGAAAAAAATTTAGTGCTTAATTGGGAAAAATGCCATTTCATGGTTAAATCAGGAATTGTATTAGGGCACATCGTCTCTTCAAAGGGTATAGAGGTAGACAAAGCCAAAGTTGACCTTATTAAGACTTTACAGGTCCCAAAAACCGTAAAAGATATTAGGTCATTCCTAGGGCATGCAGGTTTTTACCGTCGATTCATTAAGGATTTTAGCTTGATTTCTAGACCTCTTTGCAATTTGCTTGCAAAAGATGTTAAGTTTGTCTTTGATGATGCTTGTTTAGAGGCTTTTGAGAAGCTTAAAACTTTACTCACTACTGCCCCGATAGTCCAGGCACCTAACTGGAACCTACCCTTTGAGATTATGTGTGATTCTTCAGATTATGCTATAGGCGTCGTTTTAGGACAACGAGAAAACAAATTACTTCATGTGATTTATTATGCTAGCAAAACTCTGAATGATGCCCAAATGAACTACACAACTACCGAGAAGGAACTTTTAGCCATCGTGTTTGCCTTGGATAAGTTTAGGTCCTACCTATTAGGTTCTAAGATCATAATCTATACAGATCATGCTGCTTTGAAATACCTTTTATCTAAGAAGGATACCAAACCTAGATTGATTAGATGGATCCTATTGTTACAGGAATTTTCCCCAGACATTAGAGACAAAAAGGGTGCAGAAAATGTAGTAGCAGATCACTTGTCTAGGCTAGTTGTTAGTTCCCCTAGTGATTCCCTTCCTATAAGGGATAGCTTTCCTGATGAACAATTGTTCTCTGTTTCCCAATCACCTTGGTATGCAAATATAGTGAATTATCTTGTTACTGGTCGAACCCCTCAACATTGGGGTAAGCAAGATCGTTCTAGGTTTTTAGCCGAGGTTAAGCATTTCTTTTGGGACGATCCTTATCTGTTTAAGTATTGTCCGGACCAGATTATTAGGAGATGTGTATCTGAGAGTGACCAGTCTAGTATTATCTCCTTTTGTCATGAACATGCATGTGGGGGTCATTTTAGTGCTAAGAAGACTGCTGCTAAGATTTTGCAGTGTGGATTTTACTGGCCTTCGTTGTTTAAAGATTCCCATAGTCATTGTGTTTCTTGTGAGCGTTGCCAGAAGTTAGGAACCATTTCCCGTAGAAATATGATGCCTTTGAACCCTATTTTAGTGATTGAGGTCTTTGATGTGTGGGGCATTGATTTTATGGGTCCATTTCCTATTTCGTTTGGTTATCTTTACATACTTGTCGCTGTAGACTATGTGTCTAAGTGGGTTGAGGCGGTTCCGTGTAAACGAATGACCACAGGGTCGTAGTCCAGTTTTTGAAAGAGAATATACTTACACGTTTTGGTACGCCGCGAGCTATAATTAGTGATGGAGGTTCACACTTTTGTAATAGACCGTTTCTCTTTTAATGAAACAATACGGTATTACCCATAAAGTAGCAACCCCATATCACCCTCAGACTAGTGGTCAGGTAGAGGTTTCCAATAGGGAAATTAAACGTATTCTAGAGAAAACAGTTAATCCAAATAGGAAAGACTGGTCGTCGAGGCTTACTGATGCCTTATGGGCTTACCGTACTGCGTTTAAGACACCCATTGGAATGTCACCTTATCGTTTAGTGTTTGGCAAGGCATGTCACCTGCCTGTTGAGTTAGAGCATCGAGCCTATTGGGCTATGTGTATTAAGAACTTAAATTTTCACTTGACAAGGCAGGAGCTCAAAGAAAGCTCCAGCTCAATGAGTTGGACGAGATTCGTAGAGATGCATACGATAGTGCTAAGGAGTATAAGAAAAAATGAAACTTGTGCATGATAGGAATATTTTACGAAAGTCATTTTCTCCAGGTCAAAAAGTTCTTCTGTATGACACTCGTTTGCATCTTTTTCCCTGGAAGTTGCGCTCTCGGTGGACCGGTCCTTTTGTTCCGTACTGTTTTCCTCATGGAGCTGTTGATATCGAGACACCGGATGGTAGTAGTTCTTCGAAGGTTAACGGTCAGCGATTGAAGCCCTTTTTAGAGCCTTTTTCTACAGGTGATGTTGAGGAGGTCCCTCTGGAGGACCCTGTTTACCTTGATTGACCATCGAGGCGATTTTGTATGTTGTATAATATTTTTGTAGGTTTTTAGTTACACTTCACCTAGGTACTATCTTTCCGACTTCTCTCTTTACTATTTCCTCTTACTTATATTTTTGGTACTGTTCTTTGATTAGGAACATTGAGGACAATGTTAGATTTAAGTTTGGGGTAGAACTTTTTGTTACCTTTTCGTTGCAATAAATAAACTCCAGAGCCTAGAAATTTATCCCTATTAAGGATGGCACTAACCAATCTAAGTGGATGAAAACATTTTGGTTGTAGGAGTTGAGGAACCGATCTGACTAGATGACAACATCTAAAGAGTCTATTCATAAAAGCACAGAGCTCAGGTGTTAGAAATAACATGATAGTTTCACCATATCTCGTTGAGTCCTTTTCACTTCTGTTTTTATTTTGTTTTGTTTTTAAACTATGTTTCTCTAAGTGATTAGGTGGGGCTCACGATTCAAGTTGTTACCAATGCTAGGGTGAATTAGAGTGATTGAGATTTAAAAAAAAAAAAGAAAAAAGAGAAAAAGAAAAAGAAAAAGAAAAAAAAGAAGAAGAAGAATTAGAGACCAGACCATCAGACCAACCGGAATAAATTCAATAAAGTCGACCACTGGAACCCTTGTATATGCCAGTTGTGTTGACCTAGAGTTAGGATTATCGACCACTGGTACCCTTGTATATGCCAGTGTGTTGATATTAGTCAGACCAGTATCTCAGTCCATTAGGATAGGTTCATTTTGGCGGAGGCCTTCAGACATATATGAGAAACATCGTTCACCTAGTACGTTTTTCTATATCCATCTTCTTGATCTATCCATGTGATTAGTTTTGACTCCGGATATTGATGTCCATAGTGCGACTATCTGAGTAGAGCTTTGTCACTTCATATGAATTTTAGTATGCTTGAGTGCAAACTCGTGTACAACAATTGGAATTTCGTATCAGGGTACTTCCTCCTGTAGTCAATAAGTATGCCAACCAAGGAGATTCTTTAGTGCCTTCCAAGGTTCTGTGTAGATAGCTAGGGTCTGGAGTATAAAGGTTTTATGGGTATACCTCTGGTAAGCCCTCCGGAGACAACACTCCGCCACTAGGGACACCTAGGGGTTTAAAGGCTTATTGCATACGCTAAATGCAATCGACGATGCCTGCGACAGTGAGTTAGGATTTTATTTCTATTTTATTTTTGCTCGAGGACTAGCAAATAATAGGTTTGGGGGTATTTGATAGAAACATTTTTGTGTCCGATTTATCTCGATTCTATATATTGTTAGGGCTCATTTTTGTACTTATTATGGTGTTTTATTTATTTGTAGGTGTTTTTGGCCAATAAACATTTTTGGAAAAAATTGGCTCGAAAAGTTGTCGGAAAGCACCCGGAGGACATTTGCTATTCCCCACTCAAAGTCATTCGAATATCTTTGTAACCCCCTACAATACATAGTGAAACACCAACCCCCGTGGACGTAGGCCTTAGTGCCGAACCACGTAAATCATCGTCTCATTTACATTATGCACTTAAATGTTATGCACCAGTTAAATCATCATAAGAACCCTTATGATGCGAAACGAGGACGAACCCGTAGGCTCAGAGTTTCCTTATCCATTGCTTTATGTTATTCCATGTATATTTCTATCTCTTTATCGGTTTTATCAGCACTGCGAATATTTTTTGTGGACACGAAGATGCCCTCGTCATTTCTGTGTTCACAATCTGGCGCTAGAAACAGGAACTTTTGTCCCGGTAAAAGATTTATCTTTCCCTGTGATTTTACCTTTTTTGGCTCCCAACGCTATTCCCCAAATAATAGTGTTTTGAGTAGCTTATCATTGTTCCCCTTTTCAAGAAACTTTTAGATCTATGTTTCCTTTAGATCTGCGTTCACTTCTACAAGAGCCTTCTAGATTTGTGTTTTCCTTGAAAGAACCTTTTAGATCTATATTTTTTCCTCACAAACATTTTCTGGATCCAAGCCTTTTAGATCTTTGAAACCATTTCATTTAAGTTTTTATCATCCTCAGAAAATATTCATATCGTGTGGTTTCTAACAAACATACATCGAACCTATGTTTTCATGCATAAAACCCTTGGATCTGCCTGTTTTCACGAAGTGTTTTTAGACCTATGAGTAGATCTATGATTACGATTGTTGGATCTACGTTTTCCCCTGCCGTGTTTTCCTTGAAAATCTTTAGACATACGTTGTGGTCTTTACCATTTCTTTGGATTAACTTTGCTAACAAAACCAATGTGGATTCTGTTTCTTCGAAAAAGTTTTGTTTTTGCAGAAAACCGAAGATGGAAAAACGAAAGATGCGGGAAAAGCTAAGGCACCGTCAAAAGAAACACCGAGGACAACTCCAGTGATGACACGTAGCAAGAAAAGGGAAAAAAACTTAAAACATCCAACAAGAATCAAGATGGAGCGGAAAGCACGACGCCCTTGGATGCCAGCACAGTAGCAGCAGCAGCTCTGAAAGTCGCAGCGACCAAAGCAGGTGCCTCCAAAGTAGCAGCGATTACTCGCACAAACGAACAACGAGAAGGGGTATCAGAGTCGATGATACGACAACCCCTTTATGGGATGTCGCCCACCAACGAGCAGAATCAACCATTGCTGACCAATCAACCTCTTCTGACAGCGAACCTACCAACACAACAACCAATAGAGCTTCAATCCCCGCACATCGATCCACCGGTGGTCCCTCTAATACAGACTGTTGACGAAGGTCACACTGTAGCCGCCGATGGACAACCACAGGTGGGAAGTTCGAACCGGGGATCGAACCAGTCCATTCAAATGATGGCAGAGCTTGAAGAGTTGAAGAGAATCCAGAAGGTATACGCAGAAGTTGTGTCCCTACTCGCACAAGAAAACCAGCAACTCAAAGATAGGATCACTCAGTGTAACGAAGTAGGAACCTGCACGACGAAGCTAATTCGAAGGCACCACCGCTTAATCAAGACCGAAGGATGGTAGTGGCTAACGTCGACAATCCCGAACCACTAAATCGAAGAGAGGCCAAAGGAGATAGATTATCCGATCCATATTATGTTCCCGAGGACTCAGACTATTTCGACAGTGAGAATCGAAGACCAGGACGATCTCCGATCAGAGAATACCATCATCTCTCCATGGAGAACCTTCGTGCTGAAATGATGGCTGAAATTCAGCAACTGGAGACGAGGCAATGAGGAGGAAGGCTGGAAGAAGTGATGAGAGAAGCTTCCACCACACCACTGACTACACATTTGGCCAAAGCTATTATTCCCCAGAAGTGTCCCATCCTAGCCTTCGAGTGTTACGACGGATCCAATGACCCCGCATCCCATCTTCGGTACTACAATCGTACTTTAGCCCGATGGGATCAGGATGACGTGGTCCTATGCAAATATTTACCTTCAAGCTTGAAAGGATCGGCTCTATCGTGGTTCGATAACCTACCACCCAACTCCATCAACTCCTACAGCCAGATCACTGAGAAATTCTTAAGGACTTACATGTACAACAAGGCCGTCAATGCAGGAATTGACAAGCTCTTCTCGCTAGCGGTCGCATACAAAGAAACCATCAGGGAATATACCTATAGGTGGCACAAAATCTGTCAAACGATAGGGAGCGTGGATCCGGTAGTCAGTTGCAATTGCTACAAGTGGGGATTGGATAGGATGAGTCCTTTGTTTGTCGAGATTCATGGAAGTGTCCCTACGACCGAAGGAGATCTTCGAGTAATCATCGAAAATCACGCCAGGTTGGAAGAAATCCAACGGGAAAATCCCAGGTCCTAGATACAAAGATCTCACCGGACTAATTCGGTAGAGCAAGCCAGCGGATCCAAAAGAGGCAACTCGGCCGAACGTTCCAACGAAGATAAGAGAGGACGAAGGGATGATCGGCGATGTAATGACCGAAAATTCGAAGACCAAGTTTTCATGAAGCTAAACACCAACTACACTTGCATCCTAAGGGAGATTAAGGATAGTGAAAACTTAGAGTGGCCTTGGTCCAACGGAAAGCATCCACCTCGGTCTGAGAAATCAAGAGACTACTATGAGTATCACTGCTTCAATGGGCATCAGACTGAAAAGTGCATGAACCTCAAAATAATGATCCAAAAGATGATTGACGCTGGTGACCTCAAGAAATATGTTTAGAAGGCACAAATCGATGACAGGGAAAAACGAAGAAAGCAAGTCCAACTACCTGAGGGTAATCGAACGCTCAATACTATCTCATGCTCCTACGCTAACAGACCCTCCTGACTACCAGATAGGAAAAAGATTGAGAAAACAATTTAAGAACTACTGCGAGCTGTACAAGATTGACGGAGTCGAAGTTCATGAGCACGAAGAATGGATGAACGCACCGATGACATTAGATGTTGAAGATGTCGAGGAAGACATGGAGGACCACAACGATCCGTTATTTCTCACGTTACCAGTAGCAGGATGTAACGTCAAGAAGATTTTGATTGACGGAGGGAGTTCAGTCAACGTTCTGTTTTATGATACGTTCAAACGAATGAAATTGAATGATGAGCAACTGACGTCTTCTTACTATACCATCTATGGATTCAACGGCGCACCTACGAAGCCTCTAGGAGACATTGTGTTAGAAGTAAAGGCAGGCCCAGTGAAGATCGAAAACCGGTTCAGTGTGGTAGACGCTCCTTCTCCCTACAACGCCATCATTGGTCGAAGATGGGTACACAAACTCAAAAGAGTAGCAGCAACATATCACTAATACCTTAGATTCCCAACACCCGAAGGGGTAATGGAAATTAAGGGAGATCAGGTCACTGCCCGAGAATGCCAAGCTCTATAAAACCAACTCAATAATGAACAAGATGAACAGCGGAAGTCCCGTAGAAACAAAAACAAGGCAGCCGCTAAGGATAGGGAAATTGACCTTTATCTCGAAGAAATCTCAGGAAATAGCCCGACGAATAAAAATACCATCTTAACTACCGAAGCAGGTACTTCAATGGTTAAGGGGGCGGAAAATCCTACCAAATGGCAATTAAAGAACGTCCCTCTCCTAGGGGAACCGAAGCCTACATTCACACCTATAGAACCCACAAAGGAGATCAATGTAGGGACCGAAGAAAACCCGAAGATGATCAAGATAGGAACTCTAATGGATAAGGAACGAGAAGCCGCCCTAATCAAGCTACTTATGGAAAATGCGGACATATTTGCATGGAAACTATGAGATATGCATGGAATTGATCCGAAGATAATCCAACACGAGCTTCGTATAAAGCCAGGCACGAACCCCTTCAGACAGAAGGTACGAAAATTCGCGCCAGAATATCACCAGGTGATCAAGAAAGAGCTTCTAAAGCTGTTGGAGGCAGGATTCATCAAGGAGGTAAAGTATCCAACATGGATTTCGAACATGGTTATCGTACCAAAGAAGAATGGAGGAGTAAGGATATGCATCGAATTCACCAACCTCAAAAAGGCGTGTCTGAAGGATAGTTACCCACTCCCGAGCATTGACCAATAGGTAGAAGTTGTTAAGGGATACAAAGAACTGTAATTTATTGATGGATACTCGGGTTACAACCAGGTAGCCCTGGCAGAAGAATATCAACAACACACGGAATTCTACACCCCTCACGACCTCTACTGCTATACACAGATGCCCTTCGGGCTGAGGAACGCAGGGGAAACATGCCAGAGGATGGTCGATGCTATCTTCAAGTCATGGATTGGGAACACTTTAGAAGTCTATGTTGATGACATGATCGTCAAGAGTAAGCTGCGCAAAGATCACCATCAAGACCTGAGAGATATCTTCGATCCCATGAGGAAATACAACATGAAAGTGAATCCAGAAAAATGTACATTCGACGTCACGTCAGGAAAGTTCCTCGGATATCTGGTAACGAAGAGGGGCATCGAAGTCGATCCAGCTAAAATCCAGGCCATTGTGGAAATGCCGTCCCCAAAGAACTTGAAAGAAGTCCAAAAGCTCAATGGATCCCTGGCAGCGCTGGGGAGATTCATTGCCAGATCGTCGGATAAATGCAAGCACTTATTCAACATCCACAAGAAAGGATGTAAGTTCGCATGGACCGCTGAATGCGAAGAAGCCGTTCAGAAGATTAAACAGTACCTGACCACGATCCCGATCCTACAGAAGCCCGATCCCGATGAGTTGCTGGCCATATACATAACAACAACTGAAGATGCAGTCAATGCAGTATTGGTTAAAACCAACACAAAGGTCGAAAAACCAATCTACTACGTCAGCGAGACTCTCAACCCGGAAGAAAGAAACTACACGAAGATTGAACAACTCATACTGGCATTAGTATGGGCAACCCAAAAACTAAGAACCCATTTCTTAACCCATTATGTTCGTGTCTCATGCAAGGCGCCGCTGGAAGCTGTTCTCAAAAACACTGGAAAGGTAGGAAGGATAGCGAAATGGAATACTCATCTTGATCAATTCAACATCATCCACGAGATCCAAACTGCACAAAAGTCACAAGTCTTGGCGGATTTTTTAGCGGACTTACCCCTGGACAATGATGAAGAAGTGAAGGACATGCCAGACTCAAAAGAGGACGGTAAATATCCAGTTGATATACTCGAACCCTTAAGAAAAAGACGATGGAAGGTCTTCGTCGATGGATCAAGGAACAGAGAAGGTGCGGGCATAGGCATCGTGATCACCACCCCAACTGGAGATACGATTGTGCACGCACTAAGACTAGAGTTCAAGGGGCATACCAACAACATCGTAGAATACAAAGACGTGGTGCATGCCCTTCGTTTAATAATAGAAATGGGAATAACCGATGTACGCCTAACAAGTGATTCACAACTGGTCATTCGGAAAATCGAACTGGAATATAATGTCTATGACGAGATCCTCTCAGCATATATGGCCTTGGTCCAAACCGTAGCATCACAAGTACCCAACATAAAGTTCCGGCACCTATGTATAAAAGATGTCAGGCATGCTGACGCTCTAGCATACATATCGTCTATGTTAAAAGATGAAAGCGTTAAGGCCATCAAGATAACAAGAGTATATGAGCCTTCGATCAACATGCAACAATCCTTCGCTACAAATCGTGAAGACCATGTAAGGGAGGACATCGTTGGCGATGATGCAGAGGAAGATATCACCGATGACTTTGTCGAAGATGATATCCTATCAAAAGCGAACGAGGATGAAGACTTCAGCAACGAAGAGGACTGGAGAACTGAAGTTCATCAGTTTCTTAAAGAAGGAACGCTGCCCACAGACCTGAAGCAAGCTCGAAAAATACAATCAAAGGCTGGGAGGTACGATCTTCGAGGCGAAGTCCTTTACAAGAAATCATTTCTCGGTCCTTTGTTGCGCTATTTATCCAGAGAGGAAGGGAATCGTATCCTAAAAGACATCCACTACGGAGACGCAGGCAACCACAGCGGGATGAGATCATTATCTGAAAAAGATAAGGTGCAAGGATATTACTGGCCACAAATGATACAAGACGCAGCCAGGATGTCTAGAAGATGTGAAGAATGTCAGCGGTTCTCTAAGAGAATCCATTCCCCGGCAACGAAGCTAAACTCAGTAGATAGACCCTGGCCATTCGCAAAATGGGGCATTCATATCGTTGGACCCCTGGTCGAAGGATCGGGGAAAAGCCGATTCCTGATTGGAGCCACAGATTATTTTAGCAAATGGGTAGAAGCCAAATATCTAGCCAGGATCAGAGATGTGGACGTATTCACCTTCGTTTTTCAAAATATCATTTGCAGGTTCAGCATCCCCGTAGAAATTGCCTCCGAAAATGGCAAACAATTACAAGGAAAAAACATAGATATGCTCTTCGACACCTTTAAGATCAGGAAAAACAAATCAACTCCTATTTACCCCCAGAGCAACGGACAAGCTGAAGTCACAAATAAAATCCTCGCTCTTACCCTCAAGAAATCATTGGATGAACACAAGGGCCGATGGTGTGAACAACTCCACAATGCATTATGGTCATACCGAACCACCCGGAGGTCCGCTACCGGTGAATATCCGTTCCTCCTCACTTATGGGGCCTAAGCAGTCATTCGGACAGAAATCATCATGCCAACCACGAAGACCGAAGCATGGAAGAAGAATCTCACAACAGATATGATGTTGGAAAGGCTCGATGATCTAGAAGAAAGGAGGGAGACAGCGCTACAAAGAATGAAAAACTACCAACGAAGACTAGCAAGAGAATACAACAAGAAGGTTAAGCTTAGAATTTTTGTAGAAAGACAGTATGTGCTAAGAATTATACCGCAATATCAACGAGAGAAAAAGTGGGGCAAATTAGCACCAACATGGGGAGGGCCATTTATAATACATGACATTGCAGGGAACAAATCTTACTATCTGAGTAACCTAAAAGAAGAAGTCCTCAGACATCCCTGGAATGTGAAATATCTCAAGCCATACTATCGAAGCAACGCAGTTCTGCATCTGCGTGAAGAGTACCAGAAGAAGAAGACGGCGTACCCGCTCGACATGTTTCTATCTCTGGACGAGGAGTAGCAGACCTCACCACATCAATAAAAACAATTTTTTCTTTTAAAACCATGCTATTGGGGAAAGTAATTACATACAATCTCCCAGGACTCCCCTATCAGCGTCTATGAGTGTAGGACCATGGGGAAAGATTCCAGTAGAAATAGATACCCAACCAATCAATAAGTCAGCAGTTCAGCGGAATGGGTGCATGTAAATAATTCACTAACGCGTCACATATCTGAGAACTCTGCATCAAACCCCACCGTTTGGTAACCCTCTGGCCCAGGGTTAACCGACGGAGTGACAGGTCCAAAGTCAATAATGGAGGTACTTACCTTCGTTATTGCCGTCAAACACTTTTTATTGTTTTACTTACTCATTTCTCAATATTTAGATTTACTCACTATCTAAAAGGTTATATTAACTAACAATACAGACAAGTCAGAGTTGTACAAGCGATGATCCATTACATGAAAATTGATTACAAGCTTGGGGAATTAAACAAGAAATACATAAGATACACAAAAAATAGCCTGAAGCCAAGTAATCAATAAAGATCAACTTTCTATGACAAACCTAGAAACATACTTCACCTTGGAAGACTCAACGTGATCAGCTGGACCTTTCTTCTGAGACGAAGGGACGCTTCCGCCTGAAGAAGGATCGGAGGTATAGGTGAAAGGTTCATGAATAGGATGACGGATGTACTTCTTAACGATGTCATTCTCTTTCAGAAGGCTCTGCTCGATCTTGGTTAAGGTCTTGTTAACCTCTTCGGAAAGATGACAACGAGCCTTATGCGCAATAACGATGGCCTTGAGCTCAGACTGCGACAACGAAGATTTCAACCGACCTACTTCCTGGGCTGTCTCCTTTGTTGCTTCGTCCCGAGATCCCTCCAACCCTTCATAGTACTTGGTCTGTCCCTGCTGATACACTACCGAAGATTGAGTCTCTTTAAGCTTTTCATTTGCAAGGACAAGTTGTCCCTCGAGCCCTGGAAAAGAAGAAACAAAATGGTTAGAAGAAAAAAAATTATAAATCCATCCACGAACAAACAAACATATACCTTCGACATTAGCCGAAGCTATCTCAAATTCATTAACTACAGCGTCCCGAGCTTCGTCAAGGAAATCGTACTCGTCGGAAATTTTCTTATAATCTATTTGAAGGTTTTTGAGGGTAAACTGACACTCATACAACTCTGCCTGCTTTATAGAATCCAAATGATGAAGGCGGTTAACTTCATTAGTCATCTCCTCAATTCCTTTGGTTAATCTGTACATGTTGACTTCTAGATCTTTCTCTGACTCCACCAAACGAGCAACATCAGCGGGAGAGGCGGTCAAGGATTTACTAAGAGCATGTTCCTCTGCTCTGGCATCATCCCTCTCCCGAACAAGCCGCTGCATATAATTCCGAACGTCGGGGTCATGAGACGAGCGTGCTTGACGAAGCTCTAATTCAAGATCCGTCACTCTAGCTGCCAACCGAGAAGCCTCATCCCGAGCTTCATGAATAGATTCACGAGTCCATTCCAAGGTACCTTTAAATTGGATATGGGCGGCTGATAAGATATTTCGCATTTCAAATAAAAGATCCTCCTTCCTTTTATGCTCCTCCAACAAATTATTATGCTGAGCAGCACGACCATTCCACTTATCAGCCTCCTTTATGATCTTTGCAACTAACTCTTTAATCCGTGAAGCTTGGCGAGTTCTCTTACCATGAAGCCATATCAATTCTCTGGCATCGCCCGCTGAAGACAGGGCCGTCCAACTCAGAACACACCAAAAAGGCGAAGAAGAAGAAAAAGCGAAGAGACAAACCTTTAGATGATGCACCAGCAGACGATGCCTCTGATTCAACTCTAAGAGAAGACACCTCCTGACGAAGCTCTACCTCTGTAGCGCCAAGCTGCTGCTTCCCTTTCAACTGCTCCTTCAGCTCCAATATTTCCTTATCGTTAGCAGCAAGGAGTCCTTCAGCAGAATTCAGTCCCTCTTCTCTATGACATAACTTCTCCTCCAGCTTGAGGGCCTTTGCTTTAAAGAACTGGTACAGGGTATGGTTGCAGTGCTCGCTCCTCACTAACTGTATTAATAACAAGCAAATAAAGACCATCAACGAAGAACTTCATACCACTCAGCTTAGGGGAATTCACGATGACTTACCTCGAGAATACGCTGCTGAGGGAAACCAAACTAATACCCATCGGCTATGGCCATCATGTCAGCAATGGACGAAGGTGGGTCGACCAGAAGGCTGGCTGAGGTAGCCCCCAAATTCTTTTCCCAGATCTCTGCAACATCATCATGGAATGACAGCTGCATTCTCTAATGAGTGAAGGCGTCAGAACTACGGGAGCAGAATTAGGCACGCACATCAGGCCTCTCTTCATCAACCAATCGAAGGTTGCATCATCCCCTTCGTGCATCACGGCCTTCTCGAAGCTCTCATAAGATGCATCAACGGTGGTTTCATTACCAGCAACGGACCCTTGTCTCTTAGAGGTCTTCTTGCCTTCGGCCTCTTTAGCAGCGCGAGCTTCAGCATCCTCTCCATCGGAACTATCTTCCCCCTCATCCACCCTCTCCTCATCACCTTCGGCAACGACATCTCATTCGTCATTTGGAGAAAGCAAAGAAAAATCTGAAGCTATCCCCATGGCAGTGCTAATATCTACCGGACCCCCAGCGGAATAAATCTTACCAAATGAGAACTCTTGGTTGGGGTTCGTTTCTTGAAGATCAGTATCTTTGTTCCCTTGAACATGCGCGGGCTCGGTTGGAGGATCGGTCACTTGAGCCTCAGAGATAATGTTATCGCCACCATTCTTATCACCAACACTTCCATCACCTTCGTGACCAGGAGGAGAAGTATCAGTACGTTCCTCATCATCGGTAACATCCTCATCGGAATTCTCTTCATCGTTCACCAGACTGTTAACCTCGGGAATCTTTGTATCTTCTTGACCAACAGTAGAAGACTGAACGGGACCGATCCTTTTCTTCTTCGAAGCCTGAAACAAACATATGATCAACTTCTGATTCCAGGGGAAAACATACATAAACTACACATCATTATAAGGAATCATACCTTAACAGTAGCAACACTCTTCGAAGGAAGAACCATATCAGAACTCTCCTCTTCATCTGCATCAGCAACATCAACGTTGTAATCGAAGTTCATGCCAGCAAAGTTTAGTTTCCAAAGGAAGAAGTCACCATAGCAAGACGGAGCACCATCGCGGGGTTGGCTACCCACAATAGGACGCCATCCATGCTGACCAGACAGCCAACCATGTGCCCAAGGACCAATGATTCAATAACAGTGGCAATTCCTCTCATAATCATGATCGCGTTTGAGACGCTCGTTCTTGGGAAAAAGCATTGGTTTTTCAAATCCTTCGGTACAAGGGACAAACCGAAGATTTGAATCACTCACCTCGCTCAAAAGACGAATCTCTCCAGGGGAAGCGGCCATTGTACGAAGACCTACACTCCAAGGTTTTCGATTCCTACCGTTGACATAGTCTCCGAAGGAAGCATTAAAATGTTCAGGAGTGTACCAATCCTTCTTCGCAGGGTTAGGGGTATAGCAGGTCATCATCGTCTCTCCTTTACTCCGAAGATAACACTCTTTAAGCGTCCGAAGATAATTTCCACTCAATTGTACCACCGAGCGACAGTGAGTGTGAGAAGTGGAACCCTCGCGATTGGCCAAGGCATCATAATAGAAGGGATCTCCCGACTTATACAAAGGCAACATTAAGCCGGCTTCGAAGGCCCCCACGGTTGTCAGCAAATGGAAGGCGTCATATTTGTAGTTCATGATCATATCGTAAGTAAGTTCGTTACCTTGGCCATGAAACTTAACATCAAAGGCCTCAATACCATGCTTTTCCTTGAATTCTTCAAGATCAATATGCTTAAAAGTAACCTTCTTCTTGGAAACTGAGACACTTCGTATAACCGGGGAAACTTCAGAAGAAACGGCCTTGCCCGACGACGGATTCTTCGGAGGACTCATATCCGAAGCCTTTCTCTTGGTCGGCGGACTCCTCGATAAATCCACCTTCGGCATAACACCTTTAGAAGAAGAATCTTTCACTAGAGCGGCAGACTGTGAAGCTTTGTATTTCTGGGGAGGCATAGTAGAGGCAAGAGCTATAGAACGAAGAGGTTGAATATTCATCGATCCAGCACGCTGGAGAGAAGGATTGGCCAAAGTACGGTTAACTGCATATCGAGAACCCTTCAGCGGATCCCCCTTCTTTTGAGACGAAACTCTGGGGCCTGACGAAAACGAAGTCTTATGAGTATGAGGGTCCGGTTGGGAAGGTCTAGATGAACCAACCTTCGGCGGAGATAAATCAGGACTTCTAGATGAAGGAGATCTGTATGGACTCGACGGTGGGGTTTTATAAGGAACTCGTTGACGATCACCCATGTCTGCAAGGGGCAGAGAAAGGAACGAAGGTCAGAAGATGGAGGTAACGAAGATTATAAAACGAAATCTATGATTCTCACAGTTCATAAGAAGCATTTTCAAAAAACATGAGAATAATCCACCGAAATAATCAATTTTGATAAACTCCATGAAATCTAAAAGACCTAGTTCAACCATGATCATAAGAACGTGAAAGAACCTTGTTCTAGAGATAAACAGAGAAGTTCTAGGTTTTGTGAAAAAGAACAGGGGAAAGTATATATACTTTCATATATCATGTTCTTCAACACAAAACCCAAAAACAGCAGCAGAGAAGAAATCAATCAAAAATGAAATAACGGTAAGAAAAACATCATACCTGAAGCAAGAGTATTATCAGCAGATAAGGATGAACGATAAACAACCGACGAACAACGACAACAACAAGTTTCTGAAGATCTTGTCAGAACGAGTTCAGAAAAGAATCAGTAGAAGTTAAGAGCAAAAGAAAAAGAAAGAGGAAGAGTTAAGAAGAAGAGAATAAAGAGATTGAACTGACAAGAGAATGAAAGAGGGAATAAAAGTTATTTCACTAGAAACTCCTTCCGTATTTATAACAAAAAATGATAAAACCGTCTCGTGATTCAAGGGGAAGTTATTACTAGAGGTGGGAAACGTGCCCTAAAATCTAGGGGAGTTATTGCGAGAAGATTGAAGAGACTGTGAAGATAGTTTCCTTCATACTTTGACCATTTACAAACTAAGAATAAAAGGGGCAAATTGCATACACATTATCTGTGATCGTACACGTATCAGGGAGAAGACACGTACACTATATCAACATGAGGGGCATCAAGGCAATGATTCCACGTCGTAACACTCGAAGTACAGGTGCTGCCATTTTTTGCCACGTATCCACCATCACGAAGATCCAACAACGGCTAATCAAGGACCACCTAACAAAAGGATCAATGCGAAGCACCCTATAAAGCCTTGAGACATTACTTTTTACCATCCCAAGGAAGATCCAGATCCAAAGGACAAGAGGAAGAGAAGATGACACACGCGTCACCAGCTGTCTGAAGTGTGCAGACTGACTCAACCACCCGCATTAAATGCCACGAACATAGGATATGTGTCAAACGTCCTATGGATAAGAAAGAGGCGACTCAGCGTCACAGAATAATACCGATGGAGGCATCGATATAATACGAAGATACCGTCGGACCAGCACAGAGACCGAGATGATAAAGATACAACTGTCACTGAAAGAAGACCCAACACTCGACCTCTATAAATACCCAGCTTGATGGATAGAGAAGAGGTCGATCAATTTTAGGAAGAGTGAGAGATAGTCCAGGAGAGAGAAATTGCAAGAGTAAGTATGAGTCCTATTTCCCTCTTAGCTTCGTTCCCCACTCAAAGTCATTTGACTATCTTTGTAACCTTTGAATACATAGTGAAACACCAACCCCCGTGGACGTAGGCCTTAGTGCTGAACCACGTAAATCTGCGTCTCATTTCTATTCTGCATTTATGATATTCGTACTTTAACATTACGCATCTGATAATCATCATAGGAATCCCTATGATATGAAACAAGGATGAGCATGAAGGATCAGAGTTTCCCCTTTTACTGTTTTATACTACTTTAATCATATTATTATCACTTTGTCAGTTTTATTATGATTGCAAACTTTGTTTGTGGATACGAAGATACCTTCGTTATTTCCATGTTCACACTACTCGTATTATTTTCTTTTTGCTGCATTTTAATTTGGCATTTTTTTATAAATGGTATTGGAGTTTCGTGCATCGAGAGAAGAGTGATCTTTGGAAAGATAGTAAGAGTGAGCTTAAAAGTAAGCTAACCCCTAACCAAATCCATAATCAGAGAAAAAACCTAATGATGTCTACACCTCTGACCAAAACCTAAAAAATTGGGACCAAATTCCACCAACCAAATAGAGTAGTATCCAGGATAAAAATTTGGAGGTAGAGCACCTGACTAATCGGGACGACCGAAGGAGTCCCTTCTATACTGTCACAATGGGGCCTAAAAATGCATTGCTTGTAACGCTTTTCTTTTTCATTTTTAATCGATTCAATTGAATGGGTATTGGTTGTTTTTTCTCGAAATTAAGTCAATAATCGGAGAGTTATCGTCCCCGACTACGGTTAGGAGCGATAAAAACGAAGGGAAGCCGACCCAATTGACGGTTAATATAGCATGAAAATGGTCAAAAAACCATCACCTAAACTTTTAATTTTAATCTTGATCGTCCATTGCCAACAAAATTCAGCCACCAGATCATAAATTGTTACAGAAATGTTACAAAATCTGTTATACTATTGTTACAGTATAAGTGTTAAAAGAATATAACACTTATAAATGTTATAAAATCACTGTTACAAATATTGTTGCAAAATCTGTTACAAATTTTGTCACAAAAACAATCCCCCATACTTTGGCCGTCCAGCACTGCTGGAGCAGTCATCTAGTATGACTACTAGCAACCTTGTGGGAGTCAATCCTTTCCTGCCACTGAGGTACAATTCAAACTTCGACACCTAAACTTTTTTTTTTGTTAACCATAATTATCCCTCTGAATGGTTACATAAATAGAGCCAAACCTTACTGGATCTTGTTTCACATACTCAACATTTACACTTGCAGCATTATAAGTACTTGCATGATCTATAACTTAGGTTATTTAATCCTCATTTTTGTCTACCCTAGGGTTTCTCACTTTTGGAAATTCTCTACAGTCATGTCATGGAACTTCCTGGGACTAGGAAAGAATAACACTAGTAGAAATCTCAATGACATTTCAAACATACAAAACTCTGATATTTTTTTCCTATCTAAAACTAAACAACAATCTAAAAACCTGAAGCATATTCTTAATAGCTTATGAGTCATTAAAAACTGGTTTGTGGAGCCAAAGGGTTGATTAGCACTGTTGGGGGGCTTGCCTTGGCATGGAAAACTAATACCAACATTTCAATTATGGATTACTCTAACAACCATATCAGTCATCATCACTCCTAGCAATGGCAACCCTTTGTTATTTACAGGTTATTATGGTATCCCCTACACTACCAAAGACAAGTTGAATTCTTGGAAAATTCTTGAGAATATTGGGAAGACTAACTCTCTCCTTTGGATCATTATGGGAGACTTAAACCTTGTCCTTCATGATCATGAGAAGTTCATCCAACACCTTATCGATAATTCGGAAGCTGAGTTATTCTTGAAGATAATTGAGAAAGCCAATTTAACTGATTTGGGGTACACTGAATGTCCTTTTCGTTTAGGCATAATAGAAGAATAAATATTCATCTTACTGAGTAAAGACTGGTTAGAGGGATAACCATTGATAATTGGCTGGATATCTTCACCAACACCACCATTTCTAATCATCCTGCCATGGGGTCTGATCACAACCCAATCTTCCTCAATATCAATCCCAACTGGAAGTCTATCCAAATCCTTTTTAAATTATTTGGCCCATGGCTTGACCACCAAGAATGTAAAAACGTTACTGATGAATGCTAGAACAATGAGCATGTTGGATCTTCTGCTTTCCCCATTGCAAGAAAGTTGAAATAGGTAAAAGTGAGAGCTAGGATATGGAACAAGGCTGTTTATGGATACATCAAATCTAACTTAAAAGAGGGTCTTCAGAAACTTGATTGGATTACCAAGAAACAAATTGGTATTAATAGAGGAAGGGATATCAGAGAAGCTAAAAATAAGGTGGAGCACTGGTAGGACACTCAAGAAAGCTTCTGAAAAACCAAAAATAAAGATCAGTACATCAAGTTGGGAGACAAAAACACTAAATTCTTTCGTGACTCTGCAAAAAAAAAAAAAAAAATAGAAAGAATAAGATTGACTCCATCGAGGATGAGAAAGGCAATTGGCTTCACAACAGTTTGAGCATCTTTGAAAACATATCCATAAACTATTCCATAAACCATTCCACCATCAACCTGATACCAACTACCATTAGCAGCTCAAAAAATGACAATCTTCTTAGGGTCCCTGATTCTATGGAAATCAAAAATGTTTTATTCAGCATGGTTGTAGATAAAACTCTTGGTCCCAATGGTTTTCCACCGAATTTCTTTCAATCTAATTAGGAAGTCGTGGGAAATGACATCATAATTATGGTTCAAAACTTATCCAATTTTGGTTTCATGTACCTCCCCATCTCACTTCAAACCCATATCTTTATGTAATACTACCTACAAGATCGTTTCCAAACTCATAGCTTAAAGACTAAAACCTCTTCTACCTAAATTCATCTCCCCTTTTCAGTCTGCTTCCATCCATGGTAGACAAATCTCTGACAATATAGTCATTTCCCATGAGCTCATCCACCACATGAATACCAGAAATGGTAAGAAAGGATCTAAGGGTATTATGGGTATAAAAATTGATATGGCTAGGATTTTGGTAGACTCAGTTAGGATTTCTCATAAATATTATGATACAAATGGGCTTCAGTACTAAGTGGTGCATTCTAAACCAATGCGTCTCCACCACCAACTTGACTATCTTGGTTAATAGCACCCCTATAAATTTCTTAAAACCATCCAGAGGCCTCAGACAAGGTGATCCTCTATCTCCTTATTTGTTCCTCTTCTGCATGGAAGCTCTCTCCATAAGCCTTATTAGTGCAGAGAATCAAAACCTTATCCATGGAACAAAAATTTGTGCAAATGGCACCCCTGCTATTAGTCATCTCATTGTTGCTGATGATTGTATGATATTTTGTCAAGCCAACATGGAAGAATGCAATAACTTAGTCAAGGTGTTCCGGGACTTCAGTATATAACCTCTATACAGATGATCGATTTCTCCAAGTCTGGTATTTTCTTCAGCAAGAATACTGCTCCTGATATTGCTGACAACATCAACAATTTTATGAAGGTTCATAGGATTAACCTAAAGGATAAATACTTGGGTTCACCTCTCTTCACCAAAAAAAGCAAAGTGCGAGTATTTAAACCTTGCGTTGAGAAGTTAAAGTTAAGACTAGCTGGCTGGAAATCTACTATGTCTATTGCTGGGAAAGTCGGTATGATTCAATTTTCCACCTCTACTTCTAGCATCTACCAAATGAACTGCTTCAAGCTTCCAAAATCTACCTGCAAGGAGATTAAACTCTATCCAGGGAGACTTCTTCTGGAACAAGGAGCAAGACAAACCAAAAGGATTATGCTATATTACTTGGATGTTGTAAACAAACCCAAAGAGCTAGGTAGTCTAGGGTTCAAGAACATGGAGCTCTTCAATAATGTTATGATCACAAAAAAATTCTAGAGACTAATATCTGAACCATATTCTCCGTGGGCTTGTTATATGAAGGCTTCTCACTTTGGACTCTAAGCCAAAAGCCTACTGACTCTTGGATCTGGAAATGTATTCGTGAAGGTATTGCCAATATCCAAAAATATTACATATGGAAGGTTGGAAATGAAACCCAAATCCACATTGGGAAGATAGATGGATTGTTGGTCAGGAGAACTTTCTGACAAAACCTCCAAATTTCTCCTCTGACCTGTGTCAATCAACTTCTCAATGTCACTGGTGATTGGAACTTAAGTTTTTTGGATCTTGGGTTCTCCCAGAATATTCAAAAAGCCGTACAACTCAGCTCTTATAATAATGAGGTGGATGACAAGATAATTTGGAGCCTATCCAACAAGGGTGATTGTTATGTGCATATTTTGCATATATTTAGTGTTAAATCCATGCTAGTATTTGCTATTTTCTTGTAAATTATTTGTATATTACTTTTGTTTTTCTCTATTTGTGTTTTATTAGGTGAATCATCCAAAAGAAGCGAATTGACACTTAAATGTGCAATAAAAGAAGTTACCTACAAGTGGAGAAGGACCAAATACCAAGTATAACTCATCCAAATCGAGGAGTTCTTGTTATCATCTCGAAGAGGATAAAAAGACGAGGCCATCGGCGAAAGAATGGAGTCAATCCGACGTCGTATGAAGAATCTAGAAGCATTTGAAGCAAGTCGAAGTTGCCGAAAACTGGAGAACCTACAGAATTGCTAAAGGCACCCGCTTAAATTACTTAGGGCAGCCAATAAAACGAATTGAATTGTCAGTATCAAAGACTGACAGTTATACTGAACTAATAACAACACCAGCCAGTTTAATCAGGGCGCCACCTTCTTCATCTTCAATAGCGTATCATCAGTTCAGCCACGTCCGGCTCTTCGTCAGTGTTCGTTGCAGCTAAGCATGAAGGCTATGGTCGGATATGAATGATTAATCAGGAGTTCGAAGGAGTGAGACAAGATGGGGTTTTGTTGGATGTACGAGGTTGAGCTGCAGAATCTGTGATACAGACAGAGTTGGCAGTGATGAGATGTTCGAATACTGCTAGTGAATGAGAGCCGAGCTATGGAAGAAAACAGAGAAGAGAGACGAGAATAGAGATGATGAGCAGAGCATCGAGAAGATTTGTTGTCTGTTGCAGTCGGACTGATGAAGTGTGAAAGGATGGTCGAGCTTGGCAGAGAGCTGAGCTTGATAATGATTATGATATTAGGAGATATTATTCATTATGTATATTGTATATATGGTTATGTATTTTATTAGTTAGACCTAGTCGTTTCATATGATTATGAAACTGTTTTGAGATAGAGTTTGGCAGTGATGATATATAATGAAGCCGAGAAGAGTTCAACCAAAACAGAGAATACAATGGTGATGTAGAGGATCTATGAAGGACCGAGCTAGATGATGTTGCGGTGATGAGAGATCGAGAACATGCAGTTGAATGGGACTCGAATGGCAGGAAGGAGATGAACTTGAGCTGTGGTTGAGAGGAGCTGGTTGCAATAGATGTTGTTGGCAGTGAATAATAGTATGGCCGAGTAGGGAATGTCAGTTCAACTTACGGTGTGTTATTCAAACCGTACACAACTTCAGGGAGACCTACGGTGTGGTTTCCATCCGTAGAGTATCTTAGGGAAAGATACGGTGTGGTTATTCCAACCGTATATAAATCTAGGGAGAAAAGAAAAGAACTCCCGGGAATGAGATAGAAGTTTACACTGTCGGTTCGGCGAAACCGACAGGGTTACAAAACCTGGACGTGATGAATTTTAGAAGTTGCGGCTTTTGGCAACCCTTTCTTGACCGGGATTTGAGCACGGGTGCAGCAACACTTGGGTACTATTTAAGAGACCCTTCTAATAGTTTTGAGAGATATCTTTTAATCTTTAATCAAGTTTTGGAGAAAAGAATACAAGGAAGAAAAGCTAGGGTTTGGAGCGATCTCCATCACCGTAACTATTTCTTTACCATTTTATCATATGAAACTCATTGGTTTTGTTAGTACCATGAGTAGCTAAACTTCTTAGTGATTGAGGATGAATTCTAGTTCTAACACATGATTTGATTCAGCATATACATCTATTTTAATTCTTCACATGATTATTGATTATTTTTACTATCATAATTTTATGATTGATTGATAAATTATTTAGGTGGCTAACTAAGTCAGTTTGTTAGTGAATCTGTTAGAGCATTGCTCGGTCGAACTCGCGTGCGTTGCTATCTCAAGCATGTTTGTCAATCTTAGTGATCAAAACTATAAGACTTGATTTCTAGTCTATTATAGCTAAGTCTCGGACTAGGATAGAAAGTGTAGTTGAGCTCAAGGACTTCATGGCGATTTATCATACAAGTAGAAGAACTACTCAAGGAACCGGTGGAACTTCTCGACAAAAAGGTATGTGAAGACTTGAACTTATCTGTCACTCAAAAGTCTATCTACTCTATCTCCTACTCTTTGAGATAAGAAGTCGTATGCTATATATATAGACTTGGATTATACACATTTGGTATTTCGAGTCGAGTATACCTCGCCTATCTATATCTCAAAATATGTGTTGGTAAGCTTTTCTCTTTAACCAAGTTTATCTTTACCATGTGACGAAAGTCATGATATGTTTCAATCATCTTGAAAATTTCTTTGACGAGAAATGGTGTAGCAACTATATAACGTCCTCTAAGAATGTTTCAATGATTGAAATGAGAGTTTAGATTACATAACCAATGGTGGACATAAGCATTGTTGTGAAACACATTTATGTATAAGTCTTATTCCTTGAACCAAAGTTTGCGAACTTTGTTGATTAAGAGAACCGGAAGAATGGCGTGAGCCAAGTCCGCGAACTGTCGAAGTTCTCAAACCCGAGAATTTCTGCTGGAGTTGACAAAATACTTGTGTGAAGCTAAGTCCGCGAACTCAGTCCGCGAACCAGCAAAGTTCTCAAACCCGAGAATTTCTGTTGGAGTTTGTAAACTCTACCCGGTAACTTAAGTCCGCGAACCTAGTCTGCGAACTTAAGAAGGTTATATATCTGAAGATGATTTCTGAACTTAAACTTAAAAAACTAAGGAATGCAGTTTGCAAATCATGGCTATAAAAGTTCATGAACCGATTCGAGTGAATCAAATCATCTTTGCTTCAATTGTTTCTTGTGTAGTACATGAGATTTCCTTGCAATTGAACAACTCTCTAACTAGTTCATTTGAAGTCATTTGAACTAGTTATGGTGAATAAGAACATGGTTGATATGAAGTGCTCATATGGCTAACCATTTAGTTAACTATTGTTGAACCAACAAGTGCATACGTTTGGGTACGGTTAACAAACCTAGAAACGTTCATTGTCAAGTGTGTATAACAAGCTAAGTTTTCGATCTAACGTTTGAGAAATATTAGCTTGAATCTAAATCAGGTTTTCATCTAATAGTAGATATTGATTGCTTTGTTACCAAGGTAACCTAATTGCAAACCCTGATTTGAAAGACTATATAAAGGAGACATCTAGTATTGTGCAAAACTAATCCCCACACCTTACGTGTGATAATAGTTTGCGTACTAGAGTCGTTTATCCTTTAAACTTTGGTTTTCTTCTTCTATAACCAGGTTAACGACTTAAAGACTTCATTGGGATTGTTGATGAGTGCCAAATATTGTATATATTTGCACCTTTTTATTGGCATTTAACTCATCATTTGTGCACTAACGCTCCATTTTATCCCATATTCTGTGTTTTCGTTGTTTTCAAGAATAAATACTTTTCTCAATTAATTTTGCATTTTTAGGTACTAAATAAAGCCTGGTAACTCACGGAGCGAAAAGAGCAAAGACACGGGAAAAAGCCGAAGGAAACTCTAGCGGAAAAGAAGTGAAGAATGCGGTATGGAAGACTCAAGGATGAAAATGGGCTTAACAAGGAAGAAATTGTTCTTAAAGAAGAAGTGGGCTCAAGATTACCTAAGCCCAAATCCATTTCCTAAACCCCAAACCCAAATCCATAGCCCACTTCTCATGTAGCCGTCAGATTGGATCCTCAGCTGAATCCAACGGTCGCTTCATCGCCGATACATCAAATTTGCTACAACCGCTTCACACCACAACACCTAACTCCATCTTGAGCCGTTAGATTCGTTGTATCTCACAATCCAACGGTCGCTTAATCCTATGTCCTGGGCGCCGTCTGATTCCATCTAGGTTGATGATCCATCGCCTTTCAGCCGCTGACATCAAACCTCGATACCTCTGCCTCACACCCTATCACCCATACCCATCGACCTTAACCAAATCATCTTCTCCCCAAATTTTCTTTCCCCCAAATTCCCCTTCTTCCCAAAAATGCAGAACCGCCTGCAACTCCATCACTGCCACCATCTCCATCTCACCCCAGACCTCGAGCGTCACCACCACTACCTTCCCCCGACAGAAACCCATCTCCCTAGTTTCCCTCTCTCTCATTCCTAGCATCATTCCTAGATGCTATGAATTCGACAGTGAGAAGCTAGGGTTCACTAGGAGTGAAGAGAAGACCAAGAAGGCATGGGTTCGTAGGAGAAAAAACATGGGTCGAAGTGATAGAGCAGTTATCTAGCATGGGTGGTACGAATTGGTTAGGTAATTTTCGAAACCCTAGTTTTGGAAATTAGGGATTTTTTTTAGAACTCATTGTAACTATAAATTGAGTGTGTGGGTGTGAGTAGGAGGTATGCCCAGATTAGCCGGTGCACCAAGCAGTAGTTCATGTTTGATTTCATCATCTTCATCTTGTTCTAAATTCACCTACTAGGGTTTAGATGAAGCCCTAGTTTGCTACTAGTTATTCCTGTTAATGGCAGTAACCTTGTTGTGCTTAATTGTTTTAGAATAAAATTCAATCTTAGTACTTCAATACTTTACTTTCACAGTGTATGCCATGTATCCACTGTAGTTAGAATAATACTGTGCTGAAGAACTACAACTCATACTTAATCCCATATATTGATCTTTTGATTAGCTGTTCCCTGAAAAGACAGTTAATGCTTAGGATAAATACCTTAGTTGTGATTGAATCATTCATATCAAGGTGACCTTAGATATACAGAGGATTGACATCCCTTTTGTTATCAGATATAAGGACAAGGTTAGTGTTATGAGAAGAATAACTAGTGTAAGTTAGTGGTGGACTCAAAGGCCCTAGTACCATTCTCATCATTTGCTCTATTTACTTTCTTTGCATATTACTTTACTGTTTCTGTTACTATCAATCATCTTCGTCGTATCGACATCAAAACAACCCCCATTTTGGTTACTCTTTCTTGTTTAGAATCAGTTTAAGTGAGACCATAGTTTCAGGTTTACACCCTCCTTGTCCCTGAGGACAAACCCCTTCTTACCTCACTCACTACAACTGACCCTGTATATTTGCAGGTCTAAGTTGTAGGTTCTTTTAAAACCACACCAAGTTTTTGGCGCCGTTGCCGGGGACTCGGTAGCGGTGTGATTGTTTCTTTTCCACTTTACTGATTTTTAATATACTGCTTGTGTATATGTGTTAGATTTTTGGTTTTTCTGTTGTTAATAGTGTTAGATGTAACTAGTTTATTTGATCTGCCATTTTGTAATAGTTTAATAACATCATCATTCCACTTCATCTTAGCTGTAGTTTATCTGCCATTTTGCAGGTGTTAACTTAGCATCACTGCATTTTCATTTTCACTGCACTTTCATTTTCCCTGCATTCCACTTCATCTTGGCTTACTGTTTGTATATATATGTTAGCTTAACCTGCCATGTGTTAGCTTAGTCTGCCATGTAACATAGTCTGCCTCATTTGCATACTTAGCAAACAGTAACCTTGTGTATATATGTGTTATCTTTCTCTTTGTTCTGTCACCTGCAAAGCATCACTGCATCTGTGGCTTTGCCCATTATCTGTGGCTTTGCTCATTTTGTCATCGCCTGTAGCTTTGCCCTGCCCTGTAACTGCCTGCTTCCCAGCCTTGGCCTTGCCAAAACTGCATATGTTACTGCATTTGCTTGGAGTACTTGAGCATTAAGTCTGCATATTGACCATTGGGTCATTTTTGGTTCTATAACAAGTGCAACTGTGAAGTTTAACATACTGTGAATGCTTGAATGTGTTGTTGTCATCTTGAATGCCTGAAATCTGTTGCTGTGAATGTGGTGTGGTGCTGTCAACTGTGAAATTTGCTGAAATTTAATGCTGTGAATGCCTGAGTTGTATGCTGAGTTAGCAGTGTCATCTTGAATGCATGAAATTTGCTGCTTTGAGAAGTAATTCTCTCTTCTGAAAACCACCAGGTACCTGCAACTGCTGTGCAAAACAAGGAGAAGGAGAAGCAGAACAAAACTGTTCTAGTGCCTCAAATAGGTGGTGTGGTGCTGTGAAGAAAAGAGCTGAAGAAATTCTGAATTGTGGTGCTGCATTGGTTTGCCAAAGACAAAGACCCAACTGGTTTGTGCAATGGCTAAAAAGGGACCATGACCTGTTGCTGCTGTGGGCTGTGAGCTAGCTTACTGCCACTGAAGAGATGATCATGCTGCTGTTGGAGTTGAAAGATTGAACAAGGCCCAACTGGGCTGTGCAACAAAAGAAAAGGGGATAAAAGCCCAACTGGGCTTCCCTCCAAAAACAAGTAAGCCTGAACCCATTAGCAAATCCCAACTGGGCCTTCTTTATTGTTTGTTGGGTTTATATTTTTTCTGGGCTTGTAATATTATTTTAAACCCAACAGTGGGCTTGTGTTTTTGGACTTTGGGCTTGTAATTTTAATTGGACTGTGGGCTTATAACTTTGAACATTAACTGGGCCTTGTACTCAAAACAACAACTTTGGCACTTTGAGAACAGTGGACTTAAAATCTTTGAAAATCTATCAAGTTTTCCAATTTCAAAAACTTCTGTTGGCCTTCAAATTTGTGAGCCCAAACCAACTTCCAACCCAACAGTTGGGCCTGTTCAAAACTTCCTTTTGGGATGCACAATTCTCCCACCAATGTGGGCTTGCTCCTAACAACAAAAGCAAATTTTTCTACCAACTCAAAACCAAATTCTTGCTCCACCAATGTGGGCTTGCTCCCAATTTTAAAACCAAAGTTTTTCTCCCAATATTAAAAACCAAATTTTTCTTTTTATCTCCCAATTAAAACCAAAAGTTTTCTCTCATTCAAAAACCAAAATTTTTCTCCCTCTTTTTAACAAAAAATCCCAAATATGCTTTACCTTTAAAGCCTAAAAACCAAATTTTTGAAACCCATAACTGAAAAGTGTGGGCCTTATTTCTGTTTTTGAATTGTGTGATTGTTTGATAAACATAACATGTCTGGATTTTGGTCTGCCACTGGGAATAAATCTATTAGAGAAGCTTACGGGCAAGATTAACCTTATGAGCCTCCCACAGACCATGATGTCAATAGTTATAGGGATTATTATTATGGACCTTCTGTAGGTCATGAACCTCAATATGCAAACCCTAATGACTATTCACACATGTATCATCCACCATTGAGTGAAAATGAACATCTAGACAATATCCAACTCACACATTTGTAACTTGTGAATCAGTTAGAGGCTCGGATCACTGCTTTAGAAATGCAAACACATGAGAAATCTGTAGCATCTAATTCACATAGACGACCTGAAATCTATGCATGTACCTTATGTGGTGGTTTAGACCACCCGGATAAATTTTGCTATATTTTGCATGATTATAGGCAATTTAGAGAATCCCATGAAAATCCAAATTATGAAATGCCCACAAATTGTGAGGCTGGCAGTCATTGGGACCATAATCAATCCTTTGAGGGTTGCGATCAATTTTTTTTATAAACCCTAATGAGCATGTACACATGTACCATTCACCACAATTTGAACATGAAGAATTTTGTACTCCCATGAATTTAGACTCCACCACAGAAGCTTTCAGACTCAGTGAGCAAAACTTTGCTAGATCTACATCACGAATACAGGCATATTTAGATCAGATTTTGCTTCACCTACAAAAGGAGGAAATTCATGAGGAAATGTATGTTGTCCCTAATGAAGTGTCTAGTCCCATTCATGTAGAAGATGTTGAATATGAACCTAATTTAGAGGAACATGAATCGACTAATGACACCACCACTGTTAATGAGGACCAATATGCATGTTACCATGATGATGATTATGAAGATTATGATGATAATGATGTTATGTTAGAAGAACATGAAAATATTGTGGAACCTTTTGGTTCAATAACATATGGCTTCTCGCCCTCGACCTTCATGAATGTTGTTTCTTCTAATACTCATAGCAAATCATATGATTTTGATATTGATATGGTACTTGTACAATTGTTCTTCGAAGATGAGCATGACATAGGAATAGTTGAATCTTCTATAGACACTAATGTTAATATCCATGAAAACAAATTTGATGTGTCTGATTCCTTTCCTAAGTCACAAAATGTTATTTCTTCCGATGTTGATTTGAGTACTACGGACAATCATGATACCGATTTAGGTCTTGATGTTTTGTTCGATGAATGTGAGCATGATTCACCAATTTCTGATTTGGGAGAAGTATGTGTTGGTACTATTGATCTTATCCATGAAAATAACTTAGAAGTACCAACTTTCCTACCTAAATCGCATATTGAGATTATTCCACCCAACCTAGATTTGGTTTGTAACAAAACTTTTAAACCAACTTTTCTGAAAATTCCCAACCTAGGATTGGAACTGTGTGCCTCCCAAGTCCTTTTGGACTATTTTGCATCAAAATACAACATTTTTAAAGAGCCACAGTTGGAATTAATTTCTCTGACCATCCCGCAAAAAGTCCATTTTGAGTTAGACCTTGTGAATCCCGAACCCCCAAAATTGCTAGATTTTGTGCTTAAAAATAAATCTGTTGAAAAATTCAGATTTAGGGGTGATTCATTTGGTTTTTCACTCTCACTCTCATTTCAGTATAATTTTAGTGTTTTGAAACTGTCTATGTTTCAACACTTTGTCTTTTGGGTTGATCCTCAACTCTTTAGACTGTATGTATATAGTGAATTGTTTGTATATAATCTGGTAGGTAATGTTTAGTGGAATCATATGTTTCTTGTATATATTGTGCTAACCCAATGTGAATTCAGTTGAGTTACTGTTGGGTTTTTCCTTGAATAATGGAGTTCAAAACTTGCTTTCGCCAATATCCGGTAATCTCTTTCCTTTATCTACACTTAGCGTCGTTCTCATGGTATGTGTTATAATCATGTTTATCTTTTGAAACATTGAGGACAATGTTTAGTTTAGGTTTGGGGGTGAAAAGTAGATACTTTGATAACATGCTATAATCGAAAAATAGAACTCTTTCTTTTTGAAAAAAATCAAAAAATCAAAAAATCAAAAAATCAAAATAAAAAATTAAAAAAATTTGAAAAAAAACATAAAAATGGAGCACATTTACCTTGAAATGTTGACTCTTGTGCATGTATGTAAACATAAGGATTCTTAGTCTAGATATTTAGGCACCCTGATTCTAGCACAATTCACATAGTGATAAGAAACTTGCACGCGCACGATCTACCAATACATGTATAGCCTCATCCTTGAGGTGTTCTATCGGAAGTCACGATTGCCAATCACTTTAGAATACTGAACGAAACTTGACTAGCTTGTTCTTTGGTTGGTTGGGATAGAAGGTGGAGGTTACATTAAGAAAGACAACCATCAAATTTAACTGGGTGTATCAAAAAGGGCTACCTCTTTCAAAGTATCATGTAATTTTTTGTTTCTTTTTGCTTATGTATCAAAAGAGTTACCATGTTGTAAATATTTTTTTTCTCAAAAAAAAAATAAAAAAATCTTGTATTTATCAATTCCATCCTCTCTTGTTCCAAAAATAAAAGAGAGTAGTCAATGTAAATAAGAGTCATGTAAAGAGTCATTTTTTGTGTTTTTGTGTTATAAGCAAGGAAGGGTGTATGCCATTGATGTACAACGCGAGTAATTGTGAAATACCTCCAAATCATTCACAATTCTCCTAAAGTCCGGACAGCTAGCTAGATTTCGACCTCGGTTCTTAGCCTGAGAAACTATCTCTTGGTGATTAGTAGTCATAACATCCGATCTTTCTTTACACATGTGTAGATGCACTTTACACTCTTATCACATGTCTTTATTTCTTATCAGTGCTAGGATTGTGCCTTTGATAGCTAGATTGACATCTCCATTTTGCTGTGAGCTTCTACTGTCTTGCACATGTCACATTTCATGGAATCTGAGCTTATATTTTGTCCTAGAACTTTGTAGGTACGTTCTAAGCAAACCTTCACGAGACTTCAACTCGTCCACTAGGGACACTTAGTGGTTTAAAAGGCTTATTGCATTCACTAAATGCAATCATGAGACCAGCGACAGTGGTATAGGTATGATTTCCTTAGTTTTGTTTTACTTGAGGACAAGTAAAATTCAGGTTTGGGGGTATTTGATGAGTGCCAAATATTGTATATATTTGCACCTTTTTATTGGCATTTAACTCATCATTTATGCACTAACGCTCCATTTTATCCCATATTCTGTGTTTTCGTTGTTTTTAAGAATAAATACTTTTCTCAATTAATTTTGCATTTTTAGGTACTAAATAAAGCCTGGTAACTCACGGGGCGAAAAGAGCAAAGACACGGGAAAAAGCCGAAGGAAACTCTAGCGGAAAAGAAGTGAAGAATGCGGTATGGAAGACTCAAGGATGAAAATGGGCTTAACAAGGAAGAAATTGTTCTTAAATAAGAAGTGGGTTCAAGATTACCTAATCCAAAATCCATTTCCTAAACCCAAACCCATATCCTAAACCCAAAATCCAAATCATAGCCCACTTCTCCTGTAGCCGTCAGATTGGATCCTCAGCTGAATCCAACGGTCGCTTCATCGCCGATACATCAAATTTGCTACAACCGCTTCACACAACAACACCTAACTCCATCTTGAGCCGTTAGCTTCGTTGTATCTCACAATCCAACGGTCGCTTAATCCTATGTCCTGGGCGCCGTCCGATTCCATCTAGGTTGATGATCCATCGCCTTTCAGCCGCTGACATCAAACCTCGATACCTCTGCCTCACACCCTATCACCCATACCCATCGACCTTAACCAAATCATCTTCTCCCCAAATTTTCTTTCCCCCAAATTCCCCTTCTTCCCAAAAATGCAGAACCGCCTGCAACTCCATCACTGCCACCATATCCATCTCACCCCAGACCTCGAGCGTCACCACCACTACCTTCCCCCCCGACAGAAACCCATCTCCCTAGTTTCCCTCTCTCTCATTCCTAGCATCATTCCTAGATGCTATGAATTCGGCAGTGAGAAGCTAGGGTTCACTAGGAGTGCAGAGAAGACCAAGAAGGAATGGTTTCGTAGCAGAAAAAGCATGGGTCGAAGTGATAGAGCAGTTATCTAGCATGGGTGGTACGAATTGGTTAGGTAATTTTCGAAACCCTAGTTTTGGAAATTAGGGATGTTTTTTAGAACTCATTGTAACTATAAATTGAGTGTGTGGGTGTGAGTAGGAGGTATGCCCGGATTAGCCGGTGCACCAAGCAGTAGTTCATGTTTGATTTCATCATCTTCATCTTGTTCTAAATTCACCTGCTAGGGTTTAGATGAAGCCCTAGTTTGCTACTAGTTATTCCTGTTAATGGCAGTAACCTTGTTGTGCTTAATTTTTTTAGAATAAAATTCAATCTTAGGACTTCAATACTTTACTTTCACAGTGTATGCCATGTATCCATTGTAGTTAGAATAATATTGTGCTGAAGAACTACAACTCATACTTAATCCCATATATTGATCTTTTGATTAGCTGTTCCCTGAAAAGACAGTTAATGCTTAGGAGAAATACCCTAGTTGTGATTGAATCATTCATATCAAGGTGACCTTAGATATACAGAGGATTGACATCCCTTTTGTTATCAGATATAAGGACAGGGTTAGTGTTATGAGAAGAATAACTAGTGTAAGTTAGTGGTGGACTCAAAGGCCCTAGTACCATTCTCATCATTTGATCAATTTACTTTCTTTGCATATTACTTTACTGTTTCTGTTACTATCAATCATCTTCGTCGTATCGACATCAAAACAACCCCCATTTTGGTTACTCTTTCTTGTTTAGAATCAGTTTAAGTGAGACCATAGTTTCAGCTTTACACCCTCCTTGTCCCTGAGGACAAACCCCTTCTTACCTCACTCACTACAACTGACCCTGTATACTTGCAGGTCTAAGTTGTAGGTTCTTTTAAAACCACACCAATTGTGAAGCCAGACCGATACTACTTTTATCGTAGTTGTGTGATCTGATCTTGCATCTTCTATCGTACGAGTACAATCAGATTGATTGGCTTGAGATTAATATCTCTGATATGCAAGATATAAAAAGTAACCATAAACATATTCGTCTCATTATTTGTGATTCTGAAACATCTTGTTTCACTACCATATGATTAAGATTGTTGTGAGGTGATTGATAACTCTAGGCTGTTCTTCGGGAATATAAGACCGGATTATCAATTGGTTCCTATTCACCTTGATTATTATCAAAAGAGGGAACAAAACCTTTAGGGTTTATATGTGGGAGACAGATTGATCTTTTGATAGACTTGTCTGTGGGAGACAAATTTGTTTATTGTGAAAGCCCGCGACTTTGGGTCGTAGCAACTCTTAGTTGTGGGTGAGATCAACTAAGGTAATCAAGTGTGCAGTATCCTGCTGGGATCAGAGGCGTAGGGAGTACAAATGTACCTTGGATCAGTGGGAGACTGATTGGGGTTCAACTACAGTCCAGTCCGAAGTTCGCTTGGAGTAGGCTAGTGTCTGTAGCGGCTTAATACAGTGTGTGTTCAATCTGGTCTAGGTCCCGGGGTTTTTCTGCATTTGCGGTTTCCTTGTTAACAAAATTTCTTATGCCTGTGTTATTTCTATTTCCGCATTATATTGTTTTATCTTTATAATTGAAATAATACAGGTTGTGCGTTAGATCATCAATTAGAGTAATCCAACCTTTGGTTGTTGATTGTCATTGATTGATCCTTGGATATTGGTCTTTGGTACCATCCAAGTTATTCCTTGTGTTTGATTAAAGACTCGCTGATTTCTATTAGCTTGAGTAAATCAAAACAAGAGAGAGATATTAACTTCTTGAGATAGGTTTACCTAGATTGAGTCTGACTGTCTAGTTGATTCTCTAAAAGGTATTTCACAGTTAGTCCATATAGATTGCTAAGCGTAATATTGGGTGGTGTTGTTAGACCCCCACTTTTTCAATTGGTATCAGAGCAGGAAAACACCTCAAACCTTATAAGTTTGTGTTTGTTCGATCCTCAAAAGTCTATTTCTATGGGAAATCTTATTGGGAGGCTTGCTCGTAGCATCTGTAACGCACACCAGAGTTCCTTAAAGGTTGTTCAGAGATTATCACACTTCATTCCTTTGGAAGCACGTGATATCCTATACCATCTAGTTTGTCAGAAAATCTAGATGTGAAGAAACGATCTAAGGAAAAGAATAAAAAAGAATATTCGAAGAAAACATTGTCAACGCTCATGGGTATGGACTCTCACAAGAATTACTCTTAATCTCTTTGAGGAGTACTACCATAAAGGTTCTATTGACAGGGAGTTGTTTAGAGCGTTTGAAAGTGTTTCGCAATTCTTAGAAAAGATTAATTTCATAGAGATTTTGAATTCTTCTGACAAGAGTTTTGTGCGTGTCAAATCATTTTCTAATGATGGATAAACTTTTCTCAAGACCGATTCATGTGAAGCCGATAAAAAGGATTCGTATGAATTAGGCAGAGGAACCATTTGGCAGAAAAAGTCATCTCTTTGTCATAAGCAAAAGAACCCACACGACTCTAAGTATTATCATTACGATTATACTCCTGACTCTGGGTACAAATATCAACCAGAAAAATTGCATGGGAAATTCTATGCAGTTTCCAACACCTGATTTCAGGATTGGCTCTACCCCATTTGTATATAACTTGAAATGGGGAAAGTAACATGTTGATTTTTGTTTTAATCTCTCTTTTCTTATGTGTTTGTGATAAGAGCTTTTCAGTTTGTACATTCTCTTTTGTTGTTTGTACCTTTAAAAAATCATACTCCTCAAATGGGTCACGGTTCGTGCACGGGTCAAAGCCCATGTAGGGTATATAAAAGAAGTTCGCGGACGTCTTCATCTTCTCAAACAGTCCGCATACGTGAACCTCTAGGTTTTTGTGTGTTTCCACCATTAAATCCTCCTTGAAGAAATTGAAAGAAAGGTGTTCAAGATTCACTCCAAGTAAGTAAATTTCTCTTGATCTTTTTTTATTTCTAGACCTATGATGAATCCTAGAAGCACAAAAAGGAGTTCTAAAAGCTCAAAATCCTCTAGCTTGAACTCTCCTTGTGACCATAACTTTCTTAGAATTAGGTTTGTGGATGATTCTTGTGATAGAATGTTTGATAAGATTGCTTCAAAAGGTTTCATTCTAGAAAAGAAATTGGTTTTTTCTAGTGGGCATGAAGAGTATTTGGTATTCTTTAGAAAATTCAAGCTTGGAAATATCTTTGATGGTCTTGGTCAAGTATTTGATTCTCTTACAAGGATTTTCTATGCCAACATTCATGATGTTGATTACAACAAGATGGAGTTCAAATCCATGATTGGTAGAGAAAGGTTTCTTGTTGATAGAGAATTAATTTCAAGGATTACCAAAATCCCGTTGGGGAACGTACGGCTTCCTAGACCAAGTGAGGAACGTCCATCATGTGATGATATCTTAGTTGGGCTTTGTGGGAAGAAGGTCGTTTGGAGTCAAGGAAATTTCCCTACTAATGATCTTAGTATTGCTTTGATGGCTTTTGGAAAACTTGGTATCCCCAATCTTTGTCCCTTCACAATTGAAAATTCTTGGTAGAGTCATGAGTTTGCGGAATAGGTCTATTTCCTTGAATCGGGTATTCCTAGTCTCGATATTTGTGGTTTTATTATCTCTCAAGTGATTTCGATGACTTCACCCATCAAGATGTTGGTATACCCATGCTTGATCAGTCAAATTCTCCATGATCGTGGGTTTGATTCAATTGGCAACTCTCTTGGGGTTCCCAAACCGGTTCGTCCGTGTACCTTTAGGCGCATAAGGGAAATTGCTTGCAAGCGACAAAGAATCGCTTCTCTTGATTTCACTGACCCTACCAACGTGAGCCTTCTTCAAAAAATTCATAAGGGTGTGTGTAAGGTTAATTCAAGAGTGAAGTGTGTCCAAGAAAAATTTTCTTTGGTTGCAACAAAGTTTCCCGAGCTCAAGGAAGATTTGAACGCAATTCAAGCATCTTGGAGTTTCTCCGATGAGGAAGAAGATGAGTAATTCGTGTTCTTATTTTTGCCTAGTATGTCTTCGTTTTTGGTTTAGTTGGAAGAATAACTAGTACTTGGAATAGCAATGATTGTGACTACACATAGCTATTATTTTTCATCTACTTATCTTTTTTAGGTTTATTTGGTTTAAATTCTAAAAATATTTGAAGGATGATGTTTTTGCAGTATTAATCTTTATGATTTGTTATATTGCAATTTGTTATATAGGATTCGTGTTTACGTCCCTGAACTATATTTTCCCATACTTTGTCAAAAGTAAAGTCATTCGTGGTCGGTATTCACGTACTGGTAAAAGAATGAATGGACTTTTGAAAAATACAAAAGTTAAGCCTATATTGTCAAATATTTTGATGGAAGATAGGTTAAAAATCTTTTGTTTTCAAGGATTATGTCTACTAATTGTCGCTATGCAAATAGTGATTGAAGATAGAATGAATCCTTGTGTATTCCGCAGTATTGATCATCCCTGATCCATATTCTTATGTATTACTGTGAGGCTCCGTAATGTATCTTATGTTGAGCACTATACAACCAAGTTGATTTATTAGCTTAGTTGGTGTTCTGTGAGATATGTTATGTCGAGCATATTGAACTAAATTAATCATCTTGTTTGGTTATTTGGTTATTGCTCCGTAAGTATTCTTATGTCGATCAAAATAAATGACAATTAAATTGATTACTTTTGTAATTAGTTTGGTTGTGTATTCCAATTAGATTAATTATGGGTTCTCTTGTAATTAATCTAATTGAGTATTTTCGTGTCTCCATAAGTTCTCTTATGTTGAGCATAATAGATTGAATTAATCACTTCTTGTGTTTAATTTGATTGCGTATTCCGATTAAATTGGTCATGGGTTTACTTGTGATTAATTTGATTGAGATTTTGGATATAGAAAATCATTCTTATGGTTTTTGGTGTCCATTAAAAATCCTTCTTTTCTTTTGAAATTAAGGTCGCTCTGGTTGTTCTTTCGGGAATGACATCAAATGGGGAGAGTTCTTTTGAACTTGTGCTTAATGGTCATATCTTGAGGGGTGTGCGGATATGGGATTTTAGAGGGGTTATCTTGTATCTTTAAACTCCTTGATGAATGCATTTAGATTTGGCTTTATGATTGCATCTAAATTAGTTGGTATGTATTTTTTTCCTTTTGTCATGAAATGTCTCTTTCAGAAATTTCATTATGATCTCGTTCTTGTACCTTTGCCAATTTTATTGACAAAAAGGGGGAGAATTAATATGTAGTTCACACTACAAATACATATGGTTTTTGGATCATTGTGTAAGGGGGGGTGGTTTCTATGTGAGATGGAGTATTGACTAAAGGGGAGTGATACATATCACCATAGTATTATTGTTGAAGTTATGATACAATTGGACTTTGACACTGTGTAATAATACTATGATACTCTATAACAATGATCGAGAACTATGTTTCCTTATTGTTATAGCTACGGATCTTCAACAACGGTGATGTTAAACTTACAACCTTTGGGATCATTGGAGTACTTGGAAGTGACGAAGATTTCGAGGAATGTTGAAGATTAGACATGTGGAATAGGAGCTACTAAAGTTTCTTTATCTTTTTTGTATTCCATATGTATTGATAGTTTTGTGACTAAAATTGACAAAGGGGGAGATTATTAGAGCATTGCTCGGTCGAACTCGCATGCGTTTCTATCTCAAGCATGTCAATGTTAGTGATCAAAACTATAAGTCTTGATTTCTTGTCTATTATAGCTAAGTCTCGGACTAGGATAGAAAGTGTGGTTGAGATCAAGGAATTCATGGAGATTCATTATACAAGTAGAAAACTACTCAAGGAACCGGTGGAACTTCTCGACAAAAAGGTATGTGAAGACTTGAACTTACCTGTCATTCAAAAGTCTATCTACTCTATCTCCTACTCTTTGAGACAAGAAGTTGTATGCTATATATATAGACTTGGATTATACACATTTGGTATTTCGAGTCGAGTATACCTCGCCTATATATATCTCGAAATATGTGTTGGTAAGCTTTTCGCTTTAACCAAGTTTATCTTTACCATGTGACGAAAGTCATGATATGTTTCAATCATCTTGAAATTGCTTTGACGAGAAATGGTGTAACAACTATATAACGTCCTCTAAGAATGTTTCAATGATTGAAATAAGAGTTTAGATTACATAACCAATGGTGGACATAAGCATTGTTGTGGAAACACATTTCTGTATAAGTCCTATTCCTTGAACCAAAGTTTGCGAACTTTGTTGATCAAGAGAACCGGAAGAATGGCGTGAGCCAAGTCCGCGAACTGTCGAAGTTCTCAAACCCGAGAATTTCTGCTGGAGTTTACAAACTACTTACGTGAAGCTAAGTTCGCGAACCCAGTCTGAGAACCGGCAAAGTTCTCAAACCCGAGAATTTATGCTGGAGTTTGTAAACTCTGCCCGGTAATTAAGTCCGCGAACCTAGTCTGCGAACTTGAGAAGGTTATATATCTGAAGATGATTTCTAAACTTAAACTTAAAAAACTAAGGGATGCAGTTTGCAAACCGTGGCTATAAAAGCTCATGAACCGATTCGAGAGAATCAAATCATCTTTGCTTCAATTGTGTCTTGTGTAGTACATGAGATTTCCTTGCAATTGAATAACTCTCTAACTAGTTCATTTGAAGTCATTTGAACTAGTTATGGTGAAGAAGAACATGGTTGATATGAAGTGCTCATTTGGGTACGGTTAACAAACCTAGAAACGTGCATTGTCAAGTGTGTATAACAAGCTAAGTTTTCGATCTAACGGTTGAGAAATATTAGCTTGAATCTAAATCAGGTTATCATCTAATGGTGGATATTGATTGCTTTGTTACCAAGGTAACCTAATTGCAAACCCTGATTTGAAAGAATATATAAAGGAGACATCTAGTATTGTGCAAAACTAATCCCCACACCTTACGTGTGATACTAGTTGCGTGCTAGAGTCGTTTCTCTTTTAAATTTTGGTTTTCTTCTTCTAAAACCAGGTTAACGACTTAAAGACTTCATTGGTATTGTGAAGCCAGACCGATACTACTTTTATCGTAGTTGTGTTATCTGATCTTGCATCTTCTATCGTACGAGTACAATCAGATTGATTGGCTTGATATTAATATCTCCGATAGGAAAGATATAAAAAGTAATCACAAACATCTTCGTCTCATTGTTTGTGATTCCGTAACATCTTGTTTCGCTACCATATCATTAAGATTGTTGTGAGGTGATTGATAACTCTAGGCTGTTCTTCGGGAATATAAGACCAGATTATCAATTGGTTCTTGTTCACCTTGATTATTATCAAAAGACGGAACAAAACCTTTAGGGTTTATCTGTGGTATATAGATTTATCCTTTGATAGACTTGTCTGTGGGAGACAGATTTGTTTATTGTGAAAGCCTGCGATTTTGGGTCGTAGCAACTCTTAGTTGTGGGTGAGATCAGCTAATGGAATCAAGTGCGCAGTATCCTGCTGGGATCAGAGGCGTAGGGAGTACAATTGTACCTTGGATCAGTGGCAGACTGATTGGGGTTCAACTACAGTCCATTCCAAATTTAGCTTGGAGTAGGCTAGTGTCTGTAGCGTCTTAATACAGTGTGTGTTCAATCTGGACTAGGTCCCGGGGTTTTTCTGCATTTGCGGTTTCCTCGTTAAAAAATTTTCTGGTGTCTGTGTTATTTCTATTTCCGCATTATATTGTTTTATCTTTATAATTGAAATAATACAGGTTGTGCTTTAGATCATCAATTAGAGTAATCCAAACTTTGGTTGTTGATTGTCATTGATTGATCCTTGGATATTGGTCTTTGGTACCATCCAAGTTATTCCTTGTGTTTGATTAAAGACTCACTGATTTCTATTAGCTTGAGTAAATCAAAACAAGAGAGAGATATTAACTCCTTGAGATACTTTTACCTAGATTGAGTATGACTGTCTAGTTGATTCTCTAGAAAGTATTTCGGAGTTAGTCCATACAGATTGCTAAGCAAAATATTAGGTAGTTTTGTTAGACCCACGCTTTTTCAGAATCCAATGCTAGTAATGAGTTAGGATATCCGTAATTGTTGAATAACTCTTACACAAGTAGAAATTTCGAAACCTTGCAGATGGATTTTTTGGAGCGATCGCAAGTAAAAATAACTCTAGTAAGTGGACCGAGCATACTGAGTTTAACTGCTAGGATCAAACCTAAGTTCACAAACCTTAAGACATTCGACTGAATTACATCTTCTAATCTACCTCAAGGTGGTCCAGATGGATATCACTTGGAGACTAAGTGTACCTGTTTTCCATTGATATAAGGAATTTTCGGGATAGCTAAGGGTACCTGCTATCCTACTGTTGGTGATAATCTGTGAATGATAAAGAATGGATGAATATGCTACTTTGATGATTTTTTAGTAACAAATAAGGATTTCCTGATCATATTTCTATCAATTCCTTTCAATCTTAATTACTTTTCATTGCTTTATTATTTATTTAGCTTTAAAAATCTAAAATAAACCCCCATTGTGACACTTTTTGACAACTAAAACTCCCAGCTCTTCGTGGGAACGAATCTTATTTACTGCTATATTATTTATTAGTAAAGTACAAGATAAGTAAATTAATTTGTGCACCTACGACACGCATAAGTGATTTCACTATTAAGTCTCTTTATGACAAGCAGATATCTGATAAATATTCTAATGATCCTCCCACTTCCCCATGGTGTGTGTGGAGTGGGGGGTGGGGGAGGGGTGGGGAGGGGGGATACGGAATATGGATACGTCTCCACTTATCCACCTCTTCATCCGGAAATATGCTCATGGCATTATCCCTATCAATGCCAAAACTGCCAGCATTCTTACTTATATTGATCTTATATGCAAAGTTTGCAAGTGTGCCCAGTAGGATACTACTCATGTCTTGTTATCCTGTCCTGGTGCTTCTGATGTCTAGATAAAGGTCTTTGGCATCAATCATCATCTATTCAACAACTTCTCTTACTTTCATGATTGTATTAGTAACTGGTTCAATCCAAATGCTTCTCTTGCTAGCTGGAATACCGCCTTTTCCACTATACGTTGGTTTATCTGGAAAGCTAGATGAAATTTTGTTTTCAGAAGTATCACTCTTATTGCTGACATTACTGCAAATAAGATCACTCAGAACCTATGCTCCTTCAACAGAGTGGTGCACAACCCAGGGTACATTCTAAATAACCTCTTTTATTAAAATCATCATACTGACTGATCTGACAGACTGATAAGAACCCATAAGGAAAAATTTGGGATTACTATTAGCATTAGTATTGTGTAAGTATTATCAAATAATGTGTATGGTGATATCTATGTATATACTAACTTTTCTCTAATTTCCATGTCTTTTTCAGGAAACTGCATGAGAGCAAAAAACTTCAAGGACAGTACCACTGGTCTCAACAGGGAAGCAAGAGGAGCAAAGCTAGCTCTAAAGTAGGGGAAGGAACTGCGCAAATCCAACATAGATTTTGTGGCTCAAGAGGAGGCAACTCTACAAGAAATTAAGGAAGGTTACCAAAAGGAAATGCAAGAAAAATACCACCAGATGTAAGGAGGAAATTTTGAAGCCATTGATTTTTGTCATAGGCAACTTAACCAAAATGGAGTAACACCAAAACTTATCGGAAATACGATTAGCTAAACTTTCTATTCAGTCTAATTATCTTGAAAACTTCAACCAGTCCTAGTTTACCAGCATCTATTTGACACTCTTCAGTCTTTAGATATTTCAATAATCGGTGAAAACATTACTACTGTGTACCACAGTGAGGCGGTTCGGCTTGGTGCTACCTCTAGCCTAGCTGAACGCCCTATTACTCCTTTGAGGTAGTGTTGTTTTAAAAGCTTCTCTGTTTTTATATATATAAAGATCGAGAGAAGAGTAGAGAGAGAAAAAAATAATGAAAAACTGAGAAGCACATTGTTTTTTTTTTAATTATTAAAAGATGAACTTTTATAAATGAAGTAATATAATACAAAAGGTTTATAACATCATTTTTTTTCAAAAGAATTAGATAAAATACTTTATTTACTAATTTTTTCTCTGATGTGCAAAGATTAATTTTGGAGACTCTTGATCCTAGACTCCTTAGCTAAAATGTCTGTCGCGAGTTGTATTTTTGTCAATATATATCAGCTCGTGGAAGAGTATCCAAAGTCACTTCAACCTTTTTCATTGTGTTTTCAGCTTCCCAGGAAATATCTTTACAATTCTTGTTTAAATATTCAGCAATACTTTTGCAATCCGTGACGAAAGAAACGCTGGATAAAATGTTATTTTTCAACCAAGATGTAGCTTTAAACATTGCCTTTGCTTCTGCATGAGTAGCTGTCATTGCCTTGTCTGAACCTGCTTCAACATGCATGAATTCCTCTCAATCCACCGAATATAAGATAAACGCGAAACCCATTAATAGATCTTCTTTTTTGAAAGCCGGATCGATAAAGATTATCCAGTCTGTGTTTAGGGATGTCCAGTTTGGCTTTGGAACCACTCCATTTCTAGCCATAGTTTTTCCTTTAGTAGGTATAGAAGCTGCTGATTGTAAATACTTGTTTATCTGGTTTATCAACATTATCGGATTAAGAATTTTTCCTTCGAAAACAACCGAGCATATGTGTTTCCAAATAAACCAGAGAACCGTAGAGATTTTATCCAAAATTTTCTCGGAATTCGGATCTTCTATCCAATTTTTGACCCAGTTGCATATAGGATCATTGAAATGATGGTTGTGAATAAAACCTAAAGAGACCCCAAACCAAACTGCTCAAGCGAAAGGGAAAAATCTGAATAGATGTTGTTCGTTTTCATGAATTTGCGAGTTACACATCTGAAAATTCACTGAAGTATCTTTCATGCGGGCAGCTAGTCTACTTGAAGTTGGAAGAGCTTTCTGTACTAATTTACAAATGAATAATTTAATTCTTGGAATTGTTTTAATTTTCCATAATTTCTTGTTCTTGATAGTTAAGAAAATCGTAGATATTTTTGACTGAAAATGATACTGAAGAGTGGTGCCTCCATTTTATTCTATCTTTTTCTTCTCTTTGTGCCGAAATTGCCATAACTTTTTCTTTGATTTCCGGGATGAAATATTTGTCTAATTTTTCAATGTTCCAATTGTTGTCAAGCGTGGTCAGGTCTTTTACCATTTCTGAAGCTTGGTCTGTCCGCGGGTTTTTGAATTATATCCTCATTGGGTATCCATATGTCTCCCCATTGTTATTTTAGGTATTTTTAAACAAAGACATTAACTAACTTAGTGGGCTTCCCACTTAACATGTGAATGACACTTCCTAAAGTGTAGTTAACATACTCAAAATGTTAACACCTAAATTTAGCACGTCTTGTAAACGTGGAGACTAAAGCAACCGATTTTAATTCAACATTTATGTTCTACAAAGTAGGAACTAGATTATTTAGATTTGCATCAGTAATTTTAACACCCCCGTTGATGCAAAATCATGTAACATCAAGTTACAGGACTGTGAAGAAAATATTTAATGAACGGCGGGTGTTGCTCGTTTACTCTAATGTACCGAGTTGATTGACTCATCATCTAAAAAAAACTGTTGGTTTTATTCGTGGAGTCCAAAACTCCATATGGCATACCTCTTCAATTTGTAAACAAATCATGAACAAGATAGACCTGTGTTCTTTTCACCTGCTTGTTAATCTAAGATACAAAACCAAACTTGTTGTGCATCGTAGCAGACAAATGTCTTCTGTGACATATCAAACAAACCCGAGCACTGTGCATAATAGCGAAACTCCATATTTAAAATGGACACTAAGACCAAATAATTAGCACTTCGCATGCAGCGAAAACAACATATCATGGACATGCGATTCAAAGAACGGCAACTGAAATAATTGATGCAAAACTATGTCTTTAGCTCTAACAATTTTGGGCTTTAAAAAACTAACCGAATCAGCTTTAGCCATTTCACGTGGATGACATCTCAAGTGATCGCTGTCGTATGCGTCAAAATAAATTACACTTTCTTACTACTCAAAATATAAATATAGCAAGGGCAAGAAAGGATCGTTCTCACAGAAAAGACTAAGGTTGTCAAAGTGTTTCGGTTTAAGGTAAATACTAATGGGGAGGTTTTCTGATTTTTACATACTAAAATAAAATAAAAACAAAACAAAGAAATAAACAAGCAAATCAAAGATGTAAAGATATTGGTTAAGGATTTCATTTTCATTCACTAACATGTTTTTGTCTTAATAACTAGAATTGATATTTAATCTCTCATTATCAAAGGCCCTAAGATACCTTGATCGCAAGTATATCCCGCAAATCTCCTATTTTCATCAACAAACACATTAAAAAACGCGAGTATGAATTCTATCTTAGAGAACAACCTAACGTGTAAAAGCACTAATCAAGTTTAATTCCCTAGATGCATTAAGTTCTATGAAATCAGGCCAATCAAAGCAATCGAACGTGTAAAAACACTAATCCGATTTAACAAAGGTTGTGACTCACTTGTGACTACTAGGATGTATCACTACAAGCAATAATCACAATTATGCTACTTGTATTCAAGGTGTATCACGTTTACGTATAATAAACCCTAAACTAGCAATAGATATGATTAATAGTTCTACCAATTTGCAACTTGACAAAACTAACAATCAATCATACATGGCGATATTTCTAGTGAATCATAATCGATAAAATTGAGACAAAACTAATTTATTGAACAAGAAACATGCTTTGTAAAATCCAACTAATCCATAACCAAAAATAAGATTAACTACTCATGTTCATGGAGCTCATAACAAGAAGTAATAGAAAAACCATCATGTTTTAAACCCTAGGCAAAAAGTAGTAGAAAAAGATCAGATCGAATAGTAGAACCCTTTCTTTTATTTACTTTCTCTGCCTTCCCAAAACTCTCGGTCAAAACTGTCCGGCCCATTACCGTTCGGGCCTCAAACAAAGCTAAGCCCATTAAATATTTGGCCTTTCTGGTCTGTCAGTTCTAAGCTTCTAGCGTATTTTCTTACTCAACCACTTCCTCCCACTGCCGGTCATACACCACTGCTTCAAGCTCACTCCAAATTCAGTTCCAAACACAACAATTGTGGCATCACTTTTAGCACATTGCACCACTGGATTCAGCTCAAATCATCAGTCACTGCCAACCACCACCAGATCACGGCAAAAGTCCTCCTTTGTTGTTGCATCTGCAGTAAGTCAGTTTCCAGTCCACTTCTACACCAGCACAATTCCTTATCTCAGATTGCACTTGCTACATCAGCACATTATGATCATCCGCATCATTTCTCGCTTTCTGCAATTCAGCTCCCCATAGCTCGGTCATCTTGTCCTCCAACAGCTCCACCACTGCAATACATATTTATCTGCCGATGACCAGGATTGCTTTCTGTCAATTCATTCATCACAATAAACAATCATCATCTTTCTTTCCCTCCATTGCATTTCCGGTTCTCAACTGCATACAACTCAACTAGAACAACAGCTCTAGCATCACTGCTTGCTTCAAATATCATTTGCACATACCCTGTCCTAAACATTCATCTAAATATATCCAACCTGCACATCCACTTATTTCTCTGCCATTTCTGTTGCTTCAATAGCTCAAACCACTTGCATCTATTCATACAACAACTCAAGCCATAGTTTCACTCCTGCAGTCTCATTATCTCTAGCCAACATCATAACCTTGACCAGCAATACCTACCAGACTTAAGCCAAATAAAGACTGTACCTGTGCAGCACCACCATATGCATTAGCAGCTTCTTGTTCGCCTACCATCGGAGCGGAAATATTAACTCACCTGCACTGCGAAAACTCCAATCGTCCATAACTACACAGCTCCCACAATACCCATTAGCTCTATAGCATCAGTTCCACCAGTCTTCAACTGCTCCACCAGTACTGCCTCCATCATCTTTTATCACCACTGCCTTGTTCCTCTCAGCTTTCTCTGTAATCTTCACTACAAAACCCTTTGTAAACATCCACCAATTGTTGCACCAGCTATCACTTCATCTCAGAAACATCAGACTCTTGAATTCTTCCTGTTGCTTTCAAAATCAGAGCAAACCCCCTTCAATCTCAAGTCAATACCATCATTGACAAACATCAGCTTCTTCATCTTCTCTGTACTCAGCACCATCGATTCACACAAACCCCCTAATTTCTCAACTGGATCTTCCCCTTTCATCGTCTTCAACAGAATCCATCAGCTCTTCTCGATCTCAATGTCTTCTATACACAGATTGAAACTTAAGCCTTTCTTTGCCATGTCCTCGATCCAGACTCAACTGCTACTGCTCATTCTTCAATTTCAGAAACAAATCAAAACCCTAACTGCAGTTCTCAATTTCAAATTACAACCTAGTTCCTTCCTTGTTTATGAGATTCAGTTCAAAGACCCGTTTGATTTTACCCTAATACGAATCCGTAGAGCTCATTTCACTGTGAACCTCATCATCTCTCGATCTCCATTTCCATCTGAATTCTAATGGAGCTGCCATTTCTTTTCTCTCTGAGTTGAGGAATGAATTATTGAGAAATCATTCTCTCAATTCCATGTGTTGGTAATAGCCAAAACTTCTATAGGCACCCAACATATCAATATGGACCATCCAGTACTCTTCTTGTTCAGTCCATTATGCGAAACTGACAATTCATTATCCAGCTCCTCCTTGCGCAACCTAGCCGGCTCCAAATATCACTCGCTAGTGAATTGAGCTTTTCACTTTCACGCTCCAAATGGTTGTTTTCTCCATCTCTTGCGCATAATGACTCCATTGCACCTAATACACTCAAAAGCAAACATAAGATATATAATTTACATGAAAACTCGCAAAGAAAGCATAAACAATAGATAATAATTAAGGTGTTTACAACACCTATCAAATTCCCTCACACTTAGACTTTGCAAGTCCTCGAGCAAATCAAACAAAATAATTATAAAACATACATACGACTATGTCTCGTCGAGGCTACGGTCACTTTTAGCATAAATAACAAGCCTTTGAACCCCTAAGTGTCCCTAATGGACGAGTTATAGTCTCTTGAAGGTTTACAAGAGGTCTACCTACAAAACCTATATTTTCAACTCCATCTACCTGTGACAAATCTCTGAACGAATCCAAAATGGCTATTAGAGGAGGTACCCTGATGCGAATCCAAATTAATATATATGTAAATTAAGCTTTACTCAGAAAGTTGAAAAAACCACAATTCTCGGAATCTGACTAACCACAATCACACATGAAAAGATTAAGAAGATGGATATAGAAGTAGATGTTTGCGAATGTTGACTAAGTGAACGGTGTTTCCCATATCTGTCTGAAGGTCACTGCCAAGATGAACCTATGCATCCTAATGGATTGAGCTACTGGTATGAATTCTAATATCAACACAGCTACCATATACAAGGGAACCAGCAGTCGACACACTTAATTCTAGATCAATTCACTGGCATATACAAGGGAATCAGTGATCGATTTTATTCAACACAATAATAATTTTCTTTTCTTTTTCTTTTCTTTTTCCATTTTTTTTCCCGAAAACATGATTGGATCTTTTGGATCCAAGTGCATACTTCTTATCAGCAGATTACATGGTAATTCCCTTGGATCCTGCACCCCACGCTTGCTTAGGAGATGGAGACGGAGAGAACACACACATATTGCTATCCCAGTGTCAATCTTATTCCGTTTGGTCAATTGGTCGGTCTTTTTTTTTCTTTTGTTTTTTGTAGTAACTCAATCACTCTATTTCATCCTACCAGCAATAACAATTCGATGTTAGTGACCCACCAAATCACATAGATATAACATAAAGTTTGCAAAAATAAAAACAGAAAGTGATATGGTGATATTCCGAGATATGGTAACAACTTTCATATTATTTCTAACACTTGAATAATTCTGTCCCTTGTAGTTAATGGGTTCCTTAACTCCCGCAGCCAAGATGGTTCCATACATTTAGATTGATAGTGTCATCCTAAAGGCACATATTTCTATGTTTCGGAGTGTATAAAGCATTTTTTTTAATCATAAAAAGGAAAAACTAACAAGGCTAAAAAATCTATATGCGAAAACACTCCCCCACACTTAAACTTTACATTGTCCTCAATGTAAATTAAGTCATCCAAAGTAAAATTTAGGATGGGAAATTCATAACATGATATATATACACAATAAAAAAATAAAATGCATGATAAAAAACTGATATTCCAAATCATAGCTATTTCTGAAAAATAGAGGATAAACACTAAACAAGCTATTTAGTTGGCATCTAATCCCAACTCAGCCAATATATATACCTCATCGTCAAGAGAAAATTCCATCTACTTAGAAAGGCTAGTGTTTATTCTAAATTGTTCAAAAATTTCTAAAAGTTTGAGTTTTGATATGCAAATATCCAAAATAAGAAAATAAAGATAAAAGACTTGAGAAACAAAAAGATAGAGATAGATACACAAAACTAGTGGGTTTCCTCCCATTTAGCGCTTGGTTTAAAGTCGTCAGCCCGACTAGCAAGACCGATTCCCCATACACCAATAACCTGAAAAGCTGAGGATCCTTCCATAGAACCTGTTTTGCAAACACTAGCTTCGCACACATATTAGTAATATAAAACATAAACGAAGCTATTAACCGATAAAAGTTTCCCCCACAGTTATTCTTGTCCACACTTGGAAGTGGATATAAAATATAGAATTCGGGAACTTTGATGGTTTCTTGTTCACAAACCTGCATAGCATGAGAATCAAATGTTTCCAATGGCGGATATCGAGAAACAAAGTCATTCAACAATGTTTTCGAAGCACATACATTCAAACCAATAAGAGATAAAGGAGAAGAGACAATATGCAAATGGTTAGAAAAACCTTGCACAATCTCTTGTATTACGGAATCCTCTTCATCCTTGAAAAACTCAAGTGAGTTATTCACCTCTTTTATATCATGGTCCTCTATCAAACCTTGCAACCATTCTTCGTCGGTTTCTGCCTTAACCAAAGTCTCGACATAAACATCATCATTACAATCCTTTGCAAGCTCAATTGGTTCTTCCACAATATTGGTCATATAGGTTTCATTCTCAACACACTCTTCTTTGTTGTAAGGCACATATGCTACTGCGGATTCAAGTCTCTCCATAAGGAACTTTTTAAGAACACGCATTGCATTATCCTCAAGCTTTACCTTTTGAACAGGTTCTTCATCATTATTAAGATCAATGCTTGAGTAAGCTACACTAGTGTCATCATATTCCTTTTCATTTTCACCTTGATCGCAAAAAGACTCCATTGTACACTCCTCGGGGATGTCACCATAAATTGGTTCAAGCGTTGCACTTTCATAGTCATCGTCACTATCATAGTTTACATAATATTGGCTACCACTTCCCAAAGATTGGTCTTTCGTAGAATTTTGCATGTCCTCTTTGTATTCTTCAATGCCTTGTCTTAAAATGGAAACATCTTTTTGAAGCTCTTGGAGTGATCCATCCAAATTTTTAAAATAGTGTTCCATTTGTTGGTAAAGCTCGTTCGACAAGGAAAAAGTAGAATCACTTACTTCAGTATTGCTAGGCTAATTACCTTCCCTTTGAATGGGTGAATGATCATAACTACGATCATAAATTGAGCCAAACATACTATTAGCATATTCGATCGATGAAACTGGCTCCATGCTTGGTTGTCTACAAACTGACTCCATGCTGATCATAAATTGTTGCATCTCATCTACCAAACTCGAAGAAATATGAATAGGAGTACAACTAGTCTCCCCTCCTTGTGGTTGCTCACTTACATACCTACCATAAGAAGGTTGATATGTATGAGAATAACTCAAAGGGTACGTGGAATATTGACCATAACCAAAGGATTGGTTTTGATTGTATTCCCCATAAGGGTGATAGTTGTCATAATATTGTTGAGGTTGATAACCGTATCCATTGTTCCAATATGCTCCGTCCATAGAAACTGGTACTTGAAACAAGAGTTCTCAAAACTATGTCAAAATCAGAAAATAAGAAAACAAAAAGAAGAAACAAAACGAAAAACAAAAATAAGAAACCAAAAACAAGTGACAACCGCTGCCTCCCCGGCAGCGGCGCCAAAATTTGATCGTTGTCGTATGCGTCAAAAATAAACTACACTTTCTTACTACTCAAAATATAAATATAGCAAGGGCAAGAAAGGATCGTTCCCACAGAGAGTATTAAGTTTGTCAAATTGTTTCGATTTCCTATAAATACCAATGGTGGGGGGGGGGGGTTTATTTTTATATACTAAAATAAAATAAAAACAAAATAAAGAAATAAACAAGCAAATCAAAGATGTAAAGATATTAGTTAAGGATTTCGTTTTCATTAACTAACATGTTCTTGTCTTAATAACTAGAATTGATATTTAATCTCTCATTCTCAAAGGCCCTAAGATACCTTGATCGCAAGTATATCCCGCAAATCTCCTATTTTCATCAACAAACACATTAAAAGATGCGAGCATGAATTCTACTTTAGAGAACAACCTAACGTGTAAAAGCACTAATCAAGTTTAGTTCCCTAGATGCATTAAGTTCTATGAAATCAGGCCAATCAAAGCAATCGAACGTGTAAAAGCACTAATCCGATTTAACAAAGGTTATGACTCACTTGTGACTACTAGGATGTATTACTACAAGCAATAATCACAATTATGCTACTTGTATTCAAGGTGTATCACGTTTACGTATAATAAACCCTAAACTACCAATAGATATACGAGTTCTACCAGTTTGCAACTTGACAAAACTAACAATCAATCATACATGGCGATATTTCTAGTGAATCATAATCGATAAAATTGAAACAAAACTAATTTATTGAACAAGAAACATGCTTTGTAAAATACAACTAATCCATAACCAAAAATAAGATTAACTACTCATGTTCATGGAGTTCATGACAAGAAGTAATAGAAAAGCCATCATGTTCTAAACCCTAGGCAAAAAGTAGTAGAAAAAGATCAGATTGAATAGTAAAACCCTTTCTTTTGTTTACTTTCTCTGCCTTCCCAAAACTCTCGGTCAGAACTGTCCAGCCCATTACCATTCGGGCCTCAAACAAAGCTAAGCCCATTAAATATTTGGATTTTGTGGTATGTCAGTTCTAGGCTTCTAGCGTATTTTCTTACTCAACCACTTCCTCCCACTGCCGGTCATACACCACTGCTTCAAGCTCACTCCAAATTCAGTTCCAAACACAACAACTGTGGCATCACTTTTAGCACATTGCACCACTGGATTCAGCTCAAATCATCAGTCACTGCCAACCACCACCAGATCACGGCAACAGTCCTCCTTTGTTGTTGCATCTGCAGTACGTCAGTTTCCAGTCCACTTCTACACCAGCACAATTCCTTATCTCAGATTGCAGTTGCTACATCAGCACATTATGATCATCCGCATCATTTCTCGCTTCCTGCAATTCATCTCCCCATAGCTCGGCCATCGTGTCCTTCAACAGCTCCACCACTGCAATACATATTTATCTGCCGATGACCAGGATTGCTTTCGGCCAATTCATTCATCACAATAAACAATCATCATCTTTCTTTCCCTCCATTGCATTTCCGGTTCTCAACTGCATACAACTCAACTCGAACAACAGCTCTAGCATCACTGCTTGCTTCAAATATCATTTGCACATACCCTGTCCTAAACATTCATCTAAATATATCCAACCTGCACATCCACTTATTTCTCTGCCATTTCTGTTGCTTCAATAGCTCAAACCACTTGCATCCATTCATACAACTACTCAAGCCATAGTTTCACTCATGCAGTCCCATTATCTCTAGCAAACATCATAACCTTCACCAGCAATACCTACCAGACTTAAGCCAAATAAAGACTAAACCTATGCAGCACCACCATATGCATTAGCAGCTTTTTGTTCGCCTGACACCTGAGCGGAAATATTAACTCACCTGAACTGCGAAAACTCCAATCATCCATAACTACACAGCTCCCACAGTACCCATTAGCTCTATAGCATCAGTTCCACCAGTCTTCAAATGCTCCACCAGTACTGCCTCCATCATCTTTTATTACCACTGCCTTGTTCCTCTCAGCTTTCCCTGTAATCTTCACTACAAAACCCTTTGTAAACATCCACCAATTTTTGCACCAGCTATCACTTCATCTCAAAAACATCAGACTCTTGAATTCTTCCTGTTGCTTTCAAAATCAGAGCAAACCCCCTTCAATCTCAAGTCAGTACCATCATTGAACAACATAAGCTTCTTCATCTTCTCTGTACTCAGCAGCATCGATTCACACAAACCCCCTAATTGCTCAACTGGATTTTCCCCTTTCATCGTCTTCAACAGAATCCATCAGCTCTTCTCGATCTCAATGTCTTCTATACACAGATTAAAACTTAAGCCATTCTTTGCCATGTCCTCGATCCAGACTCAACTGCTGTTGCTCGTTCTTCAATTTCAGAAACAAATCAAAACCCTTACTGCAGTTCTCAATTTCAAATTACAACCTAATTCCTTCCTTGTTTCTGAGATTCAGTTCAAAGACCCGTTTGATTTTACCCTAATACGAATCCGTAGAGCTCATTTCACTGTGAATCTCATCAATCTCTCGATCTCCATTTCTATCTGAATTCTAATGGAGCTGCCATTTCTTTTCTCTCTGAGTTGAGGAATGAATGATTTCAGGTGTTGGTAATAGCCAAAACTTCTATAGGCACCCAACATATCAATATGGACCATCCAGTACTCTTCTTGTTATGTCCATTATGCGAAACTAACAATTCATTATTCAGCTCCTCCTTGCGCAACCTAGCCTGCTCCAAATATCACTCGCCAGTGAATTGAGCTTTTTTCTTTCACGCTCCAAATGGACGTTTTCTCCTTCTCTCGCGCATAATGACTCCATTGCACCTAATACACTCAAAAGCAAATATAAGATATATAATTTACATCAAAACTCGCAAGGAAGCATAAACAATGGATAATAATTAAGGTGTTTACAACACCTATCATCAAGCTAACAAAAGCATCTTTTTTTTAACATCTTATAAAGAAGAATAACTATCAAAGAACACACTTCATATTAAAACTCTGTGAAGAAATAAAATCAATCATTTGCAACGAAGATTCAAAGCAAATGATGCATTTCAGGTTTATTCCAGCAACTTCTATGAGTAATAAAGACAAACACTCCGTGGACAGTAATCTTGAAGTAAAAAACATCATACCTCAAGCACTATATTACACAACCTCCCAGCAATAATACCAAACATCTGCGAGAAAAAAAAAACTTGAAGATAAGAATATGATACCTCTGTCAAGCAACCATGTCATCAAACAGAGCCTCATTGTGTAGTATAACCAAATACAGCATAATGAAAAATAGAGAACTAAATTGTTATTGATCTGAGTTATACCTCTTTCACTTACGACTTATGTATTTTTATCCAAAGGCATTAACTTAGTGGGCATTCCCACTTAACACACGAATGACACTTCCTAAAGTGCAGTTAACTAGCAGTAACATTAACACTTAAAATTTAGGATGTCTTATAAACGTGAAGACTAGAACAACTTATTTTAATTCAACACTTACATCCTCAAAAGTAGGAACTAAATTAATTAAATTTGCATCAATAATTTTAACACAATGATCCATGGCAAGGACCATATCACATTATTTAAGATTTTGCACCACTACACCATATCATGGAATTTACCACGTTAATTTTTTTCGGTTTTGCAAAGTATATATCTGTTGCATCCTAAGCAACTGTGTATACGTTATGGATCAGTAAACACGTTGCTTTAGTTAGGATTTAATTTACCAATAATTAAGTAACCTATGGGTAACATAAGTACACGTTGCAGTAATGTAAATATAACTTTTTTTATTATAATCATTTTTATTATTTGATTTAATTTTGACTCACTATTTTTAAAAAAAAATTATTTCCCTCTGAAAAATTGAATCCTAAATTTTCTTCCCTCCCAAAATCTATCATCACATAACTCTCATAATTGATTTCCTACCCAAAGTTGAATCCCAATCATTTCCCTCCCAAGAGAAATCGTCGTTCCATTATTCTTGCTATTTCATGAAAAAGAATATTTGTTTTTTCTTTATATCAGAAAACTTCCAGAAATATCGATAACTCTCTCACATTTATCTCTTTTCAAAATCAAACTTTTTCCAAATAAATTTCTCTTCTTCCAACTCGAGAAGCAATGATGAGATCTACTCTGATTTTACCAAAACCAAGAATCAAAACCTTATACATCTGAATCCTAATACTCTAAACGCACTCTTCTAGATTTGTAAATCTGTAAACAGAACTCCAAAATTTTCTTAAACCTTGAGAAGAAAATTGTTTCTGAAAACAAAAACCCAACTTTGCTGATATAAATCATAACTTTGTTGTTTAATCATGTTTGATTTTGACCTAAATTTGTGCAATTTTTTTTATTGTGAATGGTTTATTCTGTCACTAAATGCATGGTGAATCAACGTTGGTGAGATTTAAAGATTTATTATTTCTGGTAGAGACTGTCTCAAGCGTTGGTGGTTGGTGATCTAATTATTTTCTTCTCTTAAAATTATAGCAAACCCTCATCTCATATTTGACAGAGCTGAGAGTACGAGAAGAAGACTTCACCGGGTATAAACTCTAATATTTTTAGTTATTTTTGTTATCATTGCTTGATTTTTTTTCTGCTCTTATTACTTGATTTTGTAAAGATTTTGCATTTTTTTCTTTTTGTTTGATGTATTTGATGGAGTCTTAAAGCATGGGTTTCTTTCGACTTCGGTTTTGTGATGTTTTAACTATTCGTATGTAGTGTTGATGGTTAGAGTCGATGATGTGGGATGTTGGTATTGGTGCTACAGATTTTTGGGTTTATTTGGTGGTGGTGCATCATTTTTTCGGTGTTTACGATGAAACCCTTGGATCTGTTATGAGAATGGATTCTTGTGGTGGTGATGCAGGCAGAAATTGATAGAGATTAGACTGAAATTTATTGTTGGTAATTTTTGTTTCTTGTTGTTGTTAGTTTTGGATATTTTTAGCATCATTGCTGCTGCTAAAGTGCGTTGGTTTAGATTTTTTCTTCTCATGTTTTCTTAGGTTTGAAAAGTGATGGGAGTTATGATGAACATTTAGATAACCTCCATTGATGCCATCATTCACTTTCAAATGGTTTTATGAGGTCCAATGATACTATGATTGCCGTAGGGTTACTGTTATTTGTGGTTAAGAATATGTCGTTTTAGATTTATTTTACATCTCTATGTTTTCTTGAATGAGAACAATCTGTATTTACTTCTTAATTTTATGTTTTAATTTGGGTATTGTTCTTTATCTAAAATATGCAAGTATGGGTATAGTTTTATTTATGTATGGATCTTATTTTTCAAGGTGTATTTTTGTTGTTGTTTATGTATTGGATATTACTAAATTTTCATGTAGGACATGAACGAATTCGTAATGATAATGGGTGAGTTGAGGGAATGGGAATAATGAATCATTTTCTACTACATCAACGCAAAACAGGTAGAAACTTTGATTGTTCTATCATTGTATTTTTATCATTTTAACTACGTGTTAGAGTATAGCTTGGTTGAACTCACCAAGCGTTGGCATGTCAAGTTTGGTTGTCATATTTTAGTATCAAAACTCATCTAGAGTCGCTTGATTAAATACTAGAGTCAACTTCGTTTAGGTTAGACTAGAAAGTCTAGGAATATTGACACATACAAGTATTACTTCGAAGACCTGAAGAATGCGAAGAAGTAAAGAACTACAACGACGATATCATCCTTCCACTTGAGGTTAGTAATATTGACTTGAACTTGTTTCATTTCTAACTATCTTTCAAGACGTGCATATTGAAAACATAATTGTGAAGCTGTGTATACTGTACATATTGTATAATACCCTAGTGATGTGACATGATCATAATAGTATGATTATAGTATTAGGGAATTAGACTACAAATTATAACGCTTATATTTTGAACTTCGTAGATATGACATCGACATAATCTTGTATATATTGTTATGATTACGTGAATGACTTATGATGAAGATTTCATCTTAGGAAACAATGTTTTACATTTGTTTAAAGGAAGTACATTCATGAAATTGTTTTGTGAATCGAAAGGGAAATCATTAGGTTTATTGGTCCAGCTATTCATTGCAAATATTTGGATGACCACTATGTGTGAGATGGTAGATCGATCTTAACTTAGGTTATGTATCTTGGTATAACTAATCACAATGTCTGATTTATGATTTGGTATGACTGGTTTTTATTAATTGGTGTAACCGATCCTAAGTAATCACCATGTGATGGTATGATCGATACTTGTAATTGGTGTGACCAATCTTAGTAATTGGTGTGATCGATCATGAGTATGTGTAACCGATCCTTGTAATTGGTGTAACCGGTCCTGGTAACTGGTGTGACCGATCACAAGTAATACCATGTGTAGATAGAACCGATCCTTGTAACTGGTGTAATCGATCATAGTGACTGGTGTGACCGACCACAAGAGTTTCCATATTTAGGTATAATCGATCCTAGTGATTGGTAGAACCGATTGATGTATGTGAGTTGGTATTTGATCAATCACATAGTAATCTTGGAAAACAGGCAAACCAATTCTAAACTTGTTTAGAAGTGTGATATAACCGATTCCAAGAATGCAAATCCATGTAAATATGAAATAAGCATTTGCGGTGAAAAGATGTCAACATAGTTTGAACACGAGCAATAATTCTTATCATTTATTGTTCAAAGATATTCCTTAGTACTCAAGGTTATCCTGTGCCGAAATAAGTTAAAAATCTTTTAATTAAGGTTTTTGATTTTATATACATTAATTACCAGCAATTAATGTGTTGCTCTAGAAAACAAAAATTAGTAATGTGCATTTACTAGTTGGAGATTTTTAATTGAGAGATTTCGAAAATATTGGACAAGCATTTATTGGAATTATGAAAACCGAATTTTCTATTCATTGCATATCTTGAGAATAATTTCGGTTTTGGAAATTCATTGGTGTCCAAACATCCTTGGTCTATAAATACCTAAGTTTGCATTTCTAGCAAACTATCCTAAGAGCCAAGAAATCTTCATTTGTTGTTGTTTCTGGTGGAGCCGTCTATTCGAAGAGGAAATTATCCTAATTAGGTGAAATCTCTTACGGTCGCTCGTTTAAAGACTTATGTGGGATCAAGAAGCTTTACGAGTACCGTTGGTAGGAACTAGATAATTGCAGTGTTATTAGTTTTTGATTGATTTTATTGACTAATGGTTGTTGAAAATTTGATTGCACCTAGTTTGTTTATACTTGAGAATCTTCTCTTCTGATATAAGATTCATTCAAACTAGATTATAGTATCGACGAGATCTTTATAACTGTTTGTAGATCTAAAGGCATCTTGTGACAATCCATTATTAACAGACTCCGTTCTGTGCGTGATTGATCACAAGAGATTCAAGTGGTGTTGTGCAGGTTGTTGAAGATTAAAGAAGATTTGAAGACGAATAATATTTCTTATTAGTTTTCGTATCTTGTGAACTGTGTGCACAAACCTTGATCGGCTGGGATCCAACTAGAATCAAATTTATTCGATTGATTAGTTGCGTGAGATTGGCATTCTTTATATATCTCTTTTGAGATTTATTTTGATTGAGTGAGAATCTAAACTTGACTACTTTGTTAGTTATTGGATAGATTGATCTAAACAGATAAAGGAGTTTATTAGATTAAACGGAAGAGCCTTTGTCAAAAACTCATCTAAATCCTTAGCAAGATTGATTATAGTGGTTACCAAACAGATTCTTCCTTTGTCGTTCGGAATACGATCCAAAGGAATTGTTGTTCACGTGCGTGACTCTAGAAGTCAGAGGCGCGGGGATACTGAGGGAACTAAGTAGCTCCGGGAGTCTGCTTGGTCTCAACTATAAGAAATTGGTATTATATTTTATATAGCGGATTAATTCTGAGAGTATTCAAAATTGGATTAGGTCCATGGGTTTTCTGCATTTGCGTTTTCCTCATTAACAAAATCTTGCTGTGTCTTTTACTTTGAGTTCCGCATTATAATTGTTTATTATAATAAAGTAAAATACACATATACGTTAACTCTGCATTACTTGATAGTGATCCTATAGAGTCTGATTATTACCAAACCTACTATCAAGTAACACACTTTGTTGTTATATTGTCTCGATCTTGTATCCATAGTCAATCACACAAGTTATAGTGTTTTTGTATTGTCTCGATCTCGTATACATAGATGATCACACGAAGTGTAAACCGAATTATCGTATTGTCTCGAATCTGTCCATAGACGATCACATTCAGTAGAGGACTTATAGGTTGATAAATAAAATATTGTGGTATATTTGGGTTCCCTCGTCTTTTCAATTGGTATCAGAGCAGGCAAACACGAAAAGATCTAACAATCTGTGTTTGGTAAGATCCAACCTATAAGATTTCAATCTATGTTCGAATCAATTAACGTTATGCAATATTGTGAATACTCAAAAGTTGAAGATGTTACTACTTCGTTAACTGATGATCTAGGAGTTACGAAAATTAAGAGTACATCCGAGTCTGTCTCTAATGAAAAAGAAGATGCTGATAAAGAGATGGTGAAACTCCTAAAGCCTATAAGATTTATGTCTAGAAGGATTCTAATACTAAACACAAAATCTAATCTTCTTAAGCAAGAGATCAGAGAAAAGGACATTCAACTAAATATTGTATCCAAAGAGAATATGGATCTCACTGTCAAAGTAGAAGCTCTTAGTGAATCTCTTTGATACGTATGATCTCTATACCTTGGTAGCTATTATTATAAAGGCGGAATTCAGAATAATAATAGACGAGAAAATTAGAAAACAGAACACAGGTAGTAATTCGAAGAAAATATCTTCTCTAGATCATGAACAAGAAAACAATTACAATTCTCTGTTTGTTACGCTCACAATCTATCTAAACAGTGGATCAACCTTAAACTGTTTGCTAGCTTACACAAGTATTGTTCCAAGCTTCTCCTAGGTTTTCTGTGCCTAGTATCTGTGTGTCCTTAGATATTAGCCAAAGCCCTTTATTTATAGCCTTCATCGTACTCAGCCGACCAAGGATTTCTATTAGGAATATATTTCCTAAACTAAGAGTATTTTCCTAAAACAAAACTCTTCCCTAACTAGGAATTCTGCCTAAACAAGGATTCCTTCCTAGAATAGGATTCTTCCCTCAACTTAGCTTGAGGTAAACTAAGTTCCCTAAAGGAGTACGGATACACCTGTATCACTCTTACTCAAGAACAAGAGGTTCATCCTATGACTCTGACTAATGATTCTGTTATAATTTTTTCTGATGAGGAAACCAAAAGTCCTTGCTCGACTTTTACAGATTGTGATAACAAGACTTGTTTGATCACGTCTAAAACAGATCATGAAGATGGTAGTCTGCCTAACTACATCAAGTCATAAGAGAATGAAAAACTATCTTCTATAACTACTGATGATCGAACGGAATCTTGTCCAAAGGAAACTTTGAACCGGTTCCGTGAAAAAGATCTTAAGGAATATAACTTTCAGTCACTTGATAGGAAACTTATACTTCTTCAAAATACTGTTGTAAAAGTGTTAAAAGAAGTTTCTTGTCTTAAAAAACTGAATGATCATTCCTCAGTAGAAAGATAGAATACACCCCAATGCAATACACTCAAATCAGAAGAATCAGATAAAAGATTTCCACCTCACTACTGAACGATTCCAGAAGAAACAGAAGGAAATAATTTATGCCAAAAGAAACAATCAGGGAAAATTTCCAATAATTGTTTCAGATGATCAAGCTGATGTGCATAATAAGGAAATCCATAGAATGAGAAAATCTTATGATATCTCATTAACAAAATTAAGAGAGATTTATTTATCTCTGAAAATTCTCGCATCAGTTCATTTTCTTCTCATGATCCAAATGTCATTGCGATTAAGAAAGGTCAACTTTCTGGGAGAAAATATGTTGGAATTTTTTTTCCAAAGAGCAACATGAACCATGTTTCTCCTCATGATACAACCTAGTTGTATGGAGGTTGTGCACTCTCATCCAAGTCCGTGCTCATAACTGATGAGGAAGCACATAAAACGAGAGCACATGTTTTTGTGTTTGTATAAGAAAAATCTGTAACAATTATTGGATAATCTGCGAATCCATGTTGTCTAAAAAATTGTATTTTGTATTTATCCTGATCTTCTATAGTTAGGTTTTATTTGAAATTTTCGAATTTTAATAAACCTTCCAGCATGAGAGTTTCGGACACGGGAAATAAAATATATTCTTAATATATTTTCGGAAATTCCATGATATTTCGGTCCTAAAGTTATCTTTTCTTAAGAGACTTTCTCTTGCTTGTATTGAGAAACCTTGATTATTTTCTATTTAAATTCGTGAGCATGCCTCCAATAACTCTCAGTATTATAAAGGTAAATAACGAGGAAGCTCAAAGAGTTAAGGGTTGTCAAGGAATCAATACAGAAAGTAAGAAGAAGATCATATCAAAAATCATGTCTGATTATGAATCTGACAGTTCTACCGGATCCCAAAATGAGTCACACATGTTGGCTTACAGTCTTCAAGATCCAAAAGAAACTAAGTGGATACCTTCAGATAGTATGATAAACTACATCCATGAGTTTAAATAACTAAGAACCAACCTCATAATAACGGTTCGAAATCAAGATTGGCTGAAGGATAACATTGAAGAAACAAAAGTTGATCTTGCAGACATGAAGGAACAAGTTCAAAAGCTTGAAAAATAAGAAGTGGTTGCTGACAAGTCTCTGGAGACATGATTCAAGAGTTTGAACACTGAAGAAACCTCAGTGAACAATCATAGCACCACTGGGGATTAAGTTATAAACTTTAATAATTAATCCAGAAATAGACATCAATGTATTGCTTTATTTCGATTTCTTTGTATAAGATCTATTTTGAATAAAATTATCATTATTTATGAATCAATATATTATTTTATAATTTTTTGTGCGATAGTTACCGATTACATAGCCTGTGAATGAGTGTCTATGTTTTTGCTATGTGATGTTCGGTTATGAGATGTCTGATTTCGATTTTCGTTAACCTTAATATTCAATCTCATATGACGTAACCCTTATGATTCGGGTGGCTTTTTGTTTTAGTGGGATTAAGTTCTAGCCCATGTTAGTAGGCTTTGTTAGAGCACTGCTCGGTCTAACTCGCAAGCGTTGCTATCTCAAGCTTGTCTGTGAAGTTTAGTTGATCAAAACTATATACTTGATTTCTAGTCTACTTATAGCTATGTCTCAGATTAGGATAGAATGTGTAGTTGAGATTTTGACTTCACGTCATTCACCAATTGAAGACGAAGATCTACTGAGGAGCTTGGAGGAACTTCATCAGCAAAAGGTATGTGGAGACTAAAACTTATCTATCACTCAGAACTCTATTCTATCCCATCTTCTAGTGAGACTAGTCATATAGCTATATAGACTTTCACATTATACACATTTAATATTTCGAGCCGAGTTTATCTCGCTTATCTATTTTTCGAAATATGTGTTGGAAGCTTTTTTCTTTAGCCATGTTCATCATATTCTTGACGAGTTTGGTTGGAAACAATCTATTTGTGGGAAACTAAATACTATGTCAAAAGATGATCATGTGAAAATTACCTTGAACAATCTAATATGATTTGTGTGAGATAGTCATTTGATGTTAGCTTGAGAAGTTTCGTATTGATCGTTCGATCACTTGAAAATTACTTGAAGCTAATGGTTTGTATGAGACAATCATTATCGTCTTTCAAGAATGTTTCAATGATTGAAATGAGAGTTTAGAACTTACCCATGCCTGGATACAACACGGTATGCATACCTAGTATGCGAACTATAATATGATGATTCAGGTTCGAAACTCTTGTTTGTGTACCTAGTATGCAAACGGATTTACCCGAGAAGGTTCAGAACTCTTGTTTGCGTACCTAGTACGCAAACGGGTTTACCTGAGTTGGGTCCGGAACAGTTGTTCGCGAATCGGGTTTGCGAACGGCTTGACTAGGCCAAAGTCGAGAGCTGTTGTTCGCATACTTGGTTGGCGAACATAGTGGTGAAGTTCTAAAATCGATCATCCATGATTCTCATACTCATGAACTAAAACATTTATGATTTAAGGAATGCAATCTTTGCAAACCGTGGATTAATGTTCATGAAATGATTCTTGTATAAGTACTTTGTACGATTATGAATCAAACCGATTCCGATTCAATTTGTTCATATATATTTCTATGAGATAGTGAAAATTTGAACAACTCTATTTGAAATACAATTAGATTCATTTGATTATGTTTCATGATTGATTGATCTTCATATTTGATCTAGAAGTGTTAGATGAATACGGCTAAGACAAAAGTGTTCATATTGAAAAAGTGGGGGTCTAACAACCTCACCCAATAATTCGCTTAGCAATCTGTATAGACTAACTCCAATATACTTTCAAGAGAATGAACTAGACAGTCAAACTCAATCTTAAGAAAAGTAATCAAGGAGTTATATCTCAATTTCTCAATTCAATTCTCACTCAAGCAAATAGCAATCTGCGAGTCTAATTGAATACAAGAGAAATTAACTTGAACGGTACCGAAGACCAATGTTCAAGTAGCAATCAACAACCAAAGGTTGGATTTATCAATTGATCGATTCAACGCACAACCCGTGATATTTCAATGATATAACAAAATATAATGCGGAAATGAAATAACACAGACACTGGAAGTTTTGTTAACGAGGAAACTGCAAATGCAGAAAAACCCGGGACCTAGTCCAGATTGAACACACACTGTATTAAGCCGATACAGACACTAGCCTACTACAAACTAACTTTGGTCTGGACTGTAGTTGAACCCCAATCAATCTCACACTGATCCAAGGTACGGTTGTGCTCTTTACGTCTATGATCCTAGCAGGATACTACGCACTTGATTCCCTTAGCTGATCTCACCCACAACTAAGAGTTGCTAAGACCCAAAGTCGAAGACTTTAATAAACAAATCTGTATCACACAGAAAAGTCTACAGGAATAGATAAATCTGTCTCCCACAGAAATACCTACGAGTTTTGTTCCGTCTTTTGATAAATCAAGGTGAACATGAAGCAGTCGATAACCTGGACTCATATTCCCGAAGAACATCGTAGAATTATCCATCACCTCACAATAATCTTAACTAGACTAGCGAAACAAGATATTGCAGAATCACAAATGATGAGACGAAGATGTTTTGACTACTTTTCTATCTTGTCTATCGGAGAAATTAATATCGAGCTAATTTTACAATTTTACTCAATACGATAGAAACAACAAGATCATATCAAGCAACTACAGAGAAAACAGTTGGGTCTGGATTCACAATCCCAATGAAGTCTTCAAGTCGTTAACCTACAGGGTCTCGATAGAAACCTAAGGTTAAAGGAGAATCCACTCTATCTTATACAACTAGTATCACACAGGAGGTGTGGGGATTAGGTTTCCCAGTTGCTAGAGTTCTTCTTTATATAGTCTTCAATTCAGGGTTTGGAATCAATGCTACCTTGGTAACAAAGCATTCAATATTCACCGTTAGATTAAAACCTGATTAGATTCAAGCTAATATCTTTCAACCGTTAGATCGAATCTTAGCTTGTTATACACAAATGAAATGCACGTTCATTTAGGTTTGCGTAACCGTACCTAAACGTGTACACCTAGTTGGTTCAACAGTAGTTAACCAAATGGTTAGCCATATGAGCACTTTCATATCAACCATATTCATCTTCACCATAACTAGTTCAAATGACTAAAAAGAACTAGTTAGAGAGTTGTTCAATTGCTTAGATCTTATAGAAGTATACAAGACACAATTGAAGCAAAATCGGTTATGATTCACTCGAATCGATTCATGAACATTATAACCACGGTTTGCAAATTTCATTCCTTATTAGATAAATGTTTTAGTTCATGAACAAACCAATTTTAGAAATTAACACACTTAAGTATGCATACGGGTACGCGTACTTAAGTAACCGGATTTGAGTTCGTTTTGGTTTTCAAGCTCAGCAGAAATTCACGGACATGAACTTTCCGCTAGTATGCGTACGTGTACGCATAATTAGGTAACCAAATTGAGTTGGTTTTTGATTTCCAAACTTAGCAGAAATTCACGGTCGTGAACTTCCGCCAGTATGCATACGGGTACACATACTTTCCCGGTCTCAATCAACCATTTAGTACACAAACAATTATACATACATTTGGTTCCCGGTTTTGGACTGATACACTAATGTGCGAACACAGTATATGCTTATATCCAAATATGGTTACACATTCTAAGCTCTCTATTTCAATTATTGAAACATTCTTAGAGGATGTTATATAGCGGTTATTCACACACTATTTTTCATCAAAGCGATTTTCAAAAGATTGAAATAATCATCATGACTTTCGTCACTTGTAAAGATGAACTTGGCCAAAGCGAAAGCTTAGCAACACATATTTCGAGAAATAGATAAGCGAGATAAACTCGGCTCAAAATAGCAAATGTGTATAATCGAAGTCTACATAGCAATACGACTTTTGTCTCAAGATAGGAGATAAAGTAGATAGACTTTTAAGTGTTAGATAAGTTCAAGTCTCCACATACCTTTTAGTCGAGAAGTTCCACCAGTTCCTTGAGTAGTTCTTCGTCTTTGTACGATGAACGCCGTGGAGTCTAGAGCTCAACTACACTTTCTATCCTAGTCCGAGACTTAGCTATAAGTAGACTAGAAATAAAGACTTATAGTTTTGACAACTAAACTTGACAAACAAGCTTGAGATAGCAACGCTTGCGAGTTCGACCGACCAGTGCTCTAACAATCTCCCTCTTTGTCAATTTTAGTGAAAAACTATCACTACATATGGAATACAAAATAAAGAAACTTTGAAGCTTCTCTTCCACATGCATGATCTCCTTGGTTCTTCAACTTTACTCGAAATCTTCATCACTTCCAAGTACTCCAATGACTCCAAAGATATTCAATGCAGCATCATCGTTGTTGAAGATCTGTAACCATAACAATGAGAAAACAAAAGCTCTCAATCATGGTTACACAGTGTCATAGTATCATTACACAGCATCAAAGTTCAATTGTATCACAACTTCGACAACAATACTATGGTGATATGTATCACTCCTCCTTAGTCAATACTCCATCTCACATAGAAACCACTCCCCCTTACATAATGATCCGAAAACCATATGTATTTGTAGTGTAAACTACACATTAATTCTCCCCCTTTTTGTCAATAAAATTGGCAAAGGTACGAAAACTAGTGGGATCCTAATGAAATTTCCATAGAGACATTTCATGACCAAAAGAAAGCACATATCAGCTTTTCATATGCAATCATATAGCGGAAACTAAATTCATTCATCAAGGAGTTTATAAAGATACAAGATAACCCCTACAATATTCCACAGCCGCACTCCCCACAAAGATTTGGTAATTAAGCACAAGTTCAATTAAGAACTCTACCCAATTAAATGTCATTCCCGAAAGAACAACAAGAGCGACCTTACTTTCACAATAAAAGAAGGATTTCTTTGGACAATAAATCTCATAATAATATGAATTTGTATCCAAAAAACTCAATTAAATTAACCACAAGAAATCCCATGATTAATTCAATCAGAAACATAAGAAAACTTACGGAGCCATACAGTATATACATAAAAAGATGGATCAAGGAAGATCAATACCGTGGAATAAACAAAGATTCATTCTATCTTTCATCACTATTTGCACAATGACAGACAATAGACTTAATCTTTGTAAACAAAAGTTCATCCTTTCTTCCATAAATATTTGCATAATGGTATATAAAAGGCTTTAACTTTTGTTTGTCAAAAGTTCATTCATTCTTTTATCAATACTTGCATATTGACATAGGACAGACTTAACTTTTGACCATGTATGAGACAATCATAATTCACGGACACAAACACACATATCAGACAACAATTTGAAATATATAAAACCATAAAGATTAATACTGCAAAAATCATCTTCCAAACAAACTTAGAATTTAAACAAATAAATCTAAAAACATTGAAGATGAAAAACGTTGGAAATAACTATGTGTAATCACAATGATGGTTATTCCAAACTCTAGTTATTCTTCCTAAAAACACAAGAATAAAATTCTCATAAGAAGATTTCCTAGACATTGTAGAGATTTCTCAGATCATCTACTGAGAATTCCTTCTCATTGCTGAAAAACCCATTGATTATGGGATCATACAATTCCTCCAAATCTTCAGAAATATCAGTCAATTCACCAAGTTCTCTTTTTAGCTCACGCAAGGTGTTTTTTGTTAGAGACAACATTTGCTCATAGTGAGTTATCTTTTCTAAAGACGAAACAATTTGAGATTTTAAATTATTTCTTTTGTTGATGAAGTCTTTCACCATACCTCTAAAATCCTTATCAAAATGACAAACAGACAAGAGGCAATTAGAGGAAGAACCTTCTCCATCATTTGTAGATCTCACTTTCTTCTTCCTTGAGGAAGTGATTCCTTCACACAGATATACATTAACTGCTTCGACTGAATCCCTTTTTGTGGTACCTCTAGTTACAGGAGCCATGAAACTGTATCTTTCAAGGGAAAAGGAGATGAAGGACTTGATCATGATTATGAATAGACTTATGGCCACCAAAACCCTAGAAGAACTTTGAAAAAGTCTTTCATGGTTTATCTAAGTCTTTAGGAGAATATCTTCTTAACAAAGCTAAGAAAGGAAAACACAAATACAAGGAATTGAGCCACTTTTGATGCAAGCCTCATTTTCTCAAGCTAAAGATGAGGATGCAGACGTCACTGGTATTAGATAGTGATGGAGTGAGTCAAACGCTCACATCTTTTACCAATTAATGGACACCAAGGTTTGTTGTATAATCAGATTTCTTACCTCGTATGAATTTGGAATTTCTGTATTTTTTATGAAAGCACTGTTGATCATCCAATGCCAGATTAATCCTCTGCATGTTTTCCTGAAGTTTGGCAAATCTTTTGTTGTTTTTTTTGAATCTCCAACACATACTTTGAACATGATTTGCATTTCCACAAAACCAACAAATCAATAAATATTTTTTTGTTATGTTGAATTGACTTCTGTTTATCACAACATTCTTCGTACACTGTTCCAGCACTAGTTGGAACATGAGAGTTGTTTGTGTTTATAGTTTTTCTTTTAAACCCCAAACCATTTGTGTTTCCAAAGGACTTCTGACCAAACAACATTGCTGAGATTTTGTTAGAACTTCCGGATAACCTTTGCAGGTCATTCTTGAGAGTATTAATCTCTTTTTCCTTTAGAGACACGGTTCTGGTGAATTCATCATTAAGACAATCTATCTCAAGATTTTTAACCTGGAGCGATGATTCAAGTTTCTTCAAAAAAGTCTTTAGTTGAAGATTTTCTTGGTGAATCTCTCTACTTTTATTCAAAAATTCACAATTTACTGTGTTAGACTCAAGTTCTGAATCAGAAATTGAGTAAATGGAGGTTTCCGCTGCAAGAGCAGAGAGTTCATTGCACACATCAGACGCATCCAAGATGTTGACACTTAGGGAAGATTTTTCTAGTATTGAATCATCTGAAGCATTAGATGGAGAAAGATGTTTATCACATCCTTTACTTCTTTTTACAAAATCCTTGATCTTTTCTGTTATCGGTGATTTATCAAAATCAACGTGATAAGAACAACATTCATCAGCCCAAGACAAGTTAGAAGATTCACTTGCGTTGATCACAACATTGAACGCAGATGTCCTGACTGTGTTTTAACTAAGATCAAGAATTTTTAACTTTCCAATTAGAGTATTTCTGGAAAGCTCATCAAGGTTATTTCTTTCAACGATGGCATGCTTCTTAGAATCGTATCTAGATGGCAGGGATTTGAGAATCTTCATCACAATGTCCTTTTCAGGAATAGTCTTACCCAATGCAAAAGATGCATTAAAAATTTCAGACACTTTTTTTATTAAACTCATCAAATGAATCTTCATCTGCCATACGAAGGTTTTCCCAGTCATAATTTAGGTTTTGAAGCCTAGCTTCTTTTTTCAAAGGTATTCCCTTCAAATACGGTTTCTAAGATATCTCAGGCTTCTTTAGACTTTGTGCACGTACTCACATGATGCTGAAGATCTGGGGTAATGACATGTATGATAGCATTTAAGCCGTCAGAATTTTGCTTTGCAGCAAGGCTTTCTTCTGGACTATATCTACCAATATCCTTAGGTATAGGTACATCGCCTTTTGTATTAACCGGAAGATCATAACCATTAACAACACCTACCCATGTTTGAAAATCACGAGCTTGAAGAAAAGCACGCATAGCGATTTTCCACCATAAGTAGTTTGAGCCATCGAAGATTTGTGGTACGTTTATGGAGATAGAATTTCTGTCCATAGAGTCAGATCGCTACAAACACAAACTTATAAGGTCTTTAAACGTGTTTTCCTGCTCTGATACCAATTGAAAACGTGGGGGTCTAACAACCTCACCCAATAATTCGCTTAGCAATCTGTATGAACTAACTCCAATATACTTTCAAGATAATCAACTAAACAGTCAGACTCAATCTTAAGAAAAGTATATCAAGGAGTTATATCTCAATTTATCTATTCAATTCTTACTTAAGAAAATAGCAATCTGCGAGTCTAATTGAATACAAGAGAAATTAACTTGAACAGTACCAAAGACCAATGTTCAAGTATCAATCAATTTCAGTCAACAACCAAAGGTTGGATTTACCAATTGATCGATTCAACGCACAACCTGTGATATTTCAATTATATAACAAAATATAATGCGAAAAAGAAATAACACAGACACCAGAAGTTTTGTTAACGAGGAAACCGCAAATGCAGAGAAACCCTGGGACCTAGTCCATATTGAACGCCACACTGTATTAAGCCGTTACAGACACTAGCCTACTACAAACTAGCTTCATTATGGAATGTAGTTGAACCCCAATCAATCTCACACTGATCCAAGGTACAGTTGCGCTCCTTACGTCTCTGATCCCAGCAGGATACTACGCACTTGATTCCCTTAGCTGATCTCACACACAACTAAGAGTTGCTACGACCCAAAGTCGAAGACTTTAATAAATAAATCTGTATTACACAGAAAAGTCTATAAGAATAGATAAATATGTCTCCCACAGAAATACCTACGAGTTTTGTTCCGTCTTTTGATAAGTCAAGGTGAACAGGAACCAATCGATAACCCGGACTTATATTCCCGGAGAACAACCTATAATTATCAATCAACTCATAATAATCTTAATTGACTTGCGAAACAAGACATTGCGGAATCACAAAAGATGAGAAGAAGATGTTTGTGACTACTTTTCTATCTTGCCTATCGGAGAAATTAATCTCGAGCCAATTTTACAATTATACTCAACACGATAGAAACAACAAGATCAGATCAAGCAACTACAGAGAAAATAATTGGGTCTGGCTTCACAATCCTAATGAAGTCTTCAAGTTTTTAACCTACATGGTCTCATTAGAAACCTAAGGTTAAAGGAGAATCGGCTCTAGATTATACAACTAGTATCACACAGGATGTGTGGGGATTAGGTTTCCCAGTTGCTAAAGTTCTCCTTTATATAGTCTTCAAATCAGGGTTTGCAATCAATGCTACCTTGGTAACAAAGCATTCAATATTCACCGTTAGATGAAAACTTGAATAGAATTAAGCTAATATCTTTCAACCGTTAGATCGAATCTTAGCTTGTTATACACAAATGAAATGCACGTTCATTTAGGTTTGTGTAACCGTACCTAAACGTGTACACCTAGTTGGTTCGACAGTAGTTAACCAAACAGTTAGTCATATGAGCACTTTCATATCAACCATATTCATCTTCACCATAACTAGTTCAAATGACTCAAAAGAACTAGTTAGAGAGTTGTTCAATTGCTTAGATCTTATAGAAGTATACAAGACACAATCGAAGAAAACCGGTCTTGATTCACTCGAATCGATTCATGAACATTATAGCCACGATTTTCAAATTGCATTCCTTATTATATAAATGTTTTAGTTCATGAAAAAACAAATTTTAGAATGTAACACACTTAAGTATGCGTACGGGTATGCGTACTTAAGTAACCGGATTTGAGTTTGTTTTGGTTTTCAAACTCAGCAGAAATTCACGGACATGAACTTTCCGCTAGTATGCGTACGGGTGCGCATACTTAGGTAACTATATTTAGTTGGTTTTGATTTCTAAACTTAGTAGAAATTCGCGGTCGTGAACTTCCGTCAGTATGCATATGGGTACGCATACTTTCCCGGTCTCAATCAACCATTTAGTACACAAACAATTATACATACATTTGGTTCCCGGTTTTGGACTTATACACTAATGTGCGAACACACTATATGCTTATATCCAAAGAAGGTTACATATTCTTAACTCTCTAATTTAATCATTGAAACATTCTTAGAGGATGTTATATAGCGGTTATTCACACACTATTTTTCATCAAAGCGATTTTCAAAAGATTGAAACAATCATCATGACTTTCGTCACTTGTAAAGATGAACTTGGCCAGAGCGAAAGCTTACTAACATATATTTCGAGAAATATATAAGCGAGATAAGCTCCGCACGAAATAGCAAATGTGTAAAATCGAAGTCTATATAGCAATACGAATTTTTTCTCAAGATAGAAGATATAGTAGATAGACTTTTGAGTGATAGATAAGTTCAAGTCTCCACATACCTTTTAGTAGATGAAGTTGCACCATTTCCTTGCGTAGTTCTTCGTCTTTGTATGATGAACGCCGTGGAGTATAGAGCTCAACTAAACTTTCTATCCTTGTCCGAGACTTAGCTATTAGTAGACTAGAAATCAAGACTTATAGTTTTTGCACATCTAAACTTGACAAACAAGCTTGTAATAGCAAACGCTTGCGAGTTCGACCGAGCAGTGCTCTAACACATATGGCTAACTTCGGTTAACTGTTATTGATCCAATTCAATATATATGTTTAGGTATGGTAACCCATATCTAAGTATAAGTATATTTCATTTGTGTGTAACAAGCTAAGACCATCTAACGGTGGAGATTGATTCCTTTATTTCTGAGCAGACTTAGCATGAATCATAAATTAGGATTCCATATAACGGTGATTATTTAATGCTTTGCTACTAAGCTATCTAAGCTTTGATTGAAAGTAACCCTAATTTGAAAGACTATATAAGGGAGAATTCTAGCAACTCGAAAACCTAAGGGAATCAAGTGCGCAGAATCCGCCGTGGTTCTAGAGGCAGTAAGGAACGCGACTGTACCTTAATCGGTATGAGACTTGGTTAGGGCTCATCTGTATTCCAGTCTGAAGTTAACTTGTAGTAGGCTAGAGTCTGTAGCGGCTTAATACAATGCAGTGTTCAAATCTGGACTAGGTCCGGGGTTTTTCTGCATTTGAGTTTTCCTACTTAACAAAATTTCTGGTGTCTGTGTTATTTCTTTTTTGCGTTATATTTTTATATAATTTAAATATCACAGGTTGTGCGTAGTTCAATCAGTTGATAAATCCAATCTTGTTTGTTGGATAAAACTTGATAGACACTTGGGCTTTGGTCTTTGGTACCATCCAAGTTATTTCTCATATCAATCAGGCTCGCATATTTATATCTGTTTGATTAGCTGATTGTATTAAGAAAGAGATAAAAAAATCTTTGATATAATTCTTGATTGAGTATCACTTTTAAGTTGGTGCTCTCGGAATTAAATTGGAATTTAGTCCATACAGATTTCCGAACGAATTATTGGGTGTGGTTGTTATACCCCTGTTTTTTCAATTGGTATCAGATCAGGCAAACACGCTACGACCTCATAAGTCTGTGTTTGTAGCAGTCTGATTTAGTGGATAGAAGTTTATCTCATTCTAACGCGCATAGAAATGTCTTCCAAAGTTTTTTATTATGCCAAATGTCTTGGGTTTACCTCCAAGGATAACTCCTTAGCAGATACTTCCGAATCCCGAGGTAGAAAACTTTTACGATCAAATTCTGATAACATTCCCTTTAAAGTGGCAGTTGGCACTATGTCAGAATCTGAGATGATTCACCAGAACTTTAAAAAAAATCTGCTGAGATTATTGATGTTTAAGCTTCTAAAATTAGATCCCATGAAGAAAAATACGCTCATCTTACTGATGAACTTGCGAAATCTATTGATAGATAACGTGAACTCTATGGTATCATTGATTTTTTTTCTAACAATATCGAAAACCTTGTTCAACAAACTACTCTACAACGTAAAAAGATTAGTATTCTTGAATATACTCTTAAAGAAGACTCAATTAGAGAATAACGTGTAATCAAGACTCATTCATTATCATGTTGAAAAAGAGATACTTGCTTCTTCCCTTTTACTAGCCCAGGAATAATGTAACTATTTGAAAAAGGAAAACGTTGTTTTAGTGAGTAAGTCTTCTTCTGTGCCTATTTTTAGTACTCATGAGTTATTATGTAACATGAACAAAATTACTCCTAAGGAATTATCTTCTAAGAAACGTGTGCGTAACTTACAAATATCAGAAGAGGCTATGAGTAAAAAGGGTGATTCTACTAAGTTTTCTTATTCAGGAATCTGTTCATTCTGTGGGAAAATGAATCATAATGTTCTACACTTTTTTGCTAGAAAGAAACAAATTTTTTATCTTCAAAATATGTTTCTTTTTACAGTCGACAGAGTAACTAGTCTGAAAGTATCTACAATGGATAACATTCCTCCAGAAAACCTAATCTAAAAATTCTTTAGTAAAATCATGTTCGTCATAACGGTGCAGCTCCTTACACCACTTATGTATACGTTCCCAGTGTTTATGAGAACAAGTATGGTTGGTCTAAGTCTAGGAGATGGGATTCTTGTAATCGTTATTCCATGGAACGGATCTCAAGAGGTCCTAGACTTAATCCTCAGAGAAATCCTTCTGATGGAAATTCAAAAAAGTCAATGTCTAAATCTTCTGGATTTAACCGAAGGAAGGTAAGGAATACACGACTCAAACACTCAGAAGATATTTACAACTCTTCCCTTAATATATGTAATGGGATTACATCTCATTCCGTTACCTAGTCTCTAGGTAATTTTATCCTTGGAACTAGCTTGAAAGTTGCAAGGATAATATTTGTAGGAGACTCAAGTCAGTTATATGATATTATCTGGTTGTGTGTTTTATCTTTGAAAAAAGTTGTATTTTTCATATGTGAATGTCGAATCACATCTTGACTCCTAGTAACTAATGTATCTTGTTGATTTTTTCATGTCCTCTAATTTAACGTGAATCTTCTAATTATCGAGCTATGAAAATATATGAGATATCTGAAAACAGATAGTGTATTCCTTATTTTGGATCTTCTCTGACCCATTAACTTTCCGTAATCGGTCCGTGAACGTCTGTGTATTCTTCTTCTTAAGAGATTTTTCATAGGGTTTCCATAACAAGGGTTTTCCTTCTCTTGTTCACGAACATATATATTATGTTATTTTCCATCCCTATAAAAAAATATGGAGAACTCTTCAAGATAACAGAAAATGTTGAATCTTGATATGGAATAAGACATCAAAGGATGCAGCTCGGTTCAAGAACTTTTTTTTGAAAAAGATGCTTGCAAGAAAAGAGTACAACTTATGGATTGCTGAATCTGTCAAGGATTTAATTCATTTTCAGAATGACTCAAAGGTCGAATTTGTAAATCTTCAAATGCAAATAAATCATCTAATTGATAGTCAGACCAAAATCTTTGAAAATTAAAAAGTCTTGATACGAAACCAGAAGAAACTTATCTCTGATTGCATCAAGTCCAGACAACTTGCTCGCATTGTTGATCGAAAAGTGAATGTTCTAACTCATGAACATGAGGTTACTATGGTCAAAAGAATCAAAGATATCAACAATACCTTTTATGAAGGAGTCATGGAGAGGTATGAAGTTATGAAAGAAGTATGAACGTTTTATATCTAGGAAACTTCTTATAAGAATTTATTCTTATGTTTAAGAAGGATAACTAGGGTTTGGAATAACATTATTTGTGATTACACATAGCTATTTCAACGATTTTCATCTTGCAATGTTTTTAGATTTATTTATTTAAATTATAAAGTTATTTGGAAGATGATTTTTGCAGTATTTAATCTTTTTGATTTCATATATTGCAATTGCTTATGAGATATATGTGTGTTTACGTTCGTGAACTGTGCTTATCTCATATATGCTCATAAGTTAAGTCCATTATGTCTTTATGCAAATATCGATAAAAGATAAAATGAACTTTTGAAAAATTCCGCAGTATTGATCTTTCCCTGATCCACTTTTCTGTGAATGTACTGTATGGCTCCGTAAGTTTTCTTATGTTGAGCATTTCCGGTTAAAGTAATAAATAAGGTCTTCTGGTGGTTAATGTATTCGATTTTACTGGATACAAATCCATGTGATCTGTTAACGTCCAAAGAAATCCTTCTTTTCTTGTAAAAGTAAGGTCGCTCATGTTGTTCTCTTAGGAATGACATCAAATATGGGAGAGTTCTTAATTGAACTCGTGCTTAACTGCCATATCTTTGAGGGGGGTGCGGATGTGGAATATTATAGGAGTTATCTTGTATTTTTATAAACTCCTTGATGAATACACTAAGTTTCGACAACGTAAAATCATCGAAATAAAGTTGATATGTTCTCTTTTAGTCATGAATTATCTTTTTGAAAATTTCATCATGATCCCGTAGTTTTCGTACCTTTGCCAATTTATATTGACAAAAAGGGGGAGAATTATTTGGTAGTTCACACTACATACATATGGTTTACAGATCATTATGTAAGAGGGGGTGGTTTTCATTATAAGATGAAGTATTGATTAAGGGGGAGTGATACATATCACCATAGTATTATTTCAAAGTTGTGATACAATTGAAATTTGATTATCTATAATAATACTATGACATTACATAACAATGATTGAGAATGTTTATTTTCTTATTGTTATGGCTACGGATCTTCAACAACAATGATGATGAGTTGAACACGTTCAAAATCGCTGAGGTACTTGGAGTAGCGAAGAATTCATGGAATGTTGAAGAGCCAAGGAAATAAAGCATGATGGATGAGAAACTACAAAGTTTATTTATTTTGTAATCCATATGTATTGATAGTTTTATCATTAAAATTGACAAAGGGGGAGATTGTTAGAGCACTGCTCGATCGAACTCGCAAGCGTTGCTATCTCAAGCTTGTTTGTCAAGTTTAGTTTATCAAAACTATATACTTGATTTCTAGTCTACTTATAACTATGTCTCAGATTAGGATAGAATGTATAGTTGAGCTTTAGAATCCACGGTGTTCATCAATTGAAGACAAAGATCTACTGAGAAGCTTGGAGGAACTTCATCAAAAAAAAGGTATGTGGAGACTAAAACTTATCTATCACTCGGAAGTCTATTATATTCTATCTTCTAATGAGACTAAGTCATATAGATATATAGACTTTTACATCACACACATTTGATATTTCAAGCCGAGTTTATCTCGCTTATCTATTTCTCGAAATATGTGTTGGAAGATTTTTGCTTTAGCTAGGTTCATCACATTCTTGACGAGTTTAATTGGAAACAATATATTTGTTGGAAACTAAATACTACGCCAAAAGATGATCATGTGAAAATTACCTTGAACATCTAATATGATTTATCTGAGATAGTCATTTGATGTTAGCTTTTCGTATGGATCATTCGATCACTTGAAAATTAGTTGAAGCTAATGGTTTGTGTGAGACAACCATTGTCGTCTTCCAAGGATGTTTCAATGATTGAAATGAGAGTTTAGAACGATTACCCATGTCTGGATACAACACAGTATGTATACCTAGTATGCGAACTGTATTGTGATGATTCAGGTCCGGAACTCTTGTTTGCGTACCTAATATGCGAACGGATTTACCCGAGAAGGTATGAAACTCTTGTTGTGTACCTAATATGCAAACGGGTTTACCTGATCTGGGTCTGGAACGTTTGTTCGCGAATCGGGTTTGCGAACGGTTTGACCAGGCCAAGGTCCGGAGCTACTGTTCGCGTACCTGGTTGGCGAACACATTGGTGAAGTTCTAAAATAGATTATGTATGATTCTCATACTCATGAACTAAAACATTTATGATTTAAGGAATGCAACCTTTGCAAACCGTGGCTTAATGTTCATGAATTGATTCTTGTATAAGTACTTTGTACGATTACGAATCAAACCGATTTCGATTCAGTTTTTTTATATATACTTCTATGAGATAGTGAACAATTGAACAACTCTATTTGAAATATAATTGGATTCATCTGATTATCTTTCATGATTGATTGATCTAGAAGTGTTAGATGAATACGGCTAAGACAAAAGTGTTCATATGGCTAATTTCGGTTAACTGTTATTGAGCCAACTCAATATACACGTTTAGGTACGGTAACCCATATCTAAACATAAGTATATTTCATTTGTGTGTAACAAGATAAGACCATCTAACGGTGGAGATTGATTGCTTTATTTCTAAGCAGACTTAGCTTGAATCTTAAATCAGGATTTCATCTAACGGTGAATATTGGATGCTTTGTTACTAAGCTATCTTAGATTTGATTGAAAACAACCCTAATTTGAAAGACTATATAAGCGAGAACTCTATCAATTTGAAAACCTAATCCCAACACTTTCCTATGTCTTAGTTGCGTACTAGAGTCGATTCTCCTTTAACCTAGGTTTTTTCCAAAACCATTATAGGTTAACGACTTGAAGACATCATTTGGGATTCGTGAAGCCAGATCCAACTATTTTCTCTGGAGTTGCATATTTTGATCTTACTTGTTCTATCATATTGAGTTTTATCATCTCTAAGATTTACTCGAGATTTATCTCCGATAGGTAAGATTTAAAAACTAATCACAACAGTTTTTCGTCTCAGACTCTTGTTATTACGCAATAAATTTTTTCTGTTAATCAGTTGGGTTATTGTGAGGTGACTAATATTTCTAGGCTGCTCTTCGGGAGTATAAAAGACTGGATTATTAGTTGGTTCCTGTTCACCTTGATTTATCGAAAGACGGAATAAAAACCGAATAAAGAATAAACATATCTGTGGGAGACAGATTTGTTTATAAGTCTTCAAATTTGGGTCGTAGCAACTCTTGGTTGTGGGTGAGATCATCTAAGGGAATCAAGTGCGCAGAATCCGGCGTGGTTCTGGAGGCGTAAGGAACGCGATTATACCTTAATCGGTGTGAGCTTGGTTAGGGATCAACTACATTCAAGTATGAAGTTAACTTGTAGTAGGCTAGAGTCTGTAGTGGCTTAATACAGTGCGGTGTTCAAATCTGGAATAGGTCCCAGGGTTTTTCTATATTTGCGGTTTTCTCGTTAACAAAATTTCTGATGTCTGTGTTATTTCTTTTCCACATTATAGTTTTATATAATTGAAATATCACAGGTTGTGCATAGTTCAATCAGTTGATAAATCCAACCTTGTTTGTTGGATAGAACTTGATTGACACTTCGACATTGGTCTTTGGTACCGTCCAAGTTATTTCTCATATCAATCAGGCTCACATATTTCTATCTGTTTGGTTAGCTGATTGTATTGAGAAAGAGATAAAAACTCTTTGATATAATTAATGATTGAGTCTCACTATTAAGTTGGTGCTCTCGAAATTAAATTGGAGTTTAGTCCATAGAGATTTCCGAATGAATTATTGGGTGTGTTTGTTATACCCCCGCTTTTTCAGGCTTTTACAAAGGATCATAAGGAGTTCCGATTGAAACTCATACGTGAAAAGTCATAATATGTTGAATCAATTTGTGTTTACATGAGTTGTGTTTAGCATAACATATGTGTTTCTGGTTTTCAACTTTTGCTATTGTCACACATTAGTTAAAACCGTTTCAACCTTTCTATGGTAAAGGTTTCCTTTGTTGTTGTTCTTTTGTTCTTGCGAAAGGATGAAAACTTACTGGGGGAGAGTTCTTATTTGAACTTGCGCTTAATGATATATCTTTCTGAGGAAAAGAAGCTGCGGAATTTGAGGTAACAAATTTGTTGGTTAATCGTTTTACTATTTAAAAAAAACATGTTTATATTGCATATTTTGCTTTTACTTAAAAAATTTTGGTACAATTGATATGTTCCATTATATTATGTGTGGATGTATTTGTGATTCAATTGTTTCCGGTTAAGAAAAAATATGTCAATTTATTTGGATTATTATTTGGTATCTTATGTATTGTTGGGTGTCAAGTGTTTTTGCTTAACAAAACTCGGTGCAATTGCGATGCTATGATGTTTATGTTTGTTTCAATTGTTTAGGATTAACAAAAATACAGGATCATTTGTTTAGTCCAATTAATTCCAAATAAGATAAACTAAGTTAATTCTGATCTTAGTTAGACTCATCAAGTTGAAGGATTTGGTTATTCAAGTCTAATCGAACGTCTTGACAAGAAAAATTAGTTAACTAACCTAGTGAGTGTCTTGTCTAAATGGAAAGGTCTAAGTTATTGTCTGAATAATTAGAGCCTGATGAGAGAAATAAAGTTAATTCTGATCTTTATTTTGATCTTATCGAAATAAGCGATTGTACATACACAATCTGTTTAACAAGGGAATAAGTTTCTTAGTTGACTTGTAAAACTATTAGGGAAAATTGCTTCAGGAAATTGTTTCCTTGATAACATATTAAAACTAAATTACTTGTAGTTTCGGTTTTAATATTGGTTATCTAAAGTGGTATGTGAAACCTTCGTGATTAACTCTTATAGGTTGTTTACAAGTCTTTTAGATTTGTAAGATCCTTCCGGTTTGTCCTTTATTTGCTCGAACCTTTGTTATTTTATGAAAAAAAGGGGGAAATAAATGGAGTAAACAAGTGATTTTTAATCACTAAGGAAAGGACAATTATGCTTAAACGTTATATCTTTCGACTAAGGCGGAGAAACATATCATATTGTTGTGTAGTAATACTTACTACAAAAGGGAAATAACAATGATATTCAGATTGAATACTTACCGAGCTTACCTTTAGGCGGAGTAAAATCTTTTGTTATTCAAATTTCAACAACGACATTTATTGACTGCCATGCAGGTTATTGTGTTGTTAAAACTTGGAATCAAGCATATGAAGAATTAGGTATTTTGTAATTCATTTAGATCCATATGTAATAAGAGTTTGTCACTAAAATTGACAAAGGGGGATATTGTTAGAGCATAGATCGATTGAACTAACCAAGCGTTGGTATGTCAAATTTGGTTGTCATATTTTAGTATCAAAACTCATCTAGAGTCACTTGATTAAATACTAGAGTCAACTTCGTTTAGGTTAGACTAGAAAGTCTAGGAATGTTGAGACATACAAGTATTGCTCCGAAGACCTGCAGAATGCGAAGAAGTAACGAACTATATATTGTTACGATTATGTGAATGGGTTATGGTGAAGATTTAATCCTAGGAAACAATGCTTAAAGGAAGTACATTCATGAACTTGTATCGTGAATCGAAAGGGAAATCATTAGGCTTATTGGTCCGGTTATTCATTGCAAATCTTTGGATGACCAATATGTGTGAGATGGTAGAACCGGTCTTAACTTAGGTTATGTATCTTGGTATAAATAATCACAATGCCTTACTTATGATTTGGTATGACTGGTTTTTATTAATTGGTGTAATCGATCCTAAGTAATCACCATGTGATGGTATGATCGATCCTTGTAATTGGTGTGACCGATCATAGTAATTGGTGTGATCGATCATGAGTATGTGTAACTGATCCTTGTAATTGTTGTAACCGGTCCTGGTAACTGGTGTGACCGATCACAAGTAATACCATGTGTAGATAGAATCGATCCTTGTAACTGGTGTAACCGATCCTAGTGCCTGGTGTGACCGATCACAAGAGTTTCCACATTTAGGTATAGCCGATCCTAGTTATTGCTAGAACTGATCCCATGTATGTGAATTGGTATTTGATCAATCAGATAGTAGTCTTAGAAAATAAGAAAACCAATTATAAACTTGTTTGGAAGTGTGTTATAACCGATTCCAAGAATGCAAATCCATGTAAATATGAAATAAGGATTTGCAGTGAAAAGATGTCAACATGCTTTGAACACGAGCGGTAACTATTATCATTTATTGTTCAAAGATATTCCTTAGTACTCCAGGTGATACTGTCCAAAATAAATTAAGAATCTTTTAATTAAGGTTTTTGATTTTATATACATTAATTACCAACAATTAATGTGTAGCTCTAGAAAATAAAAATTAGTAATGTGCATTTACTAGTTGGAGATTTTCTATTGAGAGATTTCGGAAATATTGGACAAGAATTTATTGGAATAATGAAAATGCGAATTTTTCTATTCATTGCATATCTTGAGAATATTTTCGGTTTTGGAAATTCTTTGGTGTCCAAACTATTAGAGCATTGCTCGGTCGAACTCGCAATCGTTGCTATCTCAAGCTTATTTTTCAATGTTAGTGATCAAAATTATAAGTCTTGATTTCTAGTCTACTTATAAATATCTCGAACTAGGATAGATTGTGTAGTTGAGCATTAGACTTCACGACATTCATCAATTAAAGACGAAGAACTACTAAGGAGAGCTTGTGGAACTTCATCAACAAAAGGTATGTGGAGACTGAAACTCATCTATCACTTGGAAAGTCTATTTCTACTCTATCTCCTATATTGAGACATAAGTCGTGTGACGATATAGTTTTCTATTATACACATTTGAGATTTCGAGCTGAGTTTAACTCACTTACATATTTCTCGAAATATGTGTTGGTAAGATTTCACTTCAATCAAGTTCATCTTGATCATGTGAAAATCGCTGAGTAACATTTTATATGGTTTGTGTGATACAATCATTTGGTGCAGTCTTGGAATGTTTCGTTACGATTATTTCAATAACTTGAAAATTTCTTTGATGCTGATAGTGTGTGAAAACGGCTATTGTCATCCTCTAAGAAAGTTTCAATGATTGAAATAAGAGTTTAAAATACTTAACCATCATTGGATTATAAACATATTGTGTATTCTTGCATGTATGTAATCCATGACCGGAAATAAAGTATGCAGTCCCGTATGAGTACTTGAAGTTGTGAAATTCCGTGTACCAAGCACACATACCGGTACGCGTACTTTCGTAAGGTATAGGTACGGGAATTTCTGCTGGGTTTTGAAAGTGTACTAAGTATACGTACCCGTTTGCATATTGGCGAACCCAAACTCAGACCGGCTACTTAAGTATGCGTACCCGTTTTCATACTTGAGTGGTTAAATTTCTAAAATCGGTTGGCTCATGAACTAATACATTTATATATTAAGGAATGCATTCTTTGCAAATCGTGGCTATAATATTCATGAATTGATTCGAGTGAATCAAACCTATTTTACTTCAATTGTGTTCTTGTATACTTCTATGAGAATATAACAATTGAAGAACTTTTTAACTAGTTTCATTTGAGTCTTTTGAACTAGTTATGGTTAAGATGAATAAGGTTGATATGAGAGTGTTCATATATTTAAACGAGGTTAACTACGGTTGAGCCAACATGGTGTACACGTTTTTAGGTACAATTACTAAACCTAAATGAGGGTACATTTCATTTTTGTATAACAAGCTAAGTTCGATCTAACGGTTAAAATATATTAGCTTGAATCTAATCAGGTTTTCATCTAACGGTGAATATTGAATGCTTTATTACCAAGGTAACTTATATTGCAAACTCTGATTTGAAAACTATATAAGGAGAACTCTAGCAACTGGGAAACCTAATCCCCACACATCCTGTGTGATTCTAGTTGCATAAGCTAGAGTCGATTCTCCATTAACCTTAGGTTTTTCACGAGACCATGTAGGTTAACGACTTGAAGACTTCATTGGGGTTATGAATCCAGGCCAAACTATTTTCTCTGTAGTTGTATGATCTGATCTTGCTGTTTCTATCGTGTTTGAGTACTATCTTATTTAAGATTGGCTCGATATTTAATCTCCGATATGCAAGATAAAAAGTAATCACAAACATCTTCGTCTCATCGTTTGTGATTCTACAATATCTTTTTTCGCTACCATAAAATTAAGATTATTGTGAGGTGATTGATATTTCTAGGCTGTTCTTCGGGAATATAAGTCCGGTATATCAATTGGTTCTTTTTCACCTTGATTTATCAAAAGACGAAACAAAACTCGTAGGTATTTCTGTGGGAGACAGATTTATCTATTCATATAGACTTTTATGTGTGAGACAGATTTGTTTATCAAGTCTTCGACTTTGGGTCGTAGCAACTCTTGGTTGTGGGTGAGATCAACTAAGGGAATCAAGTGCGTAGTATCCTGCTGGGATCAGAGACGTAAGGAGCGAAACTGTACCTTGAATCAGTGTGATATTGATTAGGGTTCAACTACAGTCCAGTCCGTAGTTCACTGGTAGTAGGATAGTGTCTGTAGCGGCTTAATACAGTGTGGTGTTCAAATGTGGACTAGGTCCTGGGGTTTTTCTGCATCTGCGGTTTCCTCGTTAACAAAACTTCTGGTGTCTGTGTTATTTCTTTTCCGCATTATATTTTGTTATATAATTAAAATATCACAGGTTGTGCGTTGAATCGATCAATTGGGAAATCCAACCTTTGGCTGTTGATTGAAATTGATTGATCCTTGAACATTGGTCTTTAGTACGTTCAAGTTAATTCTCTTATATTCAATCGTGCTCGTAAATTCCTATTTGCTGAAATTGAATTGAAAAAGAGAGATACAAAACTCTTTGATGTACTTTTCTCTAGACTGAGTCTGACTGTCTAGTTGATTCTCTAGAAAGTATATTGGAGTTTGTCTATTCAGATTGCCAAACGAATTGTTGGGTGTGGTTGTTGTACCCCCGCTTTTTCACAAACATCCTTGGTCTATTATATATGTTAGAGCACTGCTCGGTCGAACTCGCATGCGTTGCTATCTCAAGCATGTTTATCAATGTTAGTGATCAAACTATAAGTCTTGATTTCTAGTCTACTTATAGCTAAGTCTCGGACTAGGTTAGAAAGTGTAATTGAGCTCAAGACTCCATGGAAATCATCATACAAATACGAAGAACTACTCAAGGAACTTGGAACTTCATCGACTAAAAGGTATGTGGAGACTTGAACTTATCTATCACTCAAAAGTCTATCTACTCTATCTCCTATCTTGAGATAAAAGTCGTATTGCTATATAGACTTTGATTATATACATTTGCTATTTCGAGCCGAGTTTATCTCGTGTATCTATTTATCGAAATATGTGAGCTTTCGCTTTGGCCAAGTTCATCTTTACTAATGAGGAAAGTCATATTAAGTTTCAATTACTTGAAAATGGGTTTGTACGATAAATGGTTTGTGAATAACAATCATATAACGTACTCTAAGAATGTTTCAATGATTGAAATGAGAGTTTAGAATATATAACCTTGGAAGGATATAAACATTGTGTAGTAACACATATATATGTAAGTCCTTATTCCTTGAACCAAAGTATGCGTACTTTGCTGCTCAGGAAAACCGGAACTAAAGTCCGCGTACCAGTTTGCGCACCATCAGAAGTTCATGTCCCGTGAAAATCTGCTGGAGTTTGTGAACTGAAAAAAAACTCATTCTGGGTAATTAAGTCCGCGTACCAGTTCGCGTACTTAGGTTGGTTATTTTCTAAAAAGGATTATTCGTGAACTTAAACTTATATAAACTAAGGAATGCATAATTGCAAACCGTGGATATAAAGTTCATGAATTGATTCGAGTGAATCAAATCATTTTTCTTCACTTGTGTCTTGTATACTTCCATAAGATCTAAGCAATTGAACAACTCTCTAACTAGTTCATTTTAGTCATTTGAACTAGTTATGGTAAAGAAGAATATGGTTGATATGGAAGTGCTCATATGGCTAACCATTTGGTTAACTACTGTTTAACCAACTAAGTGTACATGTTTCGGTACGGTTACACAAACCTAAATAAACGTGCATTTCATTTGTGTGTAACAAGCTAAGTTCGATCTAACGGTTGAAAGATATTAACTTGAATCTGATCAGGTTTTCATCTAACTGTGAATATTGAATGCTTTGTTACCAACGTAACTTAGATTGCAAACCCTGATATGAAAGTCTATATAAAGGAGAACTCTATCAACTGAGAAACCTAATCCCCAAACATCCTGTGTGATAACTTAGGTACTTGCATGATCTATAACTTAGGTTATTTAATGCTCATTTTTGTCTACCCTAGGGTTTCTCACTTTTGGCAATTCTCTACAGTCATGTCATGGAACTGCCAGGGACTAGGAAAACATAACACTAGTAGAAATCTCAATGACATTTCAAACATACAAAACTATGATATTTTTTTCCTATCTAAAACTAAACAACATTCTAAAAACCTGAAGCATATTCTTAATAGTTTATGAGTCACTAATTACTGGTTTGTGGAGCCAAAAGGGTTGATTAGCACTGTTGGGGAGCTTGCCATGGCCTGAAAAACTAATATCAACATTTCAATTATGGATTTATTTAACAACCATATCAGTCATCATCACTCCTAGCAATTGCAACCCTTTGTTATTTACAGGTTATTATGGTAGCCCCTACACTACCAAAGACAAGTTGAATTCTTGGAAAATTATTGAGAATATTGGGAAGACTAACTCTCTCCTTTGGATCATTATGGGAGACTTAAACCTTGTCCTTCATGATCATTAGAAGTTCATCCAACACTTTATCGATAATTCGAAAGTTGAGTTATTCTTGCAGATAATTGAGAAATCCAATTTAACCGATTTGGGATACAATGAATGTCCTTTCGTTTATGCATAATAGAAGAATGAATATTCATCTTACTGAGCAAAGACTGGTTATAGGGATAACCACTTACAATTGGCTGGATATCTTCCCCAGCACCACCATTTCTAATCATCCTGCCATGGGGTCCGATCACAACCCAATCTTCCTCAATATCAATCCTAACTGGAAGTCTAGCCAAATCCTTTTTAAATTCTTTGGCCCATGGCTTGACCACCAAGAATGTAAAGACGTCATTGATGAATGCTAGAACAAGGAGCATGTCGGATCTTCTGCTTTCCCCATTGCAAGAAAGCTGAAAGAGGTAAAAGTGAGAGCTAGGATATGGAATAAGGCTGTTTATGGATATATCAAATCTAACTTACAAGAGGGTCTTCAGAAACTTGATTGGATTACCAAGAACCAATTTGGTATTCATAGAGGAATGGATATCAGAGAATCTAAAAACAAGGTGAAGCACTGATAGGACATTCAAGAAAGCTTCTGGAAAACCAAAAGTCAAGATCACTACATCAAGTTGGGAGACAGAAACACTAAATTCTTTCGTTACTCTGCCAAAAAAAAAAGAACTAGAAAGAACAAGATTGACTCCATCGAGGATGAGAAGGGAAACTTGCTTCACAACAGTTTGAGCATCTTTGAATTGGCTACTGCTGAAAACATATCCATAAACCATTCCATAAACCATTCCATCATCAACCTGATACCAACTACCATTAGCAGCTCAGAAAATAACAATCTTCTTAGGGTCCCTAATGCTATGGAAATAAAAAATGTTTTATTCAGCATGGCTGGAGATAAAGCTCCTGGTCCCAATGGTTTTCCACCGAATTTCTTTCAATCTAATTAGGAAGTTGTGGGAAATGACATCATAATTATGGTTCAGAACTTATCCAACTTTGGTTTCATCTACCTTCCCATCTCACTTCAAACCCATATCTTTATGTAACACTACCTACAAGATCGTTTCCAAACTCCTAGAATAAAGACTAAAACCTCTTCTACCTAAATTCATTTCCCCTTTTTAGTCTTATTCCATCCATGGTAGACAAATCTCTGACAATATAGCCATTTCCCATGAGCTCATCCACCACATGAACACCAGAAATGGTAAGAAAGGATCTAAGGGTATAAAAATTTATATGGCTAGGATTTTGGTAGACTCAGTTAGGATTTCTCATGAATATTATGATACAAATGGGATTCATTACTAAGTGGTGCATTCTAAACCAATGCGTCTCCACCACCAACTTGACTATCTTAGTTAATGACACCCTTGGAAATTTCTTCAAACCGTCCAGAGACCTCAGACAGGTGATCCTCTATCTCCTTATTTGTTCCTCTTTAGCATGGAATCTCTCTACATAAGCCTTGTTAGTGCAGAGAATCAGAACCTTATCCATGGAACAAAAATCTGTGCAAATGGCGCCCCTGCTATCAGTCGTCTCCTTTTTGCTGATGATTGTATGATCTTCTATCAAGCCAACATGGAAGAATGCAATAACTTAGTCAAGGTGTTCCGGGACTTCAGTATATAACCTCTATACAGATGATCGATTTCTCCAAGTCTGGCATTTTTTCAGCAAGAATACTGCTCCTGATATTGCTGACAACATCAGCAATTTTATGAAGGTTCATAGGATTAACTTAAAGGATAAATACTTGGGTTTCACCTCTCTTCACCAAAAAAAAACAAAGTGCGAGTCTTTAAACCTTGCGTTGAGAAGTTAAAGTTCAGACTAGCTGGCTGGAAATCTACCATGTCTATTGCAGGGAAAGCCGGTATGATTCAATTTTCCACCTCTACTTCTTGCATCTACCAAATGAACTGCTTCAAGCTTCCAAAAGCTACCTGCAAGGAGATTAAACTCTATCCAGAGAGACTTCTTCTGGAACAAGGAGAAAGACAAACCAAAAGGATTATGCTATATTACCTGGATGTTGTAAACAAACCCAAAGAGCTAGGTAGTCTAGGGTTCAAGAACATGGAGCTCTTCAATAATGTTATGATCACAAAAAAATTCTAGAGACTAATATCTGAACCATATTCTCCGTGGGCTTGTTATATGAAGGCTTCTCACTTTGGACTCTAAGACAAAAGCCTACTGACTCTTGGATCTGGAAATGTATTCGTGAAGGTATTGCCAATATCCAAAAATATTACATCTGGAAGGTTGGAAATGAAACCCAAATCCACATTGGGAAGATAGATGGATTGTTGGGCAGGAGAACTTTCTGACAAAACCTCCAAATTACCCCTCTGACCTGTGTCAATCAACTTCTCAATGCCACTGGTGATTGGAACTTAAGTGTTTTGGATCTTGGGTTCTCCCAGAATATTCAAAAAGCCATACAATTTAGTTCTCATAATAATGAGGTGGATGACAAGATAATTTGGAGCCTATCCAACAAGGGTGATTGTTAAGTGCATATTTTTCATATATTTAGTGTCAAATCCATGCTAGTATTTGCTATTTTCTTGTAAATTATTTGTATATTACTTTTTTTTTCTCTATTTGTGTTTTCTTAGGTGAATCATCCAAAAGAAGCGAATTGACACTTAAATCTGCAATAAAAGAAGTTAGCTACAAGTGGAGAAGGACCAAAGACCAAGTAGAACTCATCCAAATCGAGGAGTTCTTGCTATCATCTCGAAGAGGACAAAAAGACGAGGCCAACGGGGAAAGAATGGAGTCAATCCGACGTCGTATGAAGCTAGAAGCATTTGAAGCAAGTCGAAGTTGTCGAAAATCGAAGAACCTATAAAATTGTTAAAGGCACCCGATTAAATTACTTAGGGCAGCCAATAAAACGAATTGAATTGTCAGTCTTGTGAGACTGACAGTTATACTGAACTGATAACAGCACAAACCGGTTTAATCAGGGCGCCACCTTCTTCACCTTCAACAGCGTATCATCAGTTCAGCCATGTCCGGCTCTACGTCAGTGTTCGTTGCAGCTAAGCATGAAGGCTATGGTCGGATATGAATGATTAATCAGGAGTTCGAAGGAGTGAGACAAGATGGGGTTTTGTTGGATGTACGAGGTTGAGCTGCAGAATCTGTGATACAGACAGAGTTGGCAGTGATGAGATGTTCGAATACTACTAGTGAATGAGAGCCGAGCTGTGGAAAAAAACAGAGAAGAGAGACGCGAATAGAGATGATGAGCAGGGTATCGAGAAGATTTGTTGTCTGTTGCAGTCGGACTGATGAAGTGTGAAAGGATGGTCGAGCTTGGCAGAGAGCTGAGCTTGATAATGATTATGATTATGAAACTGTTTTGAGATAGAGTTTGGCAGTGATGATATATAATGAAGCCGAGAAGAGTTCAACCAAAACAGGGAATACAATGGTGATGTAGAGGAGCTATGGAGGACCGAGCTAGATGATGTTGCTGTGATGAGAGATCGAGAACATGCAGTTGAATGGGACTCGAATGGCAGGAAGGAGATGAACTTGAGCTGTGGTTGAGAGGAGCTGGTTGCAATGGATGTTGTTGGCGGTGAATAATAGTATGGCCGAGTATAAGAAGGAAACTGTGAAGAAGAGCAAGTCAGGTTATGGGAGTTTCATACGGTGGTAATTTTCAAACGTAGGGAATGTAAGTTCAACTTACGGTGTGTTATTCAAACCGTACACAACTTCAGGGAGACCTACCGTGTGGTTTCCATCCGTAGATTATCTCAGGGAAAGATAAGGTGTGGTTATTCCAACCGTATATAAATCTAGGGAGAAAAGAAAAGAACTCCCGGGAATGAGATAGAAGTTTACACTGTCGGTTCGGCGAAACCGACAGGGTTACAAAACCTGGACGTGATGAATTTTAGAAGTTGCGGCTTTTGGCAACCCTTTCTTGACCGGGATTTGAGCACGGGAGCAACAACACTGGGGTACTATATAAGATACCCTTCTAATATTTTTGAGAGATATCTTTTAATCTTTAATCAAGTTTTGGAGAGAAGAATACAAGGAAGAAAAGCTAGGGTTTGGAGCTATCTCCATCACCATCACTATTTCTTTACCATTTTATTATATGAAACTCATTGGTTTTGTTAGTACCATGAGTAGCTAAACTTCTCAGTGATTGGGGATGAATTCAAGTTCTAACACATGATTTGATTCGGCATATACATCTATTTTAATTCTTCACATGATTATTGATTATTTTTACTATAATAATTTTATGATTGATTGATAAATTGTTTAGGTGGATAACTAAGTTAGTTTATTAGTGAATCCAATGCTAGTAATGAGTTAGGATATCCGTAATTGTTGAATAACTCTTACACAAGTAGAAATTTCGAAACCTTGCAGAGGGATTTTGTGGAGCAATCACAAGTAAAAATAACTCTAGTAAGTGGACCGAGCGTACTGAGTTTAACTGCTAGGATCAAACCTAAGTTCACAAACCTTAAGGAATTCGACTGAATTATATCTTCTAAGCGAACCTCAAGGTGGTCCAGACGGATAGAACTTGGAGACTAAGCGTACCTGTTTTCCATTGATATAAGGAATTTTCGGGATAGCTAAGCATACCTGCTATCCTACGGTTGGTGATAATCTGTGAATGATAAAGAATGGATGCATATGCTGCTTCGATGACTGTTTAGTAACAAAGAAGGATTTCCTGATCATATTTCTCTCTATTGCTTGCAATCTTAATTACTTTTCATTGCTTTATTATTTATTTAGCTTTACAAATCTAAAACAAACCCCCATTGTGACACTTTTTGACAACTAAAACTCCCTCCTCTTCGTGGGAACGAATCTTATTTACTGCTATATTATTTATTAGTAAAGTAGAAGATAAGTAAATTAATTTATGCACCTACGACACACATAAGTGATTTCACTATTAAGTCTCTTTATGACAAACAGATAGTTGATACATATTCTAATGATCCCCCCACTTCCCCATGGTGTGTGTGGGTGTGGTGGTGGGGGATGGGGGGGGGGGGGGGGGGGGGGGAAGGGGGATATGGAATCTGGATACGTCTCCAGTTATCCACTTCTTCATATGGAAATATGCTCATGGCATTATCCCTAGCAATGCCAATACTGACAGCATTCTTACTTATATCGATCTTATCTGCAAAGTTTGCAAGTGTGCCCAGTAGGATACTACTCATGTCTTGTTATCATGTCCTGCTGCTTCTGATGTCTAGATAAAGGTCTTTGGCATCAATCATCATCTATTCAACAACTTCTCTTACTTTCATGATTGTCTTAGTAATTGGTTCACTCTAAATGCTTCTTTTGCTAGCTGGAATACCGCCTTTGCCACTATATGTTGGTTTATCTGTAAAGCTAGATGCGATTTTGTTTTCAGAAGTATCACTCTTATTGCTGACATTACTGCGAATAAGATCACTCAGCACATATGCTCCTTCAACAGAGTGGTGCACAACCCAGGGTACATACTAAATAACCTCTTTTATCAAAATCATCATACTGACTGATCGGAAATACGATTAGCTAAACTTTCTATTCAGTCTAATTATCTTGAAAACTTTAACCAGAAAGATCCTAGCCACAAGCAACTATTTGACACTCTTCAGTCTTTAGATATTTCAATAATCGGTGAAAACATTACTACTATGTACTGGTGGGTTTTGAAAACAACCTACAAACTGACCTGCAAGTGCACAGGATCAATTGTAGTTAGTGATGGGAAGAAAAGGTTTGTCCACAGGGACTTGGAGGGAGCTATTGAAGTTTTCTAGCTAGTCTGAGCTAGTGACAGGCAGTGAGATAGTGACAGTTACAATGGCAATGAGCCAAAGGCAGTGAAGTGAAGAGTGAAGGTACTAGGGTCTTTGAATCCACTACTTGATCCTAAGCTAAGGCAGTACCTACTCAAATCATTGTTCTTGTTTCAATTCAGGGAAGATCATAATGGATGATTTTCTTGGCTAATCTTTACTCACTTGCCCCTAGCATCAGCTGTCTTCTTACAGCACAACTGATCACAGGCTTGTTGTTCAAGAAGCTATCTATCACCCTAAGACAGTTAAACACAGTCCTTCAAATGGACTGAATTCTTAGCTACCATCATTCTTTCACCCCCCTAGAATCAGTTGTCTTCTTACAGCACAACTGATCACAGATGCATTCACTCAAGTAGATATTATCAGTCCTATGACATTTAAGCACTACAAGAACAATTAACATGATCATGGATTAACCTAGCATACAATTCAAGAGTATCATCTAGCCCCTAGCATATGAAGTTAGAACATATTGAAACTAATTAACAACTGGAATTGAAGTTGAACTAGAACATTGAACTGAAACTAAAATTGGAATTAAACTGAAATTAACAGGACATTGAAATTAAACTGAAATTAACCCAAGTAGGGGGTATCTCGGCTAACCAAGAACACCCACTACACATACAACACCCCTTCTATTTATACCCAAAAATATGAATTAGGGTTCCATATGTTCTTCCCCAAAAAATCCCCTAAAACAGTAAAATTAGGGTTACACAATTTTTTTACCTAATTTCTCTGATAATCGCTCCCTCACTTCGACCCATGCTTGTACTTCGCCTCCTGCTCCTCTCCGTGCTTCTCATGCCCTAAACCTAGTTGTTCCAACAAACCCTAATCTAGGTCAGTGAGATACAGTTGGGGGTTAGGTGGAACAATTAGGTTCTAGGGAGATGGGGTGATGTTGTACAGAGTGGTATGGTGGTGGTTTGGTGGCTGTTGCAGGAGGGTTGGTGACGACAGGGAAGAAGGTGGTGGTGATGGTGGTGAGGCAGGGTATGGTGGTTGCAGACGGGGTGAGCTCGATTAGGTTCTGGCTAGGGGTTGTTTGGTTTGTGGGATATAGACTTAGGTGTTTGAGTGTTGAGCGGGATCATCGAACCTTGATGTTCGGTGATGAAAGGCGTAGGATGATAACTTCTGAAACGGATCTAACGGAGAAATTGAGACAGATCGTGAGCGACCGTTGGATGCAAAAATACAACGAAACTGACGGCTCAAGATGGAGTTAGGTGCTGTAGTGTAAGGCGGAGATATCAAACGTTGATGAACAGCAAGGGAGCGACCGTTGGATTCAACTACCATCTGATCTGAAGGCTTGGAATTTCAGCGCTGTGGTGCTTGGCAGAGACTTCAGATTTTGATGCTCTATGAAGGAGCGACCGTCGGATGCTTCTGAGAACTGATCTGATGGCTGAGAACGGAGGCGCTTTTGTGTGTAGAAAATGAGGTTGTGCGCACCATTCTTCGCGGCTTCCTTGCGTAATTTCTCCCGGCTTTTCACTACTTTTCTGCTCTTTTCGCTCCGCGACTCATTCGAACTTTATTTATTACCTAAAAATGCAAAATTAATTAATAAAAATATTTATTCTTGAAAACAATGAAAATACAGAATATGGGATAAAATGTAGAATTAATGCACAAAAGATGAGTTAAAATGCCAACAAAAAGGGATAAATATATACAATATTTGGCACTCATCAAATACCCCCAAACCTGAATTTTACTTGTCCTCAAGTAAAACAAAACTAAGGAAATCCTAACTATACCACTGTCGCTGGTCTCTCGAATGCATTTAGCGTATGCACTAAGCCTTTTAAACCACTAAGTGTCCCTAGTGGACGAGTTGAAGTCTCGTGAAGGTTTGCTTAGAACGTACCTACAAAGTTCTAGGTCAAAATATAAGCTCAGATTCCATCAAATGTGACATGTGCAAAACAGTTTAAGCTCACAGCAAAATGGAGATGTCAATCTAGCTATCGAAGGCACAATCCTAGCACTGATAACAAAAAAAAGACATGTGATAAGAGTGTAAAGTGTATCTACACATGTGTAAAGAAAGATCTGAAGTTATGACTACTAATCACCAAGAGATAGTTTCTCAGGCTAAGAACCAAGGTCGAAATCTAGCTAGCTGTCCGGACTTTACGAGAATTGTGAATGAGTTGGAGGTATTTCACAATTACTCGCGTTGTACATCAATGGCATACACCCTCCTTGCTTATTACAATGAAACAACAAAATGACTATTTACATGACTCTTATTTACATTGACTATTCTCTTTTTATTTTTGGAACAAGAGATGATGGAATTGATAAATACTTGATTTTTTTGTATTTTTCTGATATTTTTTTTTTTTTTTTTTTTTAATATAAACATCGTTTTTTTTTTTTTTTTTTTTTTTTTTTTTTTTTTTTTTTTTTTTGAGAACAAGGAAACACTTTTGATACATATACAAAAGGAAACAAAAATTACATGACACTTTGCAAGAGGTAGCCCTTTTTGATGCACCCAGTTAAATTCGATGGTTGTCTTTCTTAATGTAACCTCCACCTTCTATCCCAACCAACCAAAGAACAAGCTAGTCAAGTTTCGTTCAGTATTCTAAAGTGATTGGCAATCGTAACTTCCTATCCAACACCTTGAAGATCGAGGCCATACATGTATTGGTAGATCGTGCGCGTGCAAATTTCTTATCACTATGTGAATTGTGCTAGAATCAGGGTGCCTAAATATCTAGACTAAGACTCCTAATAAAATACATTTTTGCACAAGAGTCAACATTTCAAGGTAAATGAGCTCCATTTTTTATGATTTTTTTTTTTTTTCAATTTTTCAATTTTTTGAATTTTGATTTGTCAATTTTTTTGGAATTTTTCAATTTTTTCAAAAAGAAGAAGGAGTTTTGTTTTCAATTATGGCATATTATCGAAGTATCTACTTTTCACCCCCAAACCTAAACTAAACATTGTCCTCAATGTTTCAAAATATGGAAAGAATTATAAAAATATATGAAGAGGATCATGTTGAGTAGAGAAAAAGGAAAGAAAATACCCGATTTCGGCGAAAGCAATATTAGAACTCCGTTATTCAAGGAAAAAAAAATCCAACATATTTCAGCCGAGATCATATTGGATTAGCAAAATATATACAAAAGGAACAAAAAGGTTTTTAAGAAATTTTATCTACTGGATTATATACAAAAATTCACCATACACTAACAATCTAAAGAGTTGAGGATCAACCCAAAAGACAAAGTGTAGAGGTTTCAACAGCTTCACACAATAATAATATGGTAGGCATGCAAGTGAAGCTGTGAAACAAAATGAGCTACCCCCAAACCTGGATTTTACAGAAGATATAATTTTGAAAACAAAATCGCGCAGTTTCGGGGGTTCATCATGCAAAAGGTCTAGCTCAAAGTGAACTGTGCTAGGGACGGGCAAACATGCAATTTCCAACTGTGGTTCCTCAAATGTATTATACTTAGAAGCAAAATAGTCCAAGAGGACTTGGGAAGCACACAGTTCCAAACCTAGATTAGGCATTCTCAGAAAAATTGGTTTTACAATATTGGTACAAACCAAATCTAGGTTGGGTGGAAGGCCATCAGATTGTGACTCATGTAGGAGAATAGGCACGTCATTATCAATCAAATCAAAATCTCCTAAATCATCTACACATGTCACATCATGCTCACAATCATCAATCAAATTAGCAAGTCCACAATCAGAATCATCAACATCATCAACAGATTTGTCCTCATGCATCAGCAATTCAATGGAAACATCATATGGAATACTAGAAGAGATATCATTCATTAAGGTCTGGGCAGAGAAGCCTAATGTATTTGAACCCAAAGGTTCCATAACATCATCAGTATAGACATGTTCTTCTAATATAATATCATAATTATTATCATCCTCAACAAAACAAGAGTGTCCTTCCCTAAAAACTATAGTGTTTCTATTCCACTCATTTACCTCTAGATTAGGTTCATGTTCAATATGACTATCATGAGTAGGGTTAAAAACACTATTTTGATAATTAATTTCATTAGGGATAAAAATGCTGCTATGATCATTCAATGTATGCATTTCTAAACTAGCAGTGTTTTGTTTGAGGAGATTGATGTTTTCCATTATAGATTGCATACAAGGGCTCATGTGAAATTGTTCGTCCTCCCCTTGTGGTGATTGATACATGGGTGCATGGTCGTTAGGGTCTATAAATGGTTGATCGCAACCTTGAAAAGGTTGATTATGGTCCCAATAACCACCATCATAATAATCTGTAGGTTCTACAAACCTTGGAATTTCTCCAGTCCGCCTAAATTCATGGAAAATATAGCAATTCGCAATAGTGTGGTCTAAGCCATCACATGCGGGACATGCATAGATTTCAGGTTGCCTAAGAAAATTAGATGTGACAGATTCCTCATGTGATTGCATTTCTAAAGCTGCGATTCGAGCTTCTAATTGATCGATCAGAGATGATTGTGTGGGTGAGGCACTAGCAAAATGTTCATTTTCACGTTGTGGCGAATGATGCATGTGTGAATAGTCATTAGGGTTCAAGTATTGAGGCTCGGGACTTTGAAAATGTCCATAATAATTCCTATGACTATTGACATCATGGTCTATGGGAGGTTCATAACGTGAAGTATGTCCACACGCAAGTTCTCTAAGGGATTTGTTGTATTCCCCAACTGTAGACCAAGATCTAGACATGATTGGGCTCAAAAGCTAAGTAACTATATTACAAAGCCCAAAATTTGGTTTTTAATGGGTTTGGATTTTTGGGAAAAATTTGGTTTTTATGGGAATGAAAAACATTTGGTTTTTGATGGGAAACATTTGGTTTTTATGGGGATAAGCCCACTGTTTTGGTTGTGCTTTGGTGAGGCAATGGGTTTGGAGAACTGTTGTGAAACAGAGCCCAACTTTGGCCTAGAGTTTGGGTACACGGCCCACTAACGACTTTAGTAAGCCCAGAAACTAATGAAGCCCAGCTGAGTTGGTAGGTTCAGTTAACCTTGTTTAGGTTGTTTGTTGGGTTTTTGAAACCCAAAATTTTGATAGGGACAATCCCACAGTTAAGCTCAAATACAAACCCAAAAGTTAACTTAAATTACAAGCCCAACAAAAAAATGGAAAAAATTATTACAAGCCCACAAATTAAAAATGGAAGCCCACAGGTTGGGTTCTCTTAATGGGTTTAGGCTTACCTTTGAAGCACAGCCCAGCTGCTCAGTTTGGTTGCAAAAGCCCAGTTGGGCTTTAGATCATCCTAAGCTTTGGCTTTTCTGAGGCCCAGTTGGGTATTTCAGTTGCAAAGCCCAGTTGGGCTTTGTTCTTTTTCAGCTGCTTGGAATCAGCCCAGTTGGGCTTTGGATCATAGCAACAGCAGGACCAGCAGGGGGTAGCAGCAGCTTGCCTTTGCACAGCAGCAACAGCTGAGGCACAGCAGCAGGATCAGGAGCAGCAGGAGAAGCAGCTCAGCTCTATTTGGGCTTCACAGCAGCACATCAGCACCAGAGGTTTGTTCTCAGCCTCACAGCAAGGTCACAGCAACAACAGCAGGGGCAACAGCTTCAGCAACAGGAGCAATTCAGCAGCAACAGGCTGCAACAGCAGCACCACAAGCACCTGGCAACTCAGAGAAGAGGTTCAGTTCCCAGAATGATGCAGTTGAAGCAAAGGAGAAGAGATTATGCAAATGATGCAGATGCACTAGAGGTGGTACTAAGTTACAGCTACAGATGCAATATGCAAGATGAGTACACTAAGATGCTTATCAGAACTACACAGCAGGTATGAGCATGCAAAGAACAGCAAGAAAAACTTCAAAAACACGGCAGCCAAGTCCCCGGCAGCGGCGCCAAAAACTTGGTGGGTTTTGAAAACAACCTACAAACTGACCTGCAAGTGCACAGGATCAATTGTAGTTAGTGATGGGAAGAAAAGGTTTGTCCACAGGGACTTGGAGGGAGCTATTGAAGTTTTCTAGCTAGTCTGAGCTAGTGACAGGCAGTGAGATAGTGACAGTTACAATGGCAATGAGCCAAAGGCAGTGAAGTGAAGAGTGAAGGTACTAGGGTCTTTGAATCCACTACTTGATCCTAAGCTAAGGCAGTACCTACTCAAATCATTGTTCTTGTTTCAATTCAGGGAAGATCATAATGGATGATTTTCTTGGCTAATCTTTACTCACTTGCCCCTAGCATCAGCTGTCTTCTTACAGCACAGCTGATCACAGGCTTGTTGTTCAAGAAGCTATCTATCACCCTAAGACAGTTAAACACAGTCCTTCAAATGGACTGAATTCTTAGCTACCATCATTCTTTCACCCCTAGAATCAGTTGTCTTCTTACAGCACAACTGATCACAAATGCATTCACTCAAGTAGATATTATCAGTCCTATGACATTTAAGCACTACAAGAACAATTAACATGATCATGGATTAACCTAGCATACAATTCAAGAGTATCATCTAGCCCCTAGCATATGAAGTTAGAACATATTGAAACTAATTAACAACTGGAATTGAAGTTGAACTAGAACATTGAACTGAAACTAAAATTGGAATTAAACTGAAATTAACAGGACATTGAAATTAAACTGAAATTAACCCAAGTAGGGGGTATCTCGGCTAACCAAGAACACCCACTACACATACAACACCCCTTCTATTTATACCCAAAAATATGAATTAGGGTTCCATATGTTCTTCCCCAAAAAATCCCCTAAAACAGTAAAATTAGGGTTACACAATTTTTTTACCTAATTTCTCTGATAATTGCTCCCTCACTTCGACCCATGCTTGTACTTCGCCTCCTGCTCCTCTCCGTGCTTCTCATGCCCTAAACCTAGTTGTTCCAACAAACCCTAATCTAGGTCAGTGAGATACAGTTGGGGGTTAGGTGGAACAATTAGGTTCTAGGGAGATGGGGTGATGTTGTACAGAGTGGTATGGTGGTGGTTTGGTGGCTGTTGCAGGAGGGTTGGTGACGACAGGGAAGAAGGTGGTGGTGATGGTGGTGAGGCAGGGTATGGTGGTTGCAGACGGGGTGAGCTCGATTAGGTTCTGGCTAGGGGTTGTTTGGTTTGTGGGATATGGACTTAGGTGTTTGAGTGTTGAGCGGGATCATCGAACCTTGATGTTCGGTGATGAAAGGCGTAGGATGATAACTTCTGAAACGGATCTAACGGAGAAATTGAGACAGATCGTGAGCGACCGTTGGATGCAAAAATACAACGAAACTGACGGCTCAAGATGGAGTTAGGTGCTGTAGTGTAAGGCGGAGATATCAAACGTTGATGAACAGCAAGGGAGCGATCGTTGGATTCAACTACCATCTGATCTGAAGGCTTGGAATTTCAGCGCTGTGGTGCTTGGCAGAGACTTCAGATTTTGATGCTCTATGAAGGAGCGACCGTCGGATGCTTCTGAGAACTGATCTGATGGCTGAGAACGGAGGCGCTTTTGTGTGTAGAAAATGAGGTTGTGCGCACCATTCTTCGCGGCTTCCTTGCGTAATTTCTCCCGGCTTTTCACTACTTTTCTGCTCTTTTCGCTCCGCGACTCATTCGAACTTTATTTATTACCTAAAAATGCAAAATTAATTAATAAAAATATTTATTCTCGAAAACAATGAAAATACAGAATATGGGATAAAATGTAGAATTAATGCACAAAAGATGAGTTAAAATGCCAACAAAAAGGGATAAATATATACAATATTTGGCACTCATCATGTACCACAGTGAGGTGGTTCGGTTTGGTGCTACCTCTAGCCTAGCTGAACGCCCTATTGCTCCTTTGAGGTAGCGTTGTTTTAAAAGCTTCTCTGTTTATATATATATATATATATATATATATATATATATATAATGTTGAATTATGAAGGTGTGGTTGTTTTATGACTTGTATCAGAAAAATGGTTTCTGGATACTTGTGTTGATAACACTTGTGTTCGGTCCGTTTGAATAGGTTGAAAACCTATTTATACAAGTTATTGAGCGCACTCTGATCTCTTTGGAAGTGGAGGAAGTTAAGTAGTGGAGAAGTGGGTTTGTGTGGAATGTGGTGATCATCGTGTTTCCGTTATGAGGGAAGATTAATCACACGTTCACCCACTATCTCATTGATGTTAACCGTCCGTTCTTTCCTGAGACTTTCTCGTAATGGGCGCGTTGCACGCCGCACGCTGTAAACCGCCAGACCAATACCTCAGTGAGCATCCCCTAGTTTATGACATGTTTGACGTCTCGAGTAAGTGGGTCAAGTCGTGGAACTCGTTGCTGAAAGCAGCACACAGTGCTTTTGGTCAAATAATAAATTATTTGTGAAACCAATATTTATAAAGCATTGCTTATAATTGATGTATGTAAAGCATCGCTTTCGAATAAGTAGCTGAAAACAATCGATGTATTAGAAGCATCACTGTTTTTGAGCTCGATCGAATCGGTCACGGATTGAGCGTCTTAAAAGTAGCACGACCGACCATTTTTGGGTGACCGTTTGAGGACCCTATGGGCGTGCTATGACTTGGTCGATCATTTCCTGTGGATGAATAGTGGCCAGCGATCACAATGCTGCTTTGTTAGTTTTCTGAAAATAAATCTACGCTGTCCGACTAGGCTGGCGAAGTTGGACGGTCGTGATTGATTTGCGGCAGTTGTATATTGTCGTTGATGTAATTTAGGGTTTAAGGGTCGTGTGGACCTCCCTATTTTGGCTAGTCGAATCAAAGCACTGGGCGTTGATTCGAACAGGTCGCTTGTCCATGTGTGAAGATGAGCTGTTAGTGAGTGCGTTGACATCTCCTCGGTCATCTAAGATTGGATCTAAGCCACTCGATTCGGATGGCGAAGATGAGTGGTCACGATCGATTTGCGATAATAGCATACTACCGCAAACATAAATTAGGGTTTAGAACATCCGCGACTACTCTAGTTCAATCGAGCGATTCGATGCGTTATTGACTTCTCACAGGCAAGTCGATTAAATGGTAATGAAGTTGAACCCGCGGTGAACTCATGTCCACCTTCTTGATCGTCTGAAACGCAATCTTAGCCGTCCAACTAGGCTGGCTAAGTTGGACGGACACGACTGATTTGCAACAGTAGCGTGTTGCCGCAAAGTTTTTTTTAGGGTTTTCAAACGACGCGTTCTCCCTACTTTGGGCCGGCGATTTGATGTTCTATGGTCTTGTTATGAGCAAGTCGATCGACCAAGTGTGGAGTTGGATCGATGGTGAACACGTTAGCACTTCTTTAATTATTCGAAGGAAAATCTAAGTCATCCAACTAGGATATCTAAGTTTGGCGGTCGTGATGTTTTGAGACCGTTTTGGCCGGTCTTAGCTTGTTTGAGCTGTTTTTCAACATCGCGATCATCCTACTTTGGGCAATCGTTTTGATGCGCCTACGGATTTTCGGGTGAGGTTAGATCGGCTAATGATGAAGGTGAGTTGCCGGTGAACACAACGACGCCTCTTTGATCGCTCAAAACACGATCTACGCCGTCCAACTTGGCTGGCTAAGTTGGACGGATGTGATGCTTCTAAGACCGTTATGATGGGTCTAGCTCGTTTGAGCCTTCTTTTTAATAGCGTGAACGTCCATGTTCAATCCATCGTTCGAGTGTGCAGCGGATGAGCTAAGGAGTTTCGACCGACAAGGATTTTAGTGGGCCCGTCGGTGTTTATCGTGACGATCTCCTAGTCCTATTAGGATTAGGCTAGACCTATTAAATTGTGTGGACAAATCATGTGTCCGTGATCGTTTCTTAAGACTGATATGGACAGTGTGGATTTCCCTTAAGGAATTTAAACGAGTTCGATCGCGCTAACTTTTAATTAAAAGGTGTATAAACACGCTAATCTCTTTGTCAGAGGATGATGCAGCCTATGTGAGTGTTTTCATGCAGATCTCAATACTGACACTTCGGGAGACTCATGCTACTCTTCTGAGAGTGAACATTTAACCGTCATGTCATGTCATGTCAATATTGAGAGTTCGGCTAGGAACATAGCATAGGAAAATACCAGGAAAGTCATGCATTAATGAAAGATAAAATTCACAGAATATTTTGGGATTGCTGTTGCACGCACCATTCTGAGTAAATTTAATATATATAGATATATTGAATTGCTCAATACATATGTGAGAAGAGGCTTAAGCACTCAATTTTTTTAAATGGATTATGTTCCTTTACAGGATGACAGCGCATTAAATACAGGGTTTACGATTTTAGCCCTTGAACTAAAAACCACTAACAACATTAAGTCCCCTGCTTAGTACGTAACAGTGACATTTTTGCGGGGTAAGCACTAGATGGTGATAAATAAAGGTAAAACTTATGAGACAAAGTTAGATGTTACCAGGAGAGATGGGTCGACATGTCCTTGGAACATGTCATGTTCAAGAGGCGTCCAGGTAAGCGTTCCCCTAGCATGATGTAGGTTGGCCCCAGGTAGATTAGGCATACTGTTGGTTGGGATCTCAAACTGCATTCCATGTCCCTAGTACATATGAGTTTCGTTCGAGAGCACGTCCTAGCTTTACTGGCTTCGGTTAGCATGGAGGAAAAGTGGAGGCGCGATGAAACATCTCAGCTAACAAGTGTTAGGGCTGAAAGGTTTGCTGCACGGCTAAAGTGAAGGAGGGTGGAGCATAACATGAACTCCTGGATAAACATGAATACCCTTTTCATGACGACGTCATAATCCTCGACGGTTATGTGGACGATCCCTATCATGACGAATATCCTTAAAAGGATGCTGAAGTAATTTCTGAAAAAGATGTTGAAGAAGCTCAAGAGGATGTTGAAACGCCTTCAGAGAGGATGTTGAAGCAGCTCCAAAGAGGACTCTAGTGAAGGTTCCATTGGCCCTGGCGTTGATGACACTTCTTTGATGTTTAAAAGTCTTTGTTTCATGAGGCTGGAGAGAGCGTTGAAGCGGCTTCAGGAGAGAGCGTGCATTGAAGCGGATTCTTATGGAGAGAGCGTTGAAGCGGATTCAGGAGAGAGCGTGCGTTGAAGCGACTTATGGAGCGTGCATTGAAGTGGATTCTTCTGGAGTGCGTTGAAGCGACTTTTTCTGGGAGAGAGCGTTGAAGAGGCTTCTGGAGCGTGCGTTGAAGCGGCTTCTTCCGGAGAGAGCGTTGAAGCATCTTCAGGAGAGAACTCTGGTGAGGGCGCTCTTAATTCTTGATTTCGAAATATGAGTTCTTCCCGTTCTTCTGATTCGATATGATTCGGCAGATAGGAAGATGACATACAAACATTGCTGTCCGGCAAGTCATGTTTTCTCCTCATGGGAAAGAATACCGTTTATACTGTAATATCTCAACGCATGAAATGCTGGCAATGGTGATTCGAAATAGGGGAGATAACAATAATGGTTACAGATTCGACCAACCTTCAGTTTGATTTTCCCTTACAAATTACACGCTTCTTGATTGACCGTCTCTCTTGTCTTAAAGAAGTCCTTGACTGACGGCGAAGGAATTTCATGCCGAGCCTCAGTCCCTAAGTGTGGTTTACGTGATTCTATCCTGTGCGGTCGATGGGTTCATCATGATGAGGATATCACCCTCTTGCTGATGAATATGTACAAAACAGGTTGGTTGGAGATTGGATGGCTGCGATCACGATCATTGACAAGGACGAGTGATGACTACATGCACAAATCTTGGTAGTGAAGAGTGGTGGCTATGTCTATGGATCTTGAAAGGAAGGAGCGGCAGCTACGAGCACGAACCGGTAGCCGGCCACCACCATGAATATTGAAAGGATTTAATAAATCACGCATGCGAGTTTATTCTCCCATTTTTTTTGGTGAAACAGCTCTTCCCTGATTCCCTGTGTGCGGAAACTCTCCTATTATTGTTTGCATAAATGCTCCATCATGGTCTGTACGGTTTCGTGGGCGGAGTCCCCAGGAACTATGTAACTCCTGACGGGAAGAGGGTCTCTGCGAACTCCCTCAGTGCCTAATTGAAGTTCTCCTGCCTGTGGTAACGACAATATTTGGGATTTGCCATTTGTTCCTGAGTTGGTGGGCACCTGATAGGAGGTAGTTTAATGGCATCATCTTGAATCCATACTTGCAGGAGTTCAATCACTTCATCGATCGGGAACGGGAATTTTGGAGCAGCATCTCCAGTTTCTTGTTGTTGTGCAAGAGTCTTTAGTCGCGGCCTTCCGGGATGGGGCCGTCTGATGCGTTGGTGATGCACGTTTGAGTTGTTGTTCTGCAACTGGAGCTTTTCTCTTTCCTACTACACTCACCACACTTACAGAGGGTTGAGTTTTGTATAGTTTGTTGATGACACATCTATTTCCTCGAATCTCACGTGTATCTTCATTCCTGGCGGGTCTGATTCCTTCCATCAAGGCTGGTGCTGTTGTAGTCAACCGCTTAGTAGCTTCTTGAAGTTGAGAGAACGTCTTGAAGTGCAGGTTTTCCAGTAAAGCGTGATGAAAGGTGCCATGCCATTAATGCACAACTCTAATAATTGATGTTCATCCACATTTGGATCATAGTGCTTGAATCCAATTGACTATGCAGTTTGGTGTAATGTTGTTGTACCAGGTGTACGCTCTCCCGATAAGTGACTTTGAGAACTCTTTCAGGCGGAGGACATGATTGTATTCGTTCTCTTCTAATGACTCTAGAAAACGAGAGATGTGTTCACGAGCATTACCAGTTCCGTCATAAAGGGAAAATTGAGGACAAGAGTATCCTCTTGCAAGAGGAACTCTTTGCACATCAGGGGGATACAGAGATTGATGATGTTGCATGTCCACCGGGTTTTCCTTGCTTAGATTTTGGAGGAAATGCTCCAGATCCTCACGTGTGATGAAGTTGGACGGCCGATTCCTTTCTCTTGAGCTCAGGAGCAACACGAACTTCCTCATCTATGAATGTCTGTTGAAGTGATTGCGCCAAAAGTGTTGAAAGTACTCCTTATTGACTCCACGGAATGATGCGGCTCTTGTTGTAGTCGTTCGGTTAGCGTCTTGAGGAAAGTGAGTACCTCTTTCTGAGTTGTGGCCATGTCCGTCTGAGCCTTAGTGAGAACTTCTTGTCTTTCCATCAAATCGAAAATGGTAATAGGGGGTTGACTTCATCTGGCTCCTCCAGTCTCTCTTCCTGATGGGGGAGCGGCAGTAGCTCTAGTAACAACCAGGGGCGTTACGCTCGAAGAAACATTGGGAGTGGCGGCAGCGGCTCTGACTCTGGTGATTGGAGGTGTCACGCCTAAGGGAATGTTTCCTGCGCCTTTGGTATTGGTAGTTGAGGATGTAGTGCCTCGAGAAGCGTTGATCTTACTGGTAGGCGGTACAGTGGTGTCAGCGGCAGGAATGTTGACACCAGGGGCGTTGTCAGAGCCAATAACATCGGGATTTGTCGCTGATCCATACCTAAGATCCACCATCTTGAATTTGAGAAAAATTGGAATGAAATTTGAAAATTGATCTTGTAACCGAGAGATTAATCTCCCACTGTGGTCGGTAATTATTTGGGGGGAAAAACTTATTCTGTTGTTTTTGGTAAAATTGGGTGTGTTGATGAGAAAAAAATTCAAACCCTAAACAAATGTACTGCACATGAGTACTTTTGAGTTCGAGAGATCAATCTGTAAGACTCTAGCCTAAACCAAGAAATGGCCGTTCCAGATTTAATTCGATCACACAGTGAAGGAGAAGGGTTGATCTTAGGGAAGGAAGCGAAGAAGGTGTTTGAGATCAAAATGTTGAATTATGAAGGTGTGGCTGTTTTATGACTTGTATCAGAAAAATGGTTTCTGGCTACTTGTGTTGATAACACTTGTGTTCTATCCGTTTGAATAGATTGAAAACCTATTTATATAAGTCATTGAGCGCCCCTGATCTCTTAGGAAGTGGAGGAAGTTAAGTAGTGGAGAAGTGGGTTTGTGTGGAATGTGGTGATCATCGTGTTTCCGTTATGAGGGAAGATTAATCACACGTTCACCCACTATCTCATTGTTGTTAACCGTTCGCTCTTCCTAACACTTTCTCAAAATGGGCACGTTGCATGCCGCACGTTGTAAACCGCCAAACCAATACCCCAGTGAGAATCCCCTAGTTTGTGACATGTTTGATGTCTCGAGTAAGTGGGTCGAGTCGTGGGACTCGTTGCTGAAAGCAGCACACATTGCTTTTGGTCAAATAATAAATTATTTGTGAAACCAATATTTATAAAACATTGCTTATAATCGATGTATGTAAAGCATCTCTTTCGAATAAGCAGCTGAAAATAATCGATGTGTTAGAAGCATCACTGTTTTTGAGATCGATCGAATCAGTCACGGATTGAGCGTCTTAAAAGTAGCACGACCGACCATCTTTGGGTGATCGTTTGAGGACCCTATGGGCGTGCTATGTCTTGGTCAATCACTTCCTGTGGAGGAAGAGTGGCCAGTGATCACAATGCTGCTTTGTTTGTTTTCTGAAAATAAATCTACACTGTCTAACTAGGCTGGCGAAGTTGGACGGTCGTGATTGATTTGCGGCAGTTGTAGATTGTCTTTGATGTAATTTAGGGTTTAAGGATCGTGTGGCCCTCCCTATTTTGGCTAGTCTAATCAAAGCACTGGGCGTTGATTCGAACAGGCCGCTTGGACATGTGTGAAGATGAACCGCTAGTGAGTACATTGACATCTCCTGGGTCATCTAAGATCGGATCTATGCCACTCGATTCGGCTGGCGAAGATGAGTGGACATGATCGATTTGCGATAGTAGCATACTGCCGCAAACATGAATTAGGGTTTAGAACAGCCGCGACTACTCTAGTTCAATCGAGCGATTCGATGCCTTATTGACTTCTCACAGACAAGTCGATTGAATGGTAATGAAGTTGAACCTGCGGTGAACTCATGTCCACCTTCTTGATCGCCTGAAATGCAATCTAAGCCGTCCAACTAGGCTTCCTAAGTTGGACGGGCACGACTGATTTGCGACAGCAGTGTGTTGCCGCAAAGTATTTTATAGGGTTTTCAAACGGCGAGTTCTCCCTACTTTGGGCCGGCGATTTGATTTGCTCTGTTCTTGTTATGAGCAAGTCGATGGACCAAGTGTGGAGTTGGGTCAATGGTGAACACGTTATAACTTCTTTAATTCTTCGAAGGAAAATCTAAGTCATCCAACTAGGCTTGCTAAGTTGGGCGGTCGTGATGTTTTGAGACCGTTTTGGCCGGTCTTAGCTCGTTTGAGCTACTTTTCAACAGCGTGATCATCCTACTTTAGGCAATCGTTTTATTGCGCCTACGGATTGCCGGGTGAGGTTTGATCGGCTAAAGATGAAGGTGAGTTTCTGGTGAACACAACGACGCCTCTTTGATCGCCCAAAACACGATCTATGCCTTCCAACTTGGCTGGCTAAGTTGGACGGATGTGATGCTTCTAAGACCGTCATGGTGGGTCTAGCTCGTTTGAGCCTTCTTTTTAATAGTGTGAACGTCCATGTTCAGGCCATCGATTGAGTGTGCAGCGGATGAGATAAGGAGTTTCGACCGGCAGGGATGCTAGTGGGCCCGCCGGTGTTTATCGTGGCGATCACCTAGTCCTGTTAGGAGTAGGATAGACCTATTAAATTGTATGGAGAAATCATATGTCCGTGATCGTTTCTTAAGAATGATATGGACAGTGGGGATTTCCCTTAAGGAATTTAAACACGTTCGATAGCGCTAGCTTTTAATTAAAAGGTGTATAAACACGCTAATCTCTTGTCAGAGGATGATGCAGTCTATGTGAGTGTTTTCATGCAGATCTCAATAACGACACTTCGGGAGACTCATGCTACTCTGCTGAGAGTGAACATTTAATCGTCATGTCATGTCAATATTGAGAGTTCATCTTGGAACATAGCATAGGAAAATACTAGACAAGTCATGCATTAGTGAATTATGCTGGTGAAAGATAAAATTTACAGAATATTTTGGGATTGCTGTTGCACGCACCATTCTGAGTAAATTTCATATATACAGATATATTGAATTGCTCAATACATATGTGAGCAAAGAGGCTTAAGCACTAATTTCCTTTAAATGGCTTATGTTCCTTTACAGGATGACTTCACATTAAATACAGGGTTTACGATTTTAGCCGTTGAACTAAAAACCACCATCAACATTAAGTCCCCTGCTTAGTACGTAACAGTGACATTGTTGCGGGGTAAGCACTAGATGGTGACAAATAAAGGTAAAACTTATTAGACAAAGTTAGATGTTACCAGGAGAGATGGGTCGGCATGTCCTTGGAACATGTTACGTTCAAGAGGCGTCCAGGTAAGCGTTCCCCTAGCATGATGTCGGTTGGCCCGAGGTAGATTAGGCATACTGTTGGTTGGGATCTCAAACTGCATTCCAAGTCCCTAGTACATATGAGTTTCGTTCGAGAGCACGTCCTAGCTTTACTGGCTTCGGTTAGCATGGAGGAAAGTGGAGGCGCGATGAAGCATCTCAGCTAACAAGTGCTAGGGCTGAAAGGTTTGCTGCACGGTTAAAGTGGAGGAGGGTGGAGCATAACATGAACTCCTGGATAAACATGAATACCATTTTCATGATGATGTCATAATCCTCGACTATTATGTGGACGATCCCTATCATGATGATGTCATAATCCTCTGCAAGAAATTTCTGAAAACGATGTTGAAGAAGCTCAAGAGGATGTTCAAACGGCTTCGGAGAGGATTTTGAAGCAGCTCCAAAGAGGACTCTAGTGAAGGTGCCATTGGCCCTGACGTTGATGACACTTCTTTGATGTTTAGTAGTCTTTGTTTCATGAGGCTGGAGCCAGGGCTTAATCGAATAATAATCCCTCATTCATGCTTCAAACACTAATAATTTTACGTTGATCCCGTGATCAACACTTTAATAATTGTGCTTGGATCATATGTCAGCATCTTAAATTAAGATTTTGCTCAGACGAGCAATATTTTCTCAGACTGAGGAATATTGGTTCAACTATCAATATTCAACGATACCAACAATTCATCAAACGAGCAACATTTGCTCAGACTAAGGAGAACTATCAATATTCAACGATTCAACAACATTTGCTCACCTTAGGTTATCAACGTTTATCCGATACCTTTGTATCAACAGACATGTTCAATTCATGAATCTCAGAACATTTGCAAATAAAGACTCAACAATACAAGGAATCATCGTCCCATAAAGTCAGCAATTGACTCCACAATCACGAGACATCAATCGTGTCACATGGGGGATATTAACTAGGGTTTTGGTCTGGCGGTCTACGGCACGTGTGTTCATACACATGACGAGAATGTGAGCAAGTCGTGCAATCATTTGGAGGAGTTAGCAAAGTAGTGGGTAGAAAATCAACCAAGTCTCCGCACGATGAGCAACTAGTGTTAACACGATTTCCACTTCCCCACTCTTTGACTCCAACAACTGTCACACTTCATGGGATCAAGGTGTTTACAATTCTAGAAATATAAATAAGTCTCTGAATCATGATTGAAAAAAACAAGACAATCTTTCGTCAAACAGACAACACGAGATTAACAACTCAACGTCTGAGCAATCACTCTCAGCAGAGAAAATTCAATCAATCATAGCTTATCTTATTTCTTTACGCAGAATACACAACACACCTACAATCTTTGATCAGCATTGATCTCACACATTTCTCAGCTTCCCTACTAAAGATCGACCCATTATCTCTTGTGACCGAATTGACTCTGGAACGGCCATTGTCTAGGTTTAGGCTGGAGTCCTACAGATTGATCTCTAGAACTTAATGCACTCCCTTCTTGCAGTGCATCTGTGTGAGGTTGAGCATTTGCTCGGTTCGAGGAGTCTCCTCCGCACGGTCATCTCTTCAATCTCGTAAAAACCAAAAAATCATTTTTCCCCATCTACATCTGTGCTGGCAGTCCCCAGGTGTAATTATCCCGATCTTATTTTCTCTTGAAAGACGTACTTCCGTTGGATTTGCTGGTATGGTGTTGGAGCGTCTTCCGCCTCTGAAGAGAGCGTTGAAGCGGCTTCTTATGGAGAGAGCGTTGAAGCGGCTTCGGAAGAGAGCGTGCGTTGAAGCGTCTTCCGGAGCGTGCATTGAAACGACTTCTTCTAGAGTGCTTTGAAGCGGCTTCTTTTGGAGAGAGCGTTGAAGCGGCTTCAGGAGAGGCGTGTGTTGAAGCGACTTCTTCTGGAGCGTGCGTTGAAGCGTCTTCAGAAGATAACTCCAGTGAGGGCGCCCTTAACCCTTGATTCCGAAATATGAGTTCTTCCTGTTCATCTGAGGCGATATGATATGGCAGATGGGAAGACGACAAACAAACAGTGCTGGCCGGCAAGTCATGTTTTCTCCTAATGGGAAAGAATACCGTTTCTACTATAACATGTCAACGCATGCAATGATGGCAATGGTGATTCGAAATATGGGAGATAACAATAATGGTTAAGGATTCGATCAACCTTCAGTTTGATTTTCCGTTCCAAATTACATGCTTCTTGATTGACCGTCTCTCTTGTGTTAAAGAAGTCCTTGACTGACGGCGAAGGAATTTCATGCTGAGCCTCAGTCCCCAAGTGTGGTTTACGTGATTCTATCTTGTGCGGTCGATGGGTTCACCATGATGAGGATATCACCCTCTTACTGATAACTATGTACAAAACAGGTTGGCTGGAGCTTGGATGGCTGCGATCATGATCCTTGACAAGGACGAGTGATGACTACATGCACAAATCTTGGTAGTGACGAGTGGTGGCTATGTCTATGGATCTTAAAAGAAAGGAGCGGCAGATACGAGCACGAACCGTGGCCGGCCACCACCATGAATATTGACGGGCTTTAATAAATCACGCATACGAGTTTATTCTCCATTTTTTTTGTGAAACAGCTCTTCCATGATTCCCTGTGTGCGGAAATTCGCATATTATTGTTTGCATAAATGCTCCATCATGGCCTGTACGGTTTTGTGGACGGAGTCCCCAGGAACTATGCAACTCCTGATGGGAAAAGGGTCTCTGTGAACTCCCTCAGTGCCTAATTGGGATTTGCCATTTGTTCCTGAGTTGGTGGGCACCTGATAGGAGGTAGTTTGATGGCATCATCTTGAATCCATACTTCCAGGAGTTCAATCACTTCATCGATCGGGAACGAGAAGTTTGGAGCAGCATCTCCAGTTTCTTGTTGTTGTGCAGGAGTCTTTAGCCGCGGCCTTCCAGGATGGGGCCGTATGATGCGCTGGTGCTGCACGTTTGAGTTGTTGTTCTGCAACCGGAGCTTTTATCTTTCCTCCTACACTCACCACTCTTACAGAGGGTTGAGTTTTGTATTGTTTGTTGATGAGACGTCTGTTTCCTCGAATCTCACGTGTATCTCATTCCTGGCGGGTCTGATTCCTTCTAGCAAGGCTGGTGCTGTTGTAATCAACCGCTTAGCAGCTTCATGAAGTTGAGAGAACGTCTGGAAGAGCAGGTTCTCCAGTAAAGCGCAATGACATGCCATTAATGCACAACTCTAATAATTGATGTTTAGTCACATTTGGATCATAGTGCTTGAATTCAATTGGCTATGCGGTTTGGTGTAATGTTGTTGTACCAGGTGTACGCTCTCCCGGTAAGTGACTTTGAGAACTCTTTCAGGCAAAGGACATGATTGTATTCGTGCTCTTCTAATGACTCTAGAAAATGAGAGATTTGTTCACGAGCATTACCTGTTCCGTCATAAAGGGAAAATTGAGGACAGGAGTATCCTCTCGGAAGAGGAACTCTTTGCACATCAGGAGGATACAGTGATTGATGTTGGTGCATTTTCGAGTTTTCCTTGCTTCGATTTTGGAGGAGATGCTCCAAATCCTCACGTGTGATGAAGTTGGACGGTTGATTCCTTTCTCTTGAGCTCAGGAGCAACATGAACTTCCTCATCTATGAATGCACGGTCTATTGAAGTGCCTGCAAAAAAAGTGTTGAAAGTACTCCTTATTGACTCCACGGGATTATGCGGCTCTTGTGATAGTCATTCGGTTAGCGTCTTGAGGAAACTGAGTACCTCTTTATGAGTTGTGGCCATGTTCGTCTGAGCCATAGCGACAACTTCTTGTATTTCCATCAAATCGAAAATGGTAATAGGGGGTTGGCCTCCTCTGGCTCCTCCAGTCTCTCGTCCTGATGGGGGAGCGGCAGTGTCTCTAATAACAACTATGGGAGTTACGCTCGAAAAAACATTGGGAGTGGCGGAAACGTCTCTGGCTCTGGTGATTGGAGGTGTCACGCCTAAGGGAATATTTCCTGCGCCGTTGGTGTTGGTGGTTGAGGATGTAGTGCCACGAGACTCGTTGATCGTGCTGGTGGTGTCACCGGCAGGAATGTTAACACCAGGGGTGTTGTTAGCGCCAGTAACATCGGGATTTATCGCTGATCCAGACCTAATATCCACCATCTTGAATTTGAGAAAAATTGGAATGAAATTTAATATTGATCTTGTAACCGAGAGATTAATCTCCCACTGTGGTCGCGAATTATTTGAGGGGAAAAACTGATTCCGCTGTTTTGGTAAATTTGGGTGTGTTGATGAGAAACGAATTCAAACCCTAAACAAATGTACTACACAGGAATACTTTTCAGTTCGAGAGATCAATTTGTAAGCCTCTGGCTTAAACCAAGAAATGGACGTTCCAGATTCAATTCGGTCACAAAGTAAAGGAGAAGGGTTGATCTTAGGGAGGGAAGCGAAGAAGGTGTTTGAGATCAGAATGTTGAATTATGAAGGTTTGGCTGTTTTATGACTTGTATCAGAAAAATAGTTTCTGGTTACTTGTGTTGATGACACTTGTGTTCCGTCCGTTTGAATAGGTTTAAAACGGATTTATACAAGTCATTGAGAGCACTCTGATCTCTTCGGTAGTGGAGGAAGTTAAGTAGTGGAGAAGTGGGTTTGTGCGGAAGGTGGTGATCATCGTGTTTCCGATATGAGGGAATATTAATCACACGTTCACCCACTATCTCATCGCTGTTAACCGTCCATTCTTCCTGACACTTTCTCGCAATGGGAACGTTGCACGCCGCACGCTGTAAACCGCCAGACCAATACCCCAGTGAGCATCCCCCAGTTTGTGAGATGTTTGATGCCTCGAGTAAGTGGGTCGATTCGTGGGACTCGTTGCTGAAAGCAGCATACATTGCTTTTGATCAAATAATAAATTATTTGTGAAACCAATATTTATAAAACATTTCTTATAATCGATGTATGTAAAGCATCGCTTTCGAATAAGCAGCTGAAAATAATCGATGTGTTAGAAGCATCACTGTTTTTGAGCTCGGTCGAATCAGTCACGGATTGAAAGTCTTAAAAGTAGCACGACCGGACATTTTTGGGTGATCGTTTGAGGACCCTATGGGCGTGATATATCTTGGTCTATCACTTCCTCTGGACGAAGAGTGGCCAGCGATCACAATGCTGATTTGTTAGTTTTGAAAATAAATCTACACCGTTCGACTAGGATGGCGAGTTGGACGGTCATGATTGATTTGCGGCACTTGTATATTGCCGTTGATGTAATTTAGGGTTTAAGGGTCGTGTGACCCTCCATATTTTGGCTAGTCGAATCAAAGCACTGGGCGTTGATTTGAACCGGCCGCTTGGCCATGTGTGAAGATGAGCCGCTAGTGAGTGCGTTGACATCTCCTGGATCATCTAATATCGGATCTAAGCCACTCAATTTAGCTGGCGAAGATGGGTGGTCACGATCGATTTGCAATAGTAGCATACTACCGCAAATATGAATTAGGGTTTAGAACAGCCGCGACTACTCTAGTTCAATCGAGCGACTCGATGCGTCATTGACTTCTCACAGGCAAGTCGATTGAATGGTAATGAAGATGAACAAGGAGTGAAATCATGTCCATCTTCTTGATCGTCTGAAACGTAATCTAAGCCGTCCAACTAGGATGGCTAAGTTGGACGGACACGACTGATTTGCAACAGTAGTGTGTTGCCGCAAAGTATTTGTTAGGGTTTTCAAACGACGCGTTCTCCCTACTTTGGGCCAGCGATTTGATGTGCTCTGGTCTTGTTATGAGCAAGTCGATCGATAAAATGTGGAGTTGGGTCGATGGTGAACACGTTAGCACTTCTTTAATTATTCGAAGGAAAATCTAAGCCATCCAACTAGGCTATCTAAGTTGGGCGGTCGTGATGTTTTGAGACCGTTTTGGCCGGTCTTAGCTCATTTGAACTATTTTTCAACATCGCGATCATCCTACTTTGGGCAATCGTTTTGATGCGCCTACGGATTTTCGGGTGAGGTTCGATCAGCTAAAGATGAAGGTGAGTTGCTGGTGAACACAACGACGCCTCTTTGATCGCCCAAAATACGACCTACGCCGTCCAACTTGGATGGCTTAGTTCGACGGATGTGATGCTTCTAAGACCGTCATGGTCGGTCTAGCTCGTTTGAGCCTTATTTTTAATAGCGTGAACGTACATGTTCAGTCCATCGTTTGAGGGTGCAACAGATGAGCTAAGGAGTTTCGACCGGCAGGGATGCTAGTGGGCATGCCGGTGTTTATCGTGACGATCGCCTAGTCCTATTAGGAGTAGGCTGGACCTATTAAATTGTGTGGCCAAATCATGTAGCCGTGATCGTTTCTTAAGACTGATATGGACAGTGTGGATTTCCCTTAAGGAATTTAAACGCATTCGATCGCGCTAACTTTTAAATAAAAGGTGTATAAACACGCTAATCTCTTTGTCAGAGGATGATGCAGCCTATGTGAATGTTTTCATGCAGATCTCAATACTGACACTTCGGGAGACTCATGCTACTCTGCTGAAAGTGAACATTAAATCGTCATGTCATGTCAATATTAAGAGTTCGGCTGGGAAAATAGCATAGGAAAATACTAGGAAAGTCATGCATTAGTGAATAATGCTGGTGAAAGATAAAATTCACAGAATATTTTGGGATTTTTGTTGCACGCACCATTCTGAGTAAATTTCATATATACAGATATATTGAATTTCTTAATACATATGTGAGCGAAGAGGCTTAAGCACTCATTGCTTTTAAATGTCTTATGTTCCTTTACAGGATGACAGCGCATTAAATACAGGGTTTACGATTTTAGCCCTTGAACTAAAAACCACCATCAACAGACTCGTATCTGGATTGTAACGATTCGAGAATTTTGCATACTATTTCCTTTTCAGGCATAGCCTTTCCAAGTAAGAAAGAAGCATTGATAATCTCAAAAAGTTTAGAGTTAAACAGCTTAAAGGTATCATTATCATCCATTTTAAGATATTCCCATTCAGAAGAAAAGGACAGAAGTCGTGCTTCTTTCTCGGAATCATTTCATTCAAATACGGTCTCAAGAGTATCCCATGCCTCCTTAGAAGTTTCACATGACAGAATATGATGAAGGAGATCATCACTTACTGTGTATACGATGGCATTAATACCATCAGAATTCTGATGTGCACGAGCTCTTTCTTCATAACTGTAGAATGCTAAGCAATTAAATTCTGCTTCTGGATATTCTACTCTTGGTATTTGATATCGTTGAAGGAATTTAGGGTTTTTTAGAGGTGCGCAAACATCCCTCTTTGGCTTGATCGAATCCAAGCATTAGCGTTATTTTTGAGTGGGCCGATCGGGCATGCGTGGAGACGGCTCACTGGCGTGCATGCCTACACCTCTCGGTCCCACAAAGATTCAATCTAGGCCACTCAATTTGACCGACAAAGATGAGTGGTCATGATCGATTTGTGACAGGAATATATTGCCGCAAAGCGTTAGTTAGTGTTTAAAGGCCGTGTGACCAATCACCTTTGGGGAGTGCGTTTCGAGGCACCGGGTCCCATTCTTCATAGGCCGGCCGGTCACACGTAAAGGTGGGCCCACGATGATCATGTTGACATCCTTGGGGCCTCTTGAGTCTATATCTACACCTTCTGTTTAGGCTGGTGAAGATGGATGGTCACGATCAATTTACGACAGATTGTGTTGCCGCAAACCCTAATTAGGGTTTTGAAACAGCCACGTCCGCACGACTTTGACCAAACGGTTTTGCATGTTGTTGGCCTCCTTTGGGGAGATCGATCGTGTGGGGACAATGTTGGGCTGACGGTGAATTTATGTGCACCTTCCTGATGGTCCAAAACACGATCTAAGTCATCCAAATAGACTTTCCAAGTGGGGTGGTTGTGATCGATTTAAGACGCTAGTGGATTTCCGCGACCCAATGTAGGGTTTAGAAGCATCACGCCTGCCATGGTTTGGGGAGCGTTTCACTGCTGAATGGACCCACCATGGACAAGTCGTTCGAGCAAGGGGAAAGTGGGGCCGGCGATGTGCATGTCAGCATTCCCCTAATTGCTCATGTGATCATCTAACCCGTCCAAGCAAGCATGCGAAGTTGGACGGATGCGATGATTTTGAGATTATCTTGGACAATTCAAATTTGTTTGAACTTCTCTTTAACCAGCACCACTTCCCTACTTAGGGTTAGCGTTTTGATGCACTTGGAGATGCATGGTGATGTTCGGCTGGTCAGGGCATTAGTAGGCCCGCCGGTGGTCATCACGGTGATTGCTTATTTTTGCCAAGGTTTGGCTAGGCTTGTTAAATCGTGCGGCCAACTTGTGTGGACGTGATCGTTTCTGAGATTGGTATAGACAGTCTAGATGTTCCTTAAGGAAATTAAGCGTGTTCGATCGCGCCAACTTTTAATTAAAAGGTGTGCGAATGCGCTGATCTCTTTGTAAGAGGGTGGTGTAGCCTATGTGGATGTTTTCATGCAAGTCTCAATACTGACACTTCGGGAGATTCATGATACTCCGTTGCGAGTGAACATTAATCGTCATGTCATGCCAATATTGAGAGTTCGACTGGGGAATATAGCATAGGAAAACACTGAAGACGATGCATTAGTGAATAATGCTGGTGTAAGATAAAATTTATAGAATATTTGGGATTGTTGCTACATGCACCATTCTGAGTAAATTTTATATACATAAATATATTTAATTGCATATATGAGCGAAGCGGCTTTGGGCACTCAACACTTTTAAATGGCTCCATTTCATTGGTGAATAATGCAACTAGGAGCTTAAATACTCATTATGCTCTATACTAGTGAACAATTCATTTAGGAGCTTGAGTTTCAACAGAATATGAAGAGCGACATAGGCACTCATCAGATTTTGATATATTCTTCAAATTCCTTGCGGAATATAGATATATCAAGGTCTATTACTTCCGATGTCGGGTCAGGTAGATAGACTTTTATAATTTTCTCCCTAAACTAAAAACCACCATCAACATTAAGTCCCTGCTTAGCACGTAACAGTGACATTGTTGCGGGGTAAGCACTAGATGGTGACATACGAAAAATAAAACCAATAAGATGAAGTAGATAGATGTTACCAGAGGTATATCGCTTGGTTTGAACTTCCTTTGCAGTCGTACTTGCGAAGCAGCTTTCAATCAGGGGCTACCAACAAATCACCGCTCTTGCTCATTAATGGTAGGAAAAGAAAGCGGCATGTCTGGTCAAGTCCTTGGAGCTCAACTAGATTCTCTAAATCCCGTTCGTATGAGCGAGAGGAAGAAACCCTTTCCATCTTTAAAATTTCTTCGGGTATAAAGGGAGCTTATGCTCTTTCCTGTTTTGCACGAACATCAAGACCCACCCATTTTCATGTACACCAAACAAGGTAAGTCCATCTCGTCTTCATATTCTTAATGTGAGTGCAATATTTACGTTCAATTCGATGTGATTGACTTTCTTTGTCAGCAGCGGAGTATCAACAACAACAAAGCAATCTGGGGATATATCCTCTACTAAGCCAAGGGGAATTAGTGATTCCAAAGACACTCCCAATATGGATGATGAATTCTTCGAAGTGTCCTATACAATTGTTAGGACTCATCTTAATCGCATGACGATTCTTCTTCCTAGGCCAGAGGGTGTAGAAGTTGTACCATCGACCTTCTATGGAATGTGTAATTTCTGTCTCCAGCCTCTCCAGTAAATTTCAAAATTTTCCGAACTCCGTTGTGCTCGATTACAAGAGTCCTTGACTTTAAGTTGTTCGGTGGGCGTATGAGTGGTATCCTCTAGGAAAGGTAGAGGCAATCTCCATGAGAAATAAGTTCTGTCAGAGAGGATCGCAGGTGGCGCTCGAGCAACTACAATGATTTCCAATTCTTCTGATGTACGTGCATGTATGTGTTTTGCTCTGTTTGACTGGACGAATTATCTGGATAGCTTTGAACTAATCTTGCTCAACTTATTTCTTAGTTTTAATGCTTTGAGAAGATGAACGCCCTTGTTGGACTTACACGTATCCGGGATGACATTGCAGGAAGAATCGAGAGGTAATGGAGGTGACCGACGGTTTTGAGGACGTGACTGCGCCCTCAACCCTCAATTTTATGGTCCTCATGTAAATCACGTGTTAAATGGGGGGGTTCAACGTGTCATCGAAGTATGCTGAATTGTACGCCCGAATAATGAAGAAGTATGGACACATTTCCGTAACCAAATGTGTAGTATGATCAGGCACGCTTCTTCTGAATGAGTGATTGAATATCGGAAGTATCCTCAAGACATGTGGGTAGATTTCGAATTTAATGTTTCCTGGTTATGTGAAGGGATTTCCAAAATCCCAAATTTGCATTGAGAAACTGTCTCAGGAGTTGAAGTTGAAGCAAGCACGAGACATTCCTTTGTGGTTTGATTTGGTTTTGAACAGGTAGGCGGCTGCTATTGAAGAATAAAGGTTTTTGTTTTGTGAAAGAAATGGTGTTTCACTGAAATCTTAACTATGAATTCAAATTGGTGCAAACATTTTGGATGAGTCGTAAGTATTGTATGAAAACAAGGGAAATACTAGGGAAATGGCAATATAATGTTTCAGGAACTGACGAGAGCTATCTAGTGTGTATTGCTACTCCTCCCAGCTGTCAATACCAAGGATTTTGCAATAGTCACCTTTTTTAATTTCGGAAACTAGGTAAGGCTCCTGCTACTTGACTTCTGGACCTCTTATCCTCGATCGAGACTTCTTCTAAACATTTAAATTAAATATTTACAAGGAACAACTTCCTCTTCACATCGCCTGGTCACAGTCAGGTTGACGATCGGATCAAGTCCCAGTTCTTGATGAGATGAGGATTAACATACTGGAAAAGAGGTTGTTCGAGAAGACTTACTCGTGCATTTGAGCCTCCGGATATACGATATGGCACTTCTGGACTTCCCTTCGTAGTCCATGCGTTAATTAACGCTTTTCCCAACTCGACATCTCTAAGATAAGCAGTGGTTAAGATCCCCCAACCGCTTATGCCAATCATGTCTTCCAGAAGAGATTTAGGCCCGGGGGAAGCTTCATTGATCGAAGGTAGTTGCTTTCCCGATACAACCCAATTAGAGCGGCAAAGATATCTTGATGGTGTGCCTTGGACAAAGAGAGAATTTCACACACATATTCCATGGTTGACTGCGCAGTTTTATAGACGGAGTCCCCAGAAAGCATGCAACAGCTTCTAATAGGAGGATGGTATTTGTATACTCCTTCAGTGCCTAGTTGAAGTTCCCCTGAGTCGATCTTCTCTTGGAAAATGTGCTTCAGTTTGTTGCAGTCACTGGTAGGATGGTTGACAAACCTATGGAAGCGGCAGTACTTGGGATCTTCCATTTCTTGTTTAGTTGGAGGACGTTTGACACGAGGTAGCTTGATGACATCATCTTGCATCCAGACCTCCAAGAGTTCAATCACCTCTTCCATTGGAAAGGGGAAATCTGGGAATGGTGGAGTCTCATTTGTCATATGTGAAATGGGAGTCGGATGCTTAGATTGTTGATAGTTGTTCCCCGGATGCTTTCTATTTCCACCCTCACGAGTGATTAATTGGAGGTTAGGTCTTTTATTGGAAGGACACATGCTTTCCTGAATATCTTTACGAGTTTCTTCATTCTGGGAAGGTTCGGATCGACTGAGTAAAGCAGTAGCGGATCTCCTATCAGCTTCTAATGCAATATGGGAATTGATACTTTCCGGGAAGGACGCACATAATGAAATCACCTTTTCATTGAGAGGACTTGGATGAGATCGTGCTAAATCCCACGAGTCTTCTTTCTGAGTTTGAGGAAGCATCTCTCGATCTTCATGAGCATACAAGTTATGTTGGTGGCTACGTTTCCATTCAACACGATCATAGGTAGGGCTGCACATAACCGACTCGACCCGCCGATCCGACCCACACCCGTCGAAAAATACCCGTACCCGAACCGACCCACCTAGGTATGGGTCGACTATGGGTGAGGCACGTGAAAACCCACCGTATGTTGGGTCGGTTGCGGGTAGGAACTTCCTTCACCCGACCCGACCCACCAACCCGCCCAATATTCCCTAGCATGCTACCCCTTAGATTTTCTATCCTAGAATGAATCTCAGCCATTGGATTGAAAAAATAAAATACCTAACCCTAACTAAGCATCGCACTCGCAGCCCACACCTATCACTTCGGCCTCTTCTTCTCTCCTTCTCAGAGACAGAGTCACAGAGACTCTTCTTCCTTCGTCAATTCGTTGTTCTTGAATCTTGATTAGTGAACTGAAGGTATGAATCAACTTAAAACTTGTTCCCAACTAGTTGAACTCTATGTATTGTTGATTGTTCTTGACTTTCTAAATAAATCTAGGGATTCATTTGAAATTGATTTCAATTTCCCGCAAGATATAAAATATGACGGGTAACCCACCACTCGACCCGACCCAACCCGCCTTATTGTGGGTCGGGTGAAAAGCGACCCATTGTTATGGTGGGTCGGTTGCGGGTGAAAAGTTCAATTACCCACCAGCAGTGGGTCATGTGGTGGGTGAGGCCAAACCCGACCCAACCCGACCCATGTGCAGCCCTAATCATAGGCTTCATCTTCCTCACCAGGAATAGGAATATGAATCTTGGAAGAAGGACTATTACAATCAGTATTGATCCAAAATGGATTGTTGGTGGCGTTTCCTTCAGAATGAATGTGTGTTGGTTCCTTCGATAACTGATCCTTGAGGACTTTCAAGAGCGCAAATACTCCATCCTGCGCCTTGACAATGATAGCTTGATTCCTGACAATATCATTCAGGATTTTCATCAAATCATGATTAGTTGTTAAATATCAAGACTCCATAGCCTCGACAAGGGTTTTGAATGAAAGAACGGATTCATGAATAACATGTGAAGTATTGTCAGTGCTGGGAGAATTAAATTTGGATTGAAGGTTTCTGAACCTTTCCCAAGATCAACCATATTGAGAATTTTAAGAAATTGAAAAAAGGATAGGGAAAATGATTTTTTGCAACCGAAAAATCAACCTCCACTGTGGTCGCCAATTGTTTATGGGTGAAAACTGTTTCTGCTGGTTTTGGCAAATTTGGGGTGTATGTGAATGAGAAACGAATCTAAACCCTAAACAAATGCACTGCACGGGAGTAATTTTATATTCTAGAGATCAATCTGTACAATTCTGGCCTAAACCAAGAAATGGCCGTTCCAGACTTGCTTCGGTCACAAAATGAAGGAGATGGGGTTGATCTTAGGGAGGGAAGCGAAGAAGGTGTTGAAATTATGAAGGTGTCGACTGTTTATGACTTGTGTCAGAATGTTGAAATGGCTTGCATAATGCAAGCTATCAGTTCTGGGTGTTTTCTGGATATTGTGACAACACTTAGTTTTCTGTGTGTTTGGAAATAGGTTGTATAACCTATTTATACAAGTCATTTGAGTGCAATCCTCATCTCGTAGGAAGTGGAGGAAGTTGAGTGATGGAGTAGTGGGGTCGTGTAGGTGATTGTCCCATGATCACGCCTTTGCCCACTTCCCTCATCATCATTAACCGTCCATCTTTCCTAACGTTCTCGTAATGGGCGTGTTGCACACCACACGCTGTAAACCGCTAAACCAATACCCCAGTAAGTATCCCCCAGTTTGTAACATGTTTGATGTCTCGAATGAGCGGGCCAAATCGTGGGACTTATCGCAGGAAATAACATACGATACTATTAGGTTAAATAACTAAGTTATTTATGGAATCGATATTCATAAATATTTTGCATTATTGATGCATGTAAGGCATTGCTTTTACGCAAGAAGCTTAAAACAATCGATATGCATGAAGCATCGCTGTTTTAAAGCTTGATTGAGTAAGTCACGAACTAAGCTTTTAAAAATGGTAGCACGTCCAACCATCTTCGAGTGATCGTTTGGATGCCACATGGGTGCGCCATCATTTGGTCGATCACTCCCTGTTACAGAGTGGAAGACGACGATCATTGGGGCACTTCATTGATTGCCTAATTTTTAATCCAAGCCATCCGACCAAGCTAGAAAAGTTGGACGGACGAGATGATTTACGGCATATGTTTGCTGTCGTTGAAGGAATTTATGGTTTTTTAGAGGTGCGCAAACATCGCTCTTTGGCTTGATCGAATCCAAGCATTAGCGATATTTTTGAGTGGGCCGATCAGGCATGCGTGGAGACGGGTCACTGGCATGCATGCCTACACCTCTCGGTCCCACAAAGATTCAATCTAGGCCACTCAATTTGACCGGAACGATTTGCGACATAAATATATTGTCGCAAAGCGTTAGTTAGGGTTTAAAGGTCGTGTGACCTATCACCTTTGGGGCGTGCGTTTCGAGGCACCTGGTCCCATTCTGCATAGGTTGGCCGGTCACACGTAAAGGTGGTCCCACGGTGATCATGTTGACATCCTTGGGGCCTCTTGAGTCTATATCTACACCGTCCGGTTAGGCTGGTGAAGATGGATGGTCACGATCAATTTACGACAAATGTGTGTTGTCGCAAACCCTAATTAGGGTTTTGAAACATCCATGTCCGCACGACTTTGACCAAACGGTTTTGCATGCTATTGGCCTCCTTTGGGGAGATCGATCGTGTGGGGACAATGTTGGGCTGACGGTGAACTTATGTGCACCTTCCTGATGGTCCAAAACACGATCTAAGCCATCCAAATAGACTGGCCAAGTTGGATGGTTGTGATCGATTTAAGACGCTAGTGGATTTCCGAGACCCAATTTAGGGTTTATAAGCATCACTCATGCCATGGTTTGGACGAGCGTTTCACTTCTCAATGGACCCACCATGGACAAGTCGTTCGATCAAGGGGAAAGTGGGGTCGGTGGTGTGCATGTCAGCATTCCCCTAATTGCTCCTGTGATCATCTAACCCGTCCAAGCAAGCATGCGAAGTTGGACGGTTGCGATGATTTTGAGGCTGTCTTGGACAGTTCAAATTCGTTAGAGCTTCTCTTTAACCAGCGCGACTTCCCTACTTAGAGTTAGCATTTTGACGCGCTGGGAGATGCATGGTAATGTTCGGCTGGTCAGGGAATTAATGGGACCGCCGGTGGTCATCGAGGTGATTGCCTATTTTTGCCAAGGTTTGGCTAGGCTTGTTAAATCGTGCGACCAACTTGTGTGGCCGTGATCGTTTCTGAGACTGATATGGACAGTCTATATTTTCCTTAAGGAAACTAAGCGTGTTCGATCGCGCCAAATTTTAATTAAAAGGTGTACGAACGCGCTGATGTCTTTGTCAGAGGGTGGAGTAGCCTATGTGGGTATTTTCATGCAGGTCTCAAAACTGACATTTCGGGAGATTCAAGTTACTACGTTGAGAGTGAACATTAATCGTCATGTCATGCCAATATTGAGAGTTCGACTGGGGAATATAGCATAGGAATACGCTAGGCAGATTATGCATTACTGAATAATGCTGGTGTAAGATAAAATTTATAGAATATTTGGGATTGTTGCTACATGCACCATTCTGAGTAAATTTTATATACATAAATATATTGAATTGCATATATGAACGAAAAGGCTTTAGGCACTCAACACTTTTAAATGACTCCATTTCATTAGTGAATAATGCAACTAGGGGCTTAAATACTCATTAGGCTCTATACTAGTGAACAATTCATCTAGAAACTTGAGTTTCAATACAATATGAAGAGCGGCATATGCACTCATCATATTTTGATATATTCTTCAAATTCCTTGCGGAAGATAGACATATCAAGGTCTATTACTTCCGATGTTGGGTCAGGTAGATAGACTTTTATGATTTTCTCCCTAAACTAAAAACCACCATTTGTATAGACTTATCAAGGTCTCTCTGCACATCTTGCCATTTGGTAACTTGCTTGGAACTACCCTATTTGTATATATCTTGAGATGGGGCAAGAAATGGTTTGATTTGTGTATACTTGGGTTAATGTTTTATTCTGTCCTTCTTAGGATGATTGAATAAGCTTTTTACCGCACCGTCTTTTCACACGAATGTGTGTTTTCACGATTTGCACAACCTTGGTCTTTGAACATCAAAGAAAATCCTACATTTCCTTTGCGGGTCGTGGTTCATAAATGGGTCCAAGCCAATATGTTTTCTCCCATCTTGTCCGCGTACGTGAACGTTCTAGGGTTCATGTATTTCCTCCATTAAATCATCCTTGGAGAAAAATAAGAAAAAGGGTTTTCAAGGTTCATTCCAAGTAAGTGTTTTCTTCCTCTTTTATTTCCAATTTCTAGATCTCATGATGAATTTCAAGGTTCCAAAAGGAATTTCCAAAAAACTTGGGTTCTTCATCTTCTAGAATGAATTTTCCTATAGAGCAAAATTCTCCTAGGATTAGATTTGTCAATGATTCTTATGCTAGAGTTTTTGAAAGGATTTCATCTAATGGATTTATTCTAGAAAAGAGATTGGATTTTACTAGTGGACATAAAGAGGATTTATTTATTTTTTCAATCTTGGAAATATCTTTGATGGTCTTGGTGAAGGTTTTACACTCTGTTGATGGTGGCTTTTAGTTCAGGGATAAAATTGCAAAACACTGCATTTAATAGGCCGTCACTCTGCAAAGAGACAGAGCCATGTAAAAGTGACGAGTTTTCAACCTCTTCACTGGCACACTTATTGAGCAACTCAATATTTTCTCATGAAATTTACCCAGAATGGTGCATGTAGCAAAAATCCCAGATATTCTGTAAATTTTGGCACCTTGCCTATATTCACTTAATATAAGTTTCTTTGAATGCTTTTTGTGTTATGTTCCCCGGCTGAACCCTTAATATTGATATGGGATGACAATTTGTATTCACTCGCAGCAGAGTAGCACGAATTTCCAAATATCAAGGATAAGATCTTTGCATAAGGTATTCAATCAGAAAGCATGCTGCTCTCTGGAAATGAACTTAAAGAACTCGGTGTCAACACATAGAATTCAATCAATTACCCTGACTAATTTGCAAAAGTTAGGGTTTTGCGCCTTGCGCAGTATATCAGACCTTGCTTGTCGAAATTAAGCCTAGACGAACTAGGTAATTAATCCGCCATGGATTAGTAGGTACAAAATCCTACCCAAAAACAGAAAACAAGAAGTAAAAGAGCCGCATAATAGGAAAAGCAGCAAAGGGAGGCGTGGCCACGCCTTAGGACAGCCAACGCCACTTGCCATTGGCCGCGCCCCATGCTACCTAACCGGCCCTATTTCCCTCGACCAATTGGGTCCCTTAAACCCGCCACACAAACACATAAGTTGTGGTTGGGACCATACTTTCCGGATCTATTCCCCATCGACAAATCAGGTCGCTTTAAACTTGCCACACATACACTAGAAGTGTGGCCACGCCTGTATTTTGGTCGGCCCTCTCTTTCGACCAATCAGGTTGCTTAAAACCTGCCACAGTATTAAAAAAGAGATGTAAAAATTGGCTTCCCAAAGGTTGCGCCAATGCGCTAACTAACATGCAAAACATGCATACCCAACATGCCAGACGTGCCACTTTGCCACAAAAGCATTCAAACGTGGAAACATACCATAAATAGCGCACTTACGTGCCAACCCATCTTCTGTCCGTGGCCAACGCCATAACAGACTTCAATGTGGTTATCCTAACCAGAAACACGACCCCGCATGGTCGAAACCCTAATTTCCAGTCGTGGTGCAAATTATGCCACTTCGGGCCCACAACATGCCACGAGCCGTGTGAGACCCAGGAAACCCTAAAAAAGACGCCGTATCATAGCCACATGTGGCAATACTTACTCCTGTGGCCGTTTCCACATGATGGCTTGGCTATGGTTCCTTTGGCGCGGCTATGGATCCATTTGCACAAACGCCAATACGCCACGGCCATGGCCACATGCCACATGCACTAATTAGGGCTTTGGCACGCCAAACCCTAATTTAGGAAAAGATGATATGCCGACCAAACTAAGTAACGTTTCCCAGAGCATTGGGATTGATATGGCAACAAGGTCAATGTTGCAGGAACCATATTTGGGTCTAACACCAATATGCCAAAACATGAGCCATATTTAGGTCTAACACCAATATGCCAAAACAGCTGCCACGGCTACACCACTGGCATGCCGCTATTCCATGGATATGTCAGACGCCACCATGCCAATGGCGCCACTTTACTATACAACAAGATATGGCCATAATCAATGGCCATCTTTCCTCATGAGATGCAATCTCCACCATCCAAATTTACCACCAAACTGACAGACTTGTGGCAAGTTTAGGCGACCAGCCGCTTAAATCTCGTGGTCATGGCTACGGCAGGCGTCACTTATACCACTGTGCCACTAGCATACACGAGCTATACCAGTCATGTCGCATTGCCACTGGCATACACCAAAAAGGCCATTGTTTCATTACCAGGCGCCAACATAAGGTATCCATAATCAACGGCTACCCTTCCTCACGAGATGTAATCTCAGCCATCCAAGTACGCCACCGAACTGACAGAATTGTTGCAAGTTTTAGGAGACCAGCCAAGACGTTCCTAATAGCATCACATGCTATTTTCCTACGACAAGACTCTTGACTTTTACTTGACGCACATAGCAACCTGATACACGTTTTCTACGAAAACACTCGAGACATTAAACATGTCACAAACTAGGGAATACTCATCAGGGTATTGGTCTGGCGGTTTACAGCGTGCGACGTGCAATACACCTGTTATAAGAAAGTGTCATGAAGCGGGACAATTAGTGGCGGCCAGAAGTAACGGGTGTAAACAGATCCACTTCCTTCATCATGGAAGCATGGGTTTATGACGGTTATACGTTACTCCACTCTTCCATCACCCAATCGTTCCCACTTCCTACAAGACCAGGGTATGTTTAAATATGACTTGTATAAATAGGCTTCACCTATTTCCACCAAACAACAAGTTTTTGGTCGGCAACAACATAGTATCCAGAAATCACCAAGAACTGATAGATTTTCACTCTGCAAGCCAGTTCCACTTTCTGATACAAGTCATAAAACAAGCCACATCTTATGAATTAACCATTCTGGTCTAGACACTCTCTTCGCTTCGCTCCCTAAGACCAACCCTTCATATTCACTTTGTGACCGAAGCAAGCCTGGAACAACCATTTCTTGGTTTAGGCCAGGATTGTACATATTGATCTCTCGAATCAAAAGTACTCCCACCAGTGCATTTTTTAGGGTTTATATTCGTTTCTCATCCACACACCCAAATTTACCAAAAACAACAGAAACAATTTTCACCCACAAACAATTGGCGACCACGGTGGGAGGTTAATCTCTCGGTTACAAATTTAACTCTTAATTCCATCATCCTACCAGTGAATGCAATGCTTTGAAGCGCATCGTCCAAAAAAAAAAGGTTTAGGGGAATTTCATCTGGGGACTAGAAATTTTACGCCTTACCACAGATTGACATAAAGATGTTTCACAGACAATAAAGAATGATTGGGAACTTCTCGCGGCAAGGATAGCGTCACACAAAAACTCGGATTTACGCCCTGAAGATTCAGTTTTTGTGAAAGGAGCTAAAGCAAGTAAGTTTTGTCAGACAATGTTTACACAACCTATTATTTTGGATTTATTGGAGGTATACACAGGCATCATATTAACAGTGGAAACCGATAACCCAATCGCCCCAAGATTTTACATCATATTATATTTTCTCTTTTCATGCAGCATTTTACGGTTTCATAGTTTTTTTAGAATAATTGTACTACTCACATTCATATTTCAGATTTCAACATAACAATTGATCCAAGTGCCGTCGTTCCAAGAATAATAATCCATTCCAAAAATAACCCAAAACTCTTATAAGAAACAATAATTTATCAATCCAAAAAAACAGAAAATCAAAACCATGAAAGAGGCATCTCTTGCCTTTCAAAAAAAAAAAAGCCCTAAGAAAAGGAGGTTCAGAAAAATAAACGCATTTAAGGGAAATTTTCCAACAACAACCTGTTCTTCTTGGAGAAAGCATCCTTCATTTCCTGAAGAGCATCCTGCTTCAACTTCAACTCCTGGGATAACCTCTTGACTTCCGCCTCATACTGGTTAATAAGATCCGCGGAAGGGACTCCATCCATTTCAGTCTGCAGCTTTTGGATTTTGGAAAATCCTTCACAAAACCAGGAAGCGTTAAACTCGAAGTTCGCATACATATCCCGATGAACTTCCCAACTTTTGACTACATCTCCAGAAAAAGTTGTAGATGGTGGATTTTCGACAAAGGTCAAAACCGTAAAATCGTGATATTGCATGTTTCTGACGCGGCTTCATGGATCCATGTGATGATTCGTGTTTTACGAAGTATGATGCATATGTCGTTCGAAAGGCCTCTCTGGAGCGTTCGACATCGGGCATTTCATCATAGTCTCTATGTAGAATAACGTAATTGGGTGGTTCTCTGTAAGATTGAGAGCTTAACACCTTCAGGATGCCGGTGACACTCACTGTTCACTGACTACATAGAGGAATTCTCCTCTACATATAAGAACAATTGGGCGGTTCTCCGTAAGATTGAGAGCAATAACGTCTTCAGGACGGTGATACTCACTGTTCCTGACTATGTAGAGAGATCCGTGTATAGACTCAGGCGGTCCTCCATACATGAAATGTTGAGTGGGAAAAACGTCTTCGGGACATTAGCAACACTCACTGATTTACTGACTATACGCAAGAGATTAAATTCTATGTCATATTCACCACTGAATTCCTAGAAGATAATCTATCTTATCTCATTACTCTTATTTCATGATCGAAATGGTAATAGATAAATGTATTACTCTGATTTCATGATCGAATCCACGCCTGATCTCATGAAATGGTAATAGATGTTACTCCAATTTCATGGTCGAATCCACAGCTGATCTCATGAAATGGTAATATCACCACTTATTTTATTACTCCGATTTCATGATTGAATCCACGACTGATCTCATGAAATGGTAATACATATTACTCCGATTTCGTGGTCGAATCACCACGGTCCCATGGAATGGTAATATCACCGCTCATTTCATTACTCCGATTTTATGGTCAAATCTGTGATTCCATGAGGTGGTGATGAAATTATCATTTTATTATTCTGAATCCATAGTCCAATCGGCCGCTGATTTTATGGATTGATAATAAATAACTACTCATCTTATTACTCAGTTTCATGAATTATTCTCCACTGAATTTCATAAATCAGTAATAAATACCCAACAACGGGGCATCTGGACCATCACTGAGTAATCCCCACAAAAATGGTGCGAGTGTACTCGAAAATGATGCACGACTGAGCACCCGGATGCACGAACGAGTGTCCAAAAATATGAAATAATGAGGAATCCTTCGCAAAATAGGAGAAACAATAAATATTAATAAAATAATAAGAGACGCTCAGGGACGGGCCCACCAGCCGTCCGTGCCCTAGCCATGGTCGGTCGTGGCTCTCCCATTCTTTTCCTTATTTTTTGTTATTTCGTGAACTCACGAAAACTCCTTGGTTTTAGCAACTTCCTTGTTTTTTCAAAACTCCTGAATTCTCCATAACTTCGTGGATTCACGAAATAATATTATAATATAACGAGAGGTGTGCAGGACCGGGAAACCTAACTGGCCGGTCCCACACCTCACAATCCTTAGATTTTTAAAATTATTAATCCATAATCTCACGAAACTCCTCCGTTTCAACAAAAACTCGTGGATTCTCCATAACTTCAAGGATTCTCCATAACTTCAAGGATTCATGAAAAATAATAAAATAGGGAAAGGTGTGCGGGACCGGGCAACCTAGCCGACCGACCATGCCCTAGCCATGGTCGGTCACACACCTTGCAATCCCTAATCTTGCATAATTATTATTTTCCTCAAATTCATGAAACTCCTGGGTTTGACCAAAATTCATGATTTCTCCATATTTTCTCAAATATTGCTCAAATTACGAAAAATCAAAAGCCAACATAGTCACACAACTGGCTAGCCTCTCACGGCAATTTTAAA